>NC_135572.1:165480879-165783910 GCF_965152235.1 Eretmochelys imbricata
CTAAGCTCCCAATCGCAGGAGTGTGGCTTGGGGTAAAACACTGGGAGGAAGATGTCTTGGCTCATGTGGAACTGGGAGATAACTTTGGGGAGAAAAGCCAGATGAGGCCTGAGTTGGACCTTGTCCTTATGAAAAACTGTGTAAGGGGGCTCAGATGTAAGGGCCCTGAGACTTTCCTAGCTGAGGTTATCGCCACAAGGAATGCCCCTTGTTAGAGAGAGAGAGAGAGAGAGAGCGAGCAAGCGCAGGGAGCACGTCGCCAGCGGCTCAAATGGAGGGCCCGTAAGCCTGGTGAGGACCAGGTTAAGGTCCCAAGTTGGGACAAGCTGGCGCATTTGCAGGTACAGTCTGTCAAGGCCTTTAAGAAAATGGCTGACCAAAGGGTTCATGAAAACTGAGAAGCCGTCTGCAGCCGGATGGAAGGCGGAGATGGCAGTCAAGTGGACCCTTACTGATGACAAGGACAGGTCCTCTTGTTCAAGATGAAGGAGGTAGTCCAGTCTGAATGATATTGGGGCAAGTGTTGGTGACTGATTGCGTTGCTCCGACCAGAGAGAAAACCTCTTCCACATGGCAAAGTAAGTAGCCCTTGTAGAGGGCTTCCTACTGCCAAGGAGAACTTGCCTGACTTGATCTGAATAGGTCAGTTCCACAGAATTTAGCCATGGAGTATCTAGGCTGTGAGGTGGAGCGACTCTAGGTTTGGGTGCCAGAGGCGGCCGAAATCCTGTGTGATCGGGTCCAGGATCAGCGGCAAGGTGAGCGGGGTTGTCACTGACATTTCCAGAAGCAATATAAAACAGTGCTGGCGTGGCCGTGCCGGAGCGATCAATATGACCCAGTCCTTGTGGATCTTGAGGAGCACCTTCTGGACCAGCGGTATTGGTGGGAACATGTAAAGCAGACGGTTCCCCCATGGGAGAAGGAAGGTATCTGCGATGGAACCCGGGTTGTGACTCATGAAGGAGCAGAACAGTTGACACTTCCTGTTGCTGTGTGCGGTCAACAGGTCTACCTGTGGAGAGTCCCAGAGACGGAAAATTGAGCTTGCTACATCCGGCCAGAGGGACCACTCGTGGCCATGAAAAGTTCGGCTGAGACTGTCTGCCAGCTCGTTCTGTACTCCAGGGAGGCATGAAGCCTGCAGGTGTATCAAGTGCTCTACGCAGAAGTCCCACGCATGAGGGCTTCCCAGCACCCCCTTGTTTGTTTATATAAACATCGCCGTGGTGTTGTCCATGAGGACTGAAATGCACCTGCCAGCTATATGGGCTCTGAAAAGCTGGCACGCCAGATGCACTGCTCTCAGCTCTCTGACGTTGATATGCTGAGTGAGGTCCACCTGAGACCAGAGGCCCTGAGTCCTGAGGTCTCCCAAATGAGCTCCCCAGCCCAGATCCGAGGCATCTGTCACTAATGAGAGGGATGGCTGAGGGCTGGTGAAAGGCACTCCCGCACAAATGACCTGTGGGTCGAGCCACCACAGAAGGGAGTCCACTACGGGGGGGGCAATGTTATGACACTGTCCAGAGCATCCCAGGCTGCTTGATAAACTGACCCCAGCCATGACTGGAGTGGGGGAAGTCTGAGACTGGCATGCTGCACTACGTAGGTGCATGCAGCCATGTGCCCCAGCAATTTCAGACAGTTCCTTTCTGTGGTCATGGGGAAATGCCTGAGGCCCCGTATAATGTCCCCTAGCGACCGAAAACTGGCTTCCAGGAGGTACGCCCTGGCTTGAATCGAGTCCAGGACCATGCGTATAAACTCTATCCTCTGCACCGGGGACAGAGTGGATTTGGCCTCATTGAGAAGGAGACCTAGTTCGAGGAAGGTCCTTCTTATGAAGTTTACCTGATCCTCCACTTGGGATCTGGAGTGGCCTTTGATCAGCCAGTTGTCGAGGTAAGGGAAAACCTGAATCCGGCGCCTGTGCAGGATGAGGAGGATTCGGACTTGACTGGACCCCAGCCAGGGCAGGAGTCGACGAGACTGTGGAAGGTGGTAGGGAGGAGGCGGTCTGTCCCAAGGCACTCATGGACGCCACCGACCCTTTGGGTTTTGGCTGAGGGTACCGACCCCCCTCTGGCCTCTTCTTCTTTAGCGGCATTGGGGATTGAGAGCGGGGCCGCACCGAGGAAGGATTCTTATGGCCCAAGCCGTGATGGTGCCGAGGAGCCTTAAGAGTCCTTGGCTGGTACCGGTTTGTGCACCGTCTGCGCCAGAGCACTGTGCACTGACAAAGACGTACTTGGTGCAGGTTCTGCAGGTCCGGGGTCAGAGTGTGGCCATAATGCCATCTCCATTAGCAGAAGTTTAAGTCTCTGCTCCCGATCTTTGAGGGTTCTGGGTCAGAAACCCTTACAGATCTGGCATCTTTCTTTCTGGTGACTCTCTCCAAGGCACCGCAGGCAGGAAGAGTGAGGGTCACTCTTAGGCATAAACTTGCCGCGGTCCTTGCAGAATTTAAACCCTGGAGACCTGGGCATATCCTAGAAACAGGGAAATGTTGACAGGGGGAACCTCCCAAACAAGCTAACTACTACTATTGAAAAACTATTAACTAACTAAAGAAAAACAACTATTTATACAGTATGAATTGTAAAGATACTGCTAAAGCGCTTGCTAAAGGAGCGAGCGATGTTCCAGCTAGCTGTCACCGGTGGTAAGAAGGAACTGAGTGGGTGGGGGGTTGGCAGGGTGCTATATTGGGCGCCATGAAGGTACGATGCCCAGGCCGACCCTATGGACGCTGCTAAGGGAAAAATCTTCCAGCTGGTGTACACGCGGCGCACACACACCTGGTTGGAATGGACATGAACAAGCACTTGAAGAAGAACTATAAACTACAACTATACTAAACTATTTACAATAAAAAAACTCCAGCAAATATTTTTCTAAAAACAGCATGGGAGACAGTGAGGCTCAGACATGCTACAACTACCGACCGTGAGCAGTAAAAAGGAATGGATGAGAGGGCAGGGAGACTCCATCCTTTTATACCGTTGGCTAACATGTGCTGTCCTGATGGATACTGTTCTGGGGAAGAATTCTCCAGCTTCAGTGCCCTAGCACACACACTCCTAAAGTGGAATGGACATGTGCAAGCACTTGATGATGATTTGCTTTATAAGCATACTTATATGGGTTCAATTTTATGGGTTCAATTTTATGCTGAGAACTAGTATTTTCAGTCCTGGCATACAAAATCCCAGTTTCTGAACTTCTGATACAGTCTTCCTTTTACATATGTCAGTTGGCTCTCATGAACAATGAATTCTTTCATTACTTGAAGCTTCTTATGGAGACAGCCAATCTCATTGTATCCTACACAACAGTTGGCTTGAAAATGCTAAGATAATTGTGAAATACATAATTTTGTTAAAACATGGTCAGCTACTTGGTATTCAAGAGCAAAAAACACTGAAGCAGACTGATGTTGAGAAATGCAATGTGTAATTTAATTACAGAACTCAATGAAAACCTTTACAGTTTGGAGTGCAAATAAGAATCAGACAAATCAGTAACATTTTCTGAAGTAGTATGCACATTACACAATTCACTCAACTGTAAAAAAAGGAGCTGCTCAGAGGTATACCAGAGATTTCTGAAAATATTCTGGGTTACACACTCTGCTTGTGGAAAAGAGTGGCAAGCATGGCATGTTTAATTGTTGGTGAATAAGTGTAGACTGAAATACTATCCTCAGAACTAAAATCCTAACTAGCTTTCATCAAAGTCTGCTTCTGAAGAATACTTATATAGGAGTTTCCTTTCCTAGAGAAATTATAAAGCTGCCGAATCCATACAAAACTTTTTTCAAAAATATTTTTGAAAGTATATGCTTTTAGCACAGTGTGTAAAATATTCAGATAATCAAACTGAAAAACACAGAACGGTATGACAGAAGACATACAGTATCCCAGGTTGCAGCTATAGAGCCAAGATGGGAGGGAGATGTTTTAGCAGTTCTGTATTTTCTTTCAAACAGCCTTTGAAAATCAAGCAAGCCAAATTTTAGAATCCTTCTATAATTCCACTTTCCACGGTGGAATTTTTATCAGTGGCAAAATACAGACTACATTGTGTGTGATAAAAATTGCCCAAAATGATTCCTGTTAAATTACAGTTGTACAGATGATGTTTTAAAAAATAAAGAATTAAGGCACTGCTAAAAAGACTGATAAAGATATTACTATTTTGTAAAATATATTTAGTTTCACACATGTGCACATACATACAGATCCTATACCTTGCTTTATGTGCTTTTTTGACAATTAAGTAACCAATTCTGAAACAGATTAATTCCAGTAATCCCTTTCAATCATGAATCAGATATGATATGTCAATAATTAAGTGAAAAAAATGACTGAATTGAACTAGCCCAACTATTGCTGGACCCATTAACATTTAAATGCAACCCCCCCACAAAAAAACCTCCCCTCGTGTCAATATTACTTTTAATACTAAAAAAATAGGGACCCTACATGTTTAATAACTGAATCCAACTTCTACCAAGCTAACACACCTTATGAAAATTTTGTTATGCTGACAGCAGTTTTATCAACAATATCCCTGAAGAAAAAAGTTTTGTATCTGTTTCCTGGTATCACTCCAGCCACACCTGTGCTGGCAGCGGTATGGGCTCCAATGATGGCAAAGGTCTGGCCCATTTAGCACCTTGTCATGAAAAAAATAGGTACAAACTTGTAGACTACTGTAAGTACTCATATGGTTTTCAATTAATAATAATTCATTGATGGAAGGTACTTAATGTTCAAAATGACACGGGAACAACAAAAAAATACCAATATCTAACTCAAGTCACTTAGTGCAGTCTTTGTTATTTGCTATTTATTTATATTTAAATCTAATCTTCCTGGGTCAAATAAGACAGCACAAATGAAAACTATTAAAAATTTTACAGTACCTACATGCCTGTTTGGATAATTATCCCTTTCCTCATGACGGGATCAGCACTGATTTGTCTTCCCTTCCTAAGAGGTGGAAAGTTTTGGTATATCCCACATTTAAATAGGAAAACAGGCACTGCAGGATTCAATTTATTCACAAAGAAACATTGCGAATGAAAAACTAAAATTTTGGAAGCCAACTTATTAATTTAATTAATATCCTTGCCTATCCTGAAGCATGTACGCATGTTTTCACATGGCATATACTGCATATACGCACACAGTGTATCTTAAAAGAAAATACATCCTTTATGCATTTTCAAATGCTGGGCCCTTCCTATTGTAGACAGAAGGCTAGAAACAATCAGAAATATGGGACTGATTCTTGACTGCTTATAAATGACACTGCATAAATTAATGTACCTAAGTTAATTAGAAAAATATTATTCTTATGGAAATGAGCAGTTTTACAAAACATGCAGGACATAGCCTTGTAGTCATAATTAATTCTGGAGGTAATTCAAATTCTCACTTTGTAAAGTAACAGGGCCTGATCCTGCAATGGTACTGAGTACCACTAATTCCCATTGGATCTGGCTCTGAACTTGTACCTATTACTAGAGAATTTCTTTTATTAAACTATACAGTAAGATGATACTAATGCCATTCATTTCAAATTCTTACCTTCACCTGACATAGCAGGTTTAGTTGCTGGTGATGTTACTCTCTTTAGACTAGCAGGACTTTCTGAAGAACCAGAATCCATGCTTAAAGAGAAAATATTAAATGCTTTAATTTCTCTAAATTTAACAAAAACAAACTAAATGCTTTAAATAAAAAATACATTAAAAGCTATATCCATGAACAAACTATCTCAACTTGTAAAGCAAAATGATAGTAAATTTTAAGTTTTAAACCTCAGCATGACAAAATACAGTTTGAAATCATATAACTGGATTGAAAGCAAAAATTGCTGTGCTCCCCAATAGAAAAATGTAAAATTCATTCTAGTTTTCATTATCAACTAGAACGTTGTTTTCACATGATGTACTGTATTAGATTACAATCTTACAAAACACTGTTTGTTAGTAAAGTGAATACAGGAAAGTGGCACCTCTTTACTCAATAGCCCTACTCCATACATATTTCAATTTCTACTTATTTTATCAACTTAAATAAGATTTTGCTACTTTTTCGTCTTGTTGGCATTGTGTAGCCAAAACAGCTACAGGAGAATAACCTGAACTCTGTTCCCACTCGTGCATCAACAGAATTGTTAGCTAAATTCTAAATGCAGAATTGTTGTTGGCGATACATGATGCAGGAAGAATCCAGCTTTGCTTTCATATCCCAAGCTGAGTTTGTAGGTAGGACTGGAAGTTAAAGAAGAGGAAGCCAAAAACCAAAGCTCATCATTTTATTTGTAAACTGAGCCACACCGATCTGAAACCAGAGACACAAATATGGCCACACAATGCCATTTTAATAAAGTCACTTTTCAGAGCCAACATTTTAAAAACAAACATACAAGTAAACACATTTTAAATAGGAACAACATAATATTAATTATTAAATAAAAATGCTGCTAATTCTAACAAAAGCAACCAAACAAAATACCTTGTCGACTTTCTTATGGGGCCTGAAATGAGTTTCACATATGATTTCGGAAACCATCCCTTTTGACCTTGGACCTCTCCAAACCACCACATGTCTTGCTGTTCCAGAACTGTGATGATATCATTTTTGTTAAAATTGAGGTGGTTATCTTTTTTGGCTCTCCAAGGATACAAGGCCTGTGCTTGAAGGCCCTCTACTTTTTCACCCTATTGTGGTAAGAAAAGAAAAGTGAATCATGTAGAGTCTTTTGCAAAGAAGGCTGCTAAAACTAACTAACTAACTAGAGGTATTCACTTACAACATTCATTTATAGACACAGATCTATGTGTTGACTGTTTCAATTAAAATAAGCTTTTTACTCAAATAAAGCCAAACAGATCATTTAAAAAAAAAATACAAACAAATGGATATATTAACACAGTCCACCAGTATTTCTATATTTGTATTAATTAAAAGTGCCTGGTGCATACACTCCTGTAAGATATTTAATAATTTTTCTACACACTGTAAATATAAAAACAAGCCTTGCCCCAAGGGCTTATAGTAAATCTCACAAAAAAAGTGTACATAAAGAGAATCTTTTTGCTATAACTTATTCATTATGCCATCTTGCATTCTACTTGCTTTCTCGGGGTTTACATATCTAGCACATCTCAGAATGCTATGTCTATGTACCAGCACTACATATTTTTCAGCCAGTGTTGAGGCACTGTGATCTAACAGATTGAACACAGGATTTGGGTTCAGGAATAGAGCTGGGAGAATAACTGATTTTTCGGTTCTCTGGAAGTTCTGGAAAATTTTTTTAAAAAGTTTGCGAATTGGGTTGAAATGAATTTAAAAATGAAGACAAAAATTATGCAAATCAAAGCTAGTTTGACCCAAAACATTTTGTTTCCAGACATTTTTTAAGAGCTAAATTCACAAAACGATTGGAGGAGGAAAGGGTGTTGATGCTGGTCTCCTGATAAAACTTCTAACCGCTGGTCTAAGTCCCTCACCTGAGGTGTGAGAGACTCAGGTTTGAATCCCCACTCTGAAGCAGAGATTTGAGTCCAGATCCCTCCCCTCCCAGGTGACTATCCTCATCACCAGACTACAGAGTTTTTCTTTCTGGCCCAATTTATTCAAGCATTTAATAAAAAATGGAACAGCATCAGAAGGAAAAAATGAGAGAGATGCAACCCAGTTGGTTAGGGCACAAAGCTGGGAGTGGGAGACCTGGGTTCAAATCGTTGCTCCAGAGCAGAAAACTCGGGTTTTAACCCCCATAAACCAATTGAGTGCAGTAATCGCTGGGATAAGAGTTATAAAGTGGGACACCACCATCACCTCCTACTCTTCTTTACCACATTTTGGGAATCTAACCAGAACACTTTTTTCCTGCCTAAAACTATTTGGTGAATGTGTGTCAAATTCACAAATAGTTTGAGGTTGTCCAAAACGAACTTTTTTTGACAAATTTTGTGTCCAAAAAAATTCACCCAGCTCTACTTGAGAACTCCTAGAATGACAAATTGCACTTCCCACATGGCTTTGTTTGACGTCTTCATCTTGAAATACTTTACCTCCCTTAGAGGAATGTTGCAAGGGCTGGTCAATTACTGTTTTGTCATTGCGTTGTGAAAGCGAAAACGTTAGGTTAAGTATGATTTCTGCAGATATAGCCACTTACCTGCCCCAGGACAGGAGAAGGCGATGATCCGGTAACAGTGGCTGGGGTGAAGGCTGATCTCTGCCTCACCTGCCCTGCACTTGGAACAGTCAGAGAAGGTTGAGCTGCCCAAGCATCCCAATTATCAGTCTCTGGTTTCTCACTAGTGCTGGTCGGCCACCTGAAAATAAGACAGACTATATAATCTTCATTTTTGATTGAAGTGATTATTGCATTCTGCTGAAAACTTGCTCACACCAAAAATTTCAAATGAAGACACTGTGTATGTATTCTAGAAGAATCCCTTATAATTGATTTTCTGCTAGGTGTAAAGTGTCTTTGAACTGTGTTTGAAGTTCCCATATGTGGATTTACTGTGACTGCATATTTCCCCTTAAAAAGGTAAGCGTCACATGCACTTGCTGCTTCTTGTTCACTAACGCTAGCTGTTCACACGATTTACTTCCCTCCACCCCCACCCCCCTTTACTCACGTCCTATACAATAACATTTCAACTGCAGGGCACTCTATACTATACAGCAGATTTAGTTTAATTACACATTTGATAAAATATATTAATCTTACTCTCCTGGTGCTCCATGCAGATTGCTCCACATATCTAGATGGGTCATTGACTTCCTCCTCCCTTTCTGCATCAAATTCATACTCATCATTCTCACTTTTAAGGCTCTAATAGTTCCACTTCTGTTTACTCCTTTGCCCCATCAGGTGTAATGTTGACTTTTAAAGTCTTCCTTTGTCAACTCTGAGTGATTTTTTTCATGTTATCACTTATCCTTTGAACATCACCTCTCATCCTATAAAATGATTATTAGAACCCACTTTCAACCACCTTTTCATTACCATTTAACCATGATTATCTGCTCTCAATCTCCTGCCTTATTCCTTATTGTTTAGACTTCATTGGTCCAATTTCTTTTTCCCCCAGCGTGCAAGCTCTGGGTGCTAACTGTCGAAACTATGTATTTTTAAAGTTCAGTGCACATCTGTAGTTTTAAGTAGACAAAGATCTATGAACTAAATATATTAATTTTTAATTGAATTTTTTTCCTTCTGTAATTACAAAGTTACAGATAATTGTCTACGTTTTCACTAGCTAGTGTAGAACCTTAAAGTCTAAAAAGCCCTGAATAGTTGAGTCCCAGCTACCTCTCTCATCATAATATAGGAGTTGACATCAGCTGACATGTATGAGTTAACAGCTCTACACAGTAAACAGGTGGGGGGAGGAGGGGAAGAGTGAGACCGAGACAGGACATTTCACCCCTGTGGGTCTGCCAGAGCTCAACTTTGTTCACTTCCTGGCCTGGTCTACACTACAAAGTAGTAACAGCAAAACTTGCCTTCTGTCAGCACAGTATTGAGTCCTGCCAAAAAAATCCCTAAACTTTTACCAGCCAAGTTAAACCAGTTCCTCAAGTGACACAAGCCCCCTGCTAGTATAGTTGTACTGGCGTGATGCTTGTGTGGATGCAGAAGTACCTGTACCAGTACAAACAGTCCTCTAGCACCTGTCCCCTCAGCAGTGCCCATTCTGTCAAATTTTTGAACAATGTTGCCGAGGCATCATAGTGACACCAAGTCCACCCCCTAAAGTCACCGATATATTTTGGAAACGCCTCTTTTTCCTGCTAGTACAAGTGTACTTGCCAAGGTTGGACAAGCATAATTCTACTTTATCCTCACGCCACTGTACAGTCTAAGAAAAAGAACCTAGATTTCCTTGATGTGAAGGTGGGGTAGAGAAGTATGCATGCGGTCACAGAGACAGAATTTGCACAGGAATAAAGAGGTGTACAAGGGAAGCGTACGCTAAGGGCACTGAGGCCCAGGGGTATAGCAGGGATGAGGGCCAATGCCAGGCAATGGGGAAGAGCTGCAGCAGGCTTACCAGAAGACAAAGGCGCACAGACTGAAGTCTGGTGTTGCCCCTTAGACAGGCCCGTATAACAAACTGTTTGTTGTCGGACCAAGCCAGGAACCACCCCCCTTCCTGCCAATGACAGTGGACAGCTCACAACTTGCAGTGGGTGGCTCCCTTGAACTGGAAGATGAGGAGAAATCACTGAAGACAGGGAGGCTGGGATCGTTCAGAGCCAGGACCTCTTTGAGACCCAGTTGGATCTTTAGGAAGGGACCTTAGGTATGTATAATTGGACTGTCCAATTAATGCCAGCCATTTTGTTTACTGTCTCCACGGCCCCCGAAACATTACCCTTTTCCCCTTGCTGTCAGATAATGCTGCCAAGCACACTTATTTTCCCAGGCTGCTTATGGGAAGGACAACTAAGTGAGTGGGGAAAGTGGTGGGAGAGTCCTACTTTCAGTGGGCTTGGAGGATTTTAGATTGGAAACTAGTTGTAATTAGTATGGATTTTATTTAGTTTTGTACAGTCACCACACCAACGGCTGGGCCAATTTTAAATAAAATAATCAGCCAGCAGATTGAGGTGTTCATTCAGTCCCATCACTATCAGTGGCTTGCAAAATGGAAAACTGCCACTAAAATGTAGAGACTAACTGATTTCCATGATTTTGGTTATATGTTGTCACATAGTCATCTGTGCCTTAACAAACCCATTAGGTTAATTAAAAGAAACTAACAGTATAAAGAGAGTGTCCACCTTAAATGTGAATTTCTATTCCTGGCTCGTGTCCTTAATTAAATATTCATTAATTATTATTAAGCATTTACACTGTAATAGTGCCCGAGAGCCAAAGCCGGATTGGGCCCCACTGTGCTAAGCACTGTACAAACATCATACGTGATAAGCTCTGGAGTAGAGACTAATTGGTAGAAAATAAAATACAAAATCAGACCATGATTTTTATGCAAGGTTATAAAAATGCATAGTATTCACTTAAAACTAGAATAGTTTTGTCTTGAGCTACTTTTGTTTAGATAGCAAAAAAATAAAAATAAGTGGGAAGCTCAGTTTTAATTTTTTTATATTATTGCTTTTTCAGAAAAAAAGTTGTCCAGAGAGCAACATAAAATCATTTAAACTTGGTGGTATTTTTTTCAGAACTATTGTGATCTCTTGGGTAAAATCTTTTTAAAGCAATGTGTGTTAAGTACTCAAATATTTCAGTAAAATACATACTTCTAATTGTAAAACACCTTATCTCCTTAAACAAAATGATTAACCAATTATTTACATAGTAGACTAACCTGTCCTGATAAAACCTACATCCATTTTGTTTATATGATCTTTGGGACATGAAACTTGTCTTACACGTGTACAGCATCAGGCACACCAGGGGAGTACTACTGTATAACAATAAACTGGTTGACTTTAGCAGCAGCAGCATCTTAATGTAAAATACAAGCTGGTAACAATGAAGTAAGAGAAGGTGTCAACTCTGCTCTCTCACATATTTGGTATATAAACAAATGGAGAATGTTATGCTGGGATTTCTGCTGTAATATAATTCTGAATGTGGTCAGGGAAAAGTGCCAGATGGGCAAGCTTCTGTACTTGTCTTCTTGATTGCTTAAGAGGATATGGTGAAAGCATGCCTTTGGACTGGAAAGCCTAATTTAAAATAAAAAAAACCAAACAAAAAAACAAACAAACAAACAAAAAAAAACTTTAGTGGCCTGTCCAGTTGAGGAAAAAATGTTTACTAAAGGG
This sequence comes from Eretmochelys imbricata, assembly GCF_965152235.1. NCBI lineage: Eukaryota > Metazoa > Chordata > Testudines > Cheloniidae > Eretmochelys > Eretmochelys imbricata. The sequence goes on from NC_135572.1 coordinate 165,492,720, forward strand.
AAAACAATTATGATGGGAGTTCTGTCTTACCGAAGATGAATAATCCTTCCTGATTTACAGTGTGCTGCCTAGTTTCCTGAAAATATCTCATTTGCCAGGTTAACTACTGACACAATCTCAGTGGATGAGAAATGTAATGAATTTTAACTGGACACAAATTAACTGCTTGAAAACCCACAGTACTGGTTTGGACTCCTAGAGATAACCACCAGCAAACATACGTTGAACTGAAGTCTGCCCAGTTGTTGGTGGTTGCAGTAGATTCTGCCAAAGCTGGAGCTGCCGGAGTTGGGGGTGTCTCACGCAAAGAAACTTTAGGTGCAACAGTAGTGTCAACTATTGGTTTTGCAGAGGTTGGAACTTCGTTGTCAGGTATTTTCTCTGCATAGTTTGCAGGGAACCATCCAGTCTTTCCCTTCAGTTCTCCTCCAAGCCACCCAGGTTCTCCAGTCTGGCTTTCATCCACCTGTAAGTACATTAAATAACAAGATTCAGAAACATTAGAAACATTTTTACTTAAAAATCCAGCTGCCATTCATAGTTGATTAGTTTTCTCCAGTTACTGTAAACTCAAAATTTTGTTACAAAATTGGATAATTTTTTTAAATATTCAGCTGTTCTTTATACAGCATACATAAATATGTAATGGTATGAGTACCGTCATGCAAAGTCATCCTTTTCATAATTAATACTTTCCCAAATTCAAATATTTGCATGGGACAGAAAAAGAAAAAAAGACTGCCTAAATCTCAGGCTACGTCTACACTTGTGCACTTCCCTGAGTACTTGTCCATATAGTGCTAGAACATGTACCTTGTATCCCCACAGAAGCCACATATTCTGGTTGCGCAAGAGTATATGCTGTGTACAGGCATATACCTGCATCCATGCTGCCCCTTTTTGGTACATGACAGTAGTGCTATTTCAGGGACAGTGTCCCAATGTCCTTTGTGTCATAGGAGATGCTCTGGGAACCGCTTTGCTGCGTGTTCTCTCACCTCTCCCTTTTGCCAAACTGTGCTGAAGCCAAGGAGCAAGTCCACAATGTGGTTCTTCTCCTGCTACTGCTTGTGGGACTAATATTCATGCAGGCCAGTACCAGATAATGGATAGAATGGGTCAGAAAAATTTGAAATGCTGAAGACAACTGACCAAGAGGGCAAACAAATATCTACTAGGCTTCCAAGGAACAGATGCGTTGAATGCTGGGATTGCAACAGTATACCCCCGGGGTGGACTGCTGACCCTAGTTCCAGACAAACAGCATAGTGTGGTGGGACCACATCATCTGGGAAACCTGGGATGATGACCAGGGGCTGCAGAAATTCCGAATGAGGAAGCAGATCTCCATGGAGTTGTGCAAGTTGCTTGCACCAACCCTTCAGTGCAGACCACTCAGTTTCAGAAATCCACACCAGTACAGGAGGTGGCTATTACCCTTTGGATGCTGACAATACCTCATAGCTGCTGGTCAACTGCAAACAAGTTCATGGTTGAGAATTCAACTGTCAGGGTGACAGTTCTACAGGTTTGTCATGCTATCAAAACTACAATCTACCCATGAGTGGCTGCCATAATTAAAGTCCCTGAAATTATAGCAGGATTTCAGAGGATGTGGTTTCCAAACTCTGTAGGCACCATCGAAGGAACACACATTCCAATACTTCCATTAAAAGGAGCTAGTGAATACGTGAACCAAAAAGGTTACTATTCACTCACTCATTCTCCAAGGCTCGGTGGACCACAAAGGTTGGTTCATGAAAACCTATGTTGGACACAGGAAAGGTTCATGACACCAGGGTACTCAGGAGGTCAGGATTGTACTGTGAAGGGACTTCATGCCCCAGAAAAAACTTGGTTGTGTACGGTGTTTCTGTCCCCACAGTTATTTTGGGGGACCCCGCATACCCGCTCCCAATGTGGCTCAAAGCTGTACCCCAACATTGCTGACCTAAGAAAAAGAAAATGCAAGTATAGAGTAGCTGCAAAATGGTAGTGGAATGCACCTTTGAGAGCCTGAAAAGCTCGTTGGTGATGCCTGCGGACCCATCTGAATGCCAGTGAAGCCAGTGCAGTTCACAATAGCGTGGTGTGCTTTACCTCATACAACATTTGTGAGACTAAAGGGGAATACTTCCAAAGAGAGTGAGCACAGATCAGTTCTGGCTTTCAAAGCCTGCACAGACAGCTGGATCCCACCTATGTGCACATTGCAAATCTCCATTGCTCTTCAAGAACAGGAGCAATGTGATTTGCTCCCACATTGTGGATCAGGATGTAGCCAGAAGGTGACTTGGGATCATTCCAAGGAATCACTTTACAGAATCACTGCAGACACTTCTGCAAATCTAGAGTAAGGATGGAAAAATTCTTTTGCATGGAAGCTACTTAATTTGAAATAGTAACGCTTCTGGTTGCAACTGTCTCTAGACTATTCCCCTCTACAGCTGACAGATCACTCTGCCTTAGGCGATGTGTTGACTTTTTGCCTGTCTGCTACTGTTCATATCCCATACTCTTCAGTTCGCATAAAACAATTCATTATTTCTGCTTTGTGTTGGGCCTATCTCTGCCTCAGTTCTATTAATTCACAGCAAACAGAAATAAACGGACTGCATGCTTGACTAGTCCAATGCGACTTTGCTGCAGTGCAGAGCAAAATTTACACTGTAGCAGCACTAAATACTATGTTGAGATAGCATTCTGGAGTGATGGAAGGTCACAGTAGAGGCCAAATCTTGCCAAAGAGGCCGAATCTTGCCAAATAGAGTGTGGGGGGGGGAGTAAATATCAGCATACGACTCTTCAAGTTGAATAATTCAAACTGTAGTAACATTTGCACATCATTTGCAATCTTTGGGAATTGCCAAGGTGATGATTGAAATCAATAATAAATAAGTTCAGCAACAATAGGTCACAATCAGTCTTTTTAACCTGTTAAAAAAGGGCTTCTTAAAAATGGACCACACTGACACAGTTGCCTAAATGACTTAAAAAATTTTTGCACAAGTAGGTGAGAAATATACAAGAATGATTGTAAAAATTTATTAAAGGTTTCTTTAAGCAGAATTGAAAACTCTACAAATTCTTTAAATAGTCCAATCATGCAGATGAAATTTCCGTTTCTTCAATTATTCATTTTTTGAAATATTCTATAAGCATGAAAAGCCATCTTTTACACTTTACAAAAAATTATGATTTCCCAGCTTTATAGAGGGTAGGTGTTTAAAAGTTTAAAGTATAGCACTGTATAACTTCAAAGAAGAAGCTTTTGTAAGACTTCACAGGAAGAACACTCAATGACAAAAAAAAAAAAAATTAAAAGATCCAGTTACCTCTGGCATTTAATCAAATTGAAAACAAATGCTACCATTATATATCTTTTTTCAGCCATATATTCTATCAGCCAGAACACTATCCATTTCTTTTTAAAATCTACTTTCCTGAAAGCTGAATTTCATCTTAGATTTGCTTCTGAGATTAATGAAACCCCTGCTACTACTCAGAATGAAAGATCTTCCAGGCAGTGACCATCTCCTTATGTTTGTGCAGTACCCATCACAACAGGCATAGGCTCTGACATATTACAAACAACAATAATCATTTCCATTGCCATCAGTTGACAAAACTGACTACAGACTACTATGCACTATTATGAAATTGCTTTAGGCTCTGGGCAGAAATTGAGCTATTTGATCCTGAATTACGTTCCTCTAATACCCAAGCCACTAAGATCAATAATCCGAGTGTTCTTCGTGGAATTACTTGCAAGTTCATTCCAAAACACTGAAGTATATAGGATATGGTTAGTGCCATCAGAATCTGCTGAGGAACTTCAGCTTGGTGCTAGGGGAGGGGATGGAAAGATGCCCAACCCAAAGGAAAACAAATTAACTCATTAATATCCACTCCGCTAGAGAAATATCCACCCAAAAGGAAAGATGAACAGCATTCCTCCATATAGAGTGGTAATAAAATAGAAGTTAGAAATTTATCAGTTTGAGAGGGAGCCTGGAATGGAAGGGGCTGTCTAGGTTCGAAAGTATTATCAATCCAAGACAAATGCAAGGTAAGGCTGTAAATAATTATCAATTCAATTTATACAAAAATAATCTTTAAAAAAATGTTTAAACTTTAAAACACTTGGAAAGCCAAAAACTCCAAGTTAAAGGTAAAAATGAAAAAGTTAAACAACAGAAAGAACATAAATAAAAAGTTTATTTAACGTACTTTAACTCAACTCTCACCTGTATTCCCATCATGCATTCAGATTCTATGGCAGACCATGAATATATAACAAAATATCCCAGTATTATAGAGAGCCAACATCTGTATCTGGTACATACTTCCTGAACCCTTTGGTGATTTGTCTACACCCTAAAAATTAAATGCCCCCTTCCACACTGGTCCTGCAGTTCCACACATACATTACAGCAAAGGTGGAAAATGAATTTAAATTACTAGAGAGCTGGAGACCAGTTAAAGCTCAGTTCAGTCTCACAGGGAAAACAGTGTTTCAACCAACTCTTCAAACCATGTTGCAGCCCTGTTAAAGTCCAAGGCGGTAGCATGGTTCAGGAAAGTGGTAACACAGCCTAAATCTTGTCTGCACTGTCAGACTGAACCATGCCTGGATTTGTGCTGGAAATGGCCCAACTTGATGATCACTTTAGATAAGCTATTATCAGCAGGACAGTGGGGTGGGAGGAGGTATTGTTTCATGGTCTCTGTGTGTATATAATGTCTTCTGCAGTTTCCACGGTATGCATCCGATGAAGTGAGCTGTAGCTCATGAAAGCTCATGCTCAAATAAATTGGTTAGTCTCTAAGGTGCCACAAGTACTCCTTTTCTTTTTGCGAATACAGACTAACACGGCTGTTACTCTGAAACATGCTTTAACTGTGTTCCCTCAAAATATTAGTAGTTACAAGTGAAGAAGGATCCCAGTTGTAGCTATATAGTGCTCACCAGTCACCATGGACCAATCCAAATCACAGTACTATAGGCCTTCACCTACATTAGAACATGATTGTTATCGGCTAATTTTACCCCAGTCCATGCTGGTTGGCCTAGACAAGCTGAAAGTTTAATCAGAGTTTAACTTGCATTTAAACGGTCATAAGGCCAGCCCATATAGGATCTTAGACATACCTTAACACATAAGCTTGCAAACTGACAGGTTTCAGAGTAACAGCCGTGGAAATGTGCTGGAAATGGCCCAACTTGATGATCACTTTAGATAAGCTATTACCAGCAGGACAGTGGGGCAGGAGGAGGTATTGTTTCATGGTCTCTGTGTGTATATAATGTCTTCTGCAGTTTCCACGGTATGCATCCGATGAAGTGAGCTGTAGCTCACGAAAGTTCATACTCAAATAAATTGGTTAGTCTCTAAGGTGCCACAAGCTTGCAAACTGTTACTCTCCAAAAACTATAATTGACTTACACCTTTTAGAAGCATGACATGGCCATTTTTTTTGAATGCTTAAGTGATGTAGGTACTTAAGAGCTTAAGTAACTTTAAACAACGGGACTTAAGTCTCAGAAATGTTACCCCAGATAAATTGAAAAAATATGTAACTTGACAGTAACAAAGCTATATTTATAAAAATGTATTAAAAGATTGTACAGACTTTCTAACAGTCATACAGTATACTTACCCATTCCCTTTTAACCTCCAGCAGGAAAGCAATGATTTGAAAGTAAGGCAGAATTATAACACATTTCACAAAGTAAGCAATTACTAAAGAGCAGGAGAGCAATCCCACTAGAATCAGTTGTTAGCTCTTACAGTAATTAAAGATATTTAAATAAAAATAAGCCAAGGCCAGAGGCCAGTTTTTCCCTGTTATAATATAAATTAAAAGCAAAGTCTAAAGTCATATACAGGTGAATGCAGATTATCCAAAACATGATCTGAAATTCAGAAGTGTTCCCTGAAATCAGAATACTGATTTCCCAACATTTCATTATGTCCCCTGAGCCATTTAGTAAACTGATATTTAGACTTCCTCAAGCAAAGCTCAGTGTATGCCTGTCCCTCTAGCAAACATTTTATTCCCGGATAAAGTATTAACTGGAATATTCCATTCTTCAATAACCTACAGAGCCCCGCATGCCTGCATACTTGCTCATCTGACTGATGACTTGCCAACCTCACTTCTTTACTAAAGGATAAGTGACAAAATTTCAGTGAAATTATTGCACTTCAACTGGGTTTTGGGCCCCTTCCTAAGTCACTCAGTAATGCCACAATCCAGTGTTCATGATGTCATGAGATATTGCCGAATAAATCAAAAGGAAGAAAAGGATGATCAGAGCTTCTTTTTACTACTGTCTAAATATCATTAAGATATGACAATTTAGAAAGTTTATTTTTCCAAAACCCAACTGAAGTTTTCCAGAGTAGGACAGTTCTTTAAAAAGAGAACTCATTATGATAGGAAGATAAAGCAGTGAATTAAGGTCATATTGCTTCTCTCTATAGTTTTTCATAAATTAGAATTACAAAAGATTTTTGCATATTTTCATTGAGAATTTTTTAAAACTGTAAAATGACATTTGCATGTTACAATATTAATAACGCTTATTCCAATTATTCAGAGATTCCTAAACATCAATAACTATAGTTACTGACAATTGCAATTACAATTTTTAAAAGATTTAGGAATTACAAAAAGTGCAAGTTATACTTCCATAGTATTACTTAAGGCTAACAAAACAATATTTTTAGGGAGTTTTATTCCAGTAGTACCAACCACTACAATTAAAGATGAATAAGCATTTCCATTCCATTTACACCTCCAACGTTTTCAGTTGCTTATCGCTTCCTTTTGTCAGACTGGTTTCAGAGTAGCAGCCATGTTAGTCTGTATCCGCAAAAAGAAAAGGAGTACTTGTGGCACCTTAGAGACTAAATAAATTTGTTAGTCTCTAAGGTGCCACAAGTCCTCCTTTTCTTTTTGTCAGACTGACATTTTCTCTACTTTGTTCCTGCCTGAAAAAATATTTTTTAAAGTGTTTCAGCAAAACAATGCAGCCATTTTTAAGTAGGGAAAAATTCTTAAGAGGGGAAGTTATTGTATGAACAAGTAAAAACCTATACTGGATCATTATGACAAAGCAGAAATTGTAGAAAAAATATATTATTGGAGAAACAGTCATCATGTAATTAAAGTTTAACACAACATATATGATTGTGACCTTAATGTAGTCATTTCCTAACTCAGAGTAAGTGTTTAACATAGCATTAATTTAAGCGTAACCTTCTCTTAATATAGTTGAGTTTTTAAAATTGGAATTAGAATAGTTTGCATTGTTTTAGTACTACAGTTTTAGATAGGCTTTAAAGCCCAAACAAATCTTTAATACTCTGTTCTGACTTCCAGGTATAGCAACCATCCTCAGAAGTGACTATGACAGTTATGATTGTGTCACTTATTTGTCTTGACGACCAAATGTCTCACTGTAGACTAGTTGGCTTTGCAAACTTGTTCAGTCACTTTGGACTTCCCTGCCACCAAACTCATTTAGAGCTGAATTATTATACTAAGACTGATAGTTTGCCCATCAACTTTATCTATACCTCGCATTATAATGTGCTTTAAGAAAAATGAACAGGGAATAGACTGGAGAATCACACCATCACCAGAAAAAGGCAGGTCTACATGATTGGGGACTCATTACTGAGAATAGACAAGCCTGTAACAAGAGCTGATCCAGACAGTAGAAGGGTGTACTGTCTACCGGGTGCTAAGATATGGGATGTGGACCTGAGGCTGAAGAGGATCCTAACAGGAGCAGGAAAGAATCCATTGATTATCCTTCATGTGGGAACAAATGATACGGCTAGATTCTCACTGGAACATATCAAAGGAGACTATGCCAGGCTGGGGAAGACACTTAAGGAAATCAAGGCTCAGGTGATCTTCAGTGGGATTCTGCCTGTTCCTAGAGAAGGGCAACAAAGGTGTAACAAGATTATGATGCTTAACAGATGACTCAGGCAGTGGTGCTTTAAGGAGGGCTTTGGGATGTATGGCCACTGGGAAGCATTCATGAACAGAGGACTGTTCTCTTGAGATGAACTTCACCTGAGTAAGGAGGGAAATAGACTTCTAGGATGGAGGATGGCACAACTGATCAAGAGAACTTTAAATAAGGAATTCGGGGGAGATGGTTGGGAGACGTCCAGGGAATCTCCACGCCAGATTTTCTCTTTGAGAAGGAAGAAAATGAAGTAAGAAAGGATACAGCTGTGGGTAGGAGAATGGACATAAGGCGGAAGGGCAGTGTACATACCAATCTAATAGGTAATATTGGCAGTAGAATGTCTGTGCGCAATCGGGTAAAGAATGTGAGCGAAGCCAAACCGCAAAAATTAAGATGTTTGTACGCTAATGCGAGGAGCCTAGGTAACAAAATGGAGGAACCAGAGCTAATGGTGCAGGAAGTGAAACCAGATATTATAGGGATAACAGAAACATGGTGGAATAGTAGTCATGACTGGACTACAGGTACTGAAGGGTGTGTGCTGTTTAGGAAAGACAGAAATAAAGGCAAAGGTGGTGGAGTAGCATTGTATATCAATGATGAGGTAGACTGTAAAGAAATAAGATGTGATGAAATGGATAAGACAGAGTCTGTCTGGGCAAAAATCACATTGGGGAAGAAAGCTACTAGAGCCTCCTCTGGGATAGTACTTGGCGTGTGCTATAGACCACCGAGATCAGATTTGGATATGGATAGAGACCTCTTTAATGTTTTTAAAGAAGTAAATACTAATGGGAATTGTGTGATCATGGGAGACTAACTTCCCAGATATAGACTGGAGGATGAGTGCTAGTAATAACAATAGGGTTCAGATTTTCCTGGATACGATAGCTGATGGATTCCTTCACCAAGTAGTTGCTGAACTGACAAGAAGGGATGCCATGGTAGATTTGGTTTTGGTGAGCAGTGAGGACTTCATAGAAGAAATGGTTGTAGGGGACAATCTTGGTTCGAGCGATCATGAGCTAATTCAGTTCAAACTAAATGGAAGGATAAACAAAAATAGATCTGTGACTAGGGTTTTTGATTTCAAAAAGGCTAGCTTTAAAAAATTAAGAAAATTAGTTAGGGAAGTGGATTGGACTGAAAAACGTGTGGATCTAAAGGCGGAGGAGGCCTGGGATTACTTCAAGTCAAAGTTGCAGAAACTATCAGAAGCCTGCATCCCAAGAAAGGGGGGAAAAATTCATAGGCAGGAGTTGTAGACCAAGCTGGATGAGCAAGCATCTCAGAGAGGTGATTAAGAAAAAGCAGAAAGCCTATAAGGAATGGAAGGTGGGAGGAATTAGCAAGGAAAGCTACCTTACTGAGGTCAGAACAGGTAGGGATAAACTGAGGAAAAAGGCCAAAAGCCATGTAGAGTTGGACCTTGCAAAGGGAATTAAAAGCAATAGTAAAAGGTTCTATAGCCATATAAAGAAGAAGAAAACAAAGAAAGAAGAAGTGGGACCACTAAACACTGAGGATGGAGTGGAGGTTAAGGATAATCTAGGCATGGCCCAATATCTAAACAAATACTTTGCCTCAGTCTTTAATGAGGAGCTTAGGGTTAATGGTAGGATGACAAATGGGTAGAAGCCAATCTCAAACAGCTTAATGGGACTAAATCGGGGAGCCCAGATAATCTTCATCCAAGATTATTAAAGGAACTGGCACATGAAATTGCAAGCCCATTAGCAAGAATTTTTAATGAATCTGTAAACTCAGGGGTTGTACCGTACGACTGGAGAATTGCTTACATAGTTCCTATTTTTAAGAAAGGGGAAAAAAGCCATCCGAGAAACTACAGGCCTGTTAGACATCTGTAGTATGCAAGATCTTGGAAAAAATTTTGAAAGAGAAAGTAGTTAAGGACATTGAGGTCAATGGTAATTGGGACAAAATACAACATGGCTTTACAAAAGGTAGATTGTGTCAAACCAACCTGATCTCCTTCTTTGAGAAGAAAACAGATTTTTTAGACAAAGGGAACGCAGTGGATCTAATTTACCTAGATTTCAGTAAGGCATTTGATACGGTTCCACATGGAGAATTATTAGCTAAATTGGAAAAAATGGGGATCAATATGAAAATTGAAAGGTGGGTAAGGAACTGGTTAAAGGGGAGACTACAGAGGGTGACAATGAAAGGTGAACTGTCAGGCTGGAAGGAGGTTACTAGCGGAGTTCCTCAAGGATCGGTTTTGGGACCAATCTTTTTATTACTGACCTTGGCACAAAAAGCAGGAATGTGCTAATAAAGTTTGCGGATGACACAAAGTTGGGAGGTATTGCCAATACAGAGAAGGACATCATACAGGAAGATCTGGATGACCTGGGATATCATACAGGAATGATATGGATGACCTTGTAAACTGGAGTAATAGTAATAGGATGAAATTTAATAGTGAAAAGTGCAAGGTCATGCATTTAGGGATTAATAACAAGAATTTCTGTTATAAACTGGGGACGCATCACTTGGAAGTAACAGAGGAGGAGAAGGACCTCGGAGTATTGGTTGATCACAGGATGACTATGAGCTGCCAATGTGATATGGCCATGAAAAAAGCTAATGCGGTCTTGGGATGCATCAGGCGAGGTATTTCCAGTAGAGACAAGGAGGTGTTAGTACCATTATACAAGACACTGGGCAGGACCTCATCTGGAATATTGTGTGCAGTTCTGGTCTCCCATGTTTAAGAAGGATGAATTCAAACTGGAACAGGTACAGAGAAGGGCTACTAGGATGACCCAAGGAATGGAAAACCTGTCTTATGAAAGGAGACTCAAAGAGCTTGGCTTGTTTAGCCTAACCAAAAGAAGGCTGAGACAATATGTGATTGCTATTTATAAATATATCAGAGCGATAAATACCACAGAGGGAGAAGAATGATTTAAGCTCTGTACCAGTGTGGACACAAGAACAAATGGATATAAACTGGCCATCAGGAAGTTTAGACTTGAAATTAGATGAAGGTTTCTAACCATCAGAGGAGTGAAGTTCTGGAACAGCCTTCCTCCAAGGGAAGCAGTGGAGGCAAAAGACATAGCTGGCTTCAAGACTAAGCTTGATAAGTTTATGGAGGAGATGATATAATGGGATAGCCTAATTTTGGCAATTAACTGATCTTCGACTATTAACGGTAGATATGCCCAATGGCCTGTGATGGGATGTTAGATGGGGTGGGATCCGAGTTACTACAGAGAATTCTTTCGTGGGTGTCTGGCTAGTGAGTCTTGCCCACATGCTCAGGGTTTAGCTGATCGCCATATTTGGGGTCGGGAAGGAGTTTTCCTCCAGGGGAGATTGGCAGAGGTCCCGGAGGTTTTTCACCTTCCTCTGCAGCGTGGGGCATGGGTCACTTGCTGGAGGATTCTCTGCACCTTGAAGTCTTTAAACCATGATTTGAGGACTTTAATAGTTCAGACATAAGTTAGGGGTTTGTTACAGGAGTTGGTGGGTAAGCTTCTGTGGCCTGTGTTGTGCAAAAGGTCAGACTAGATGATCATAATGGTCCCTTCTGACCCTAAAACCTATGATTCTAATCTTATCACATCACATCTACCACAATCCCTCCACTGCCAACAGGACAGCTATACAGTCCCTGAAATCTAACCACCAGTGATCAAACCAGCAGACAAAGGGGGTACCATCATAGTCCTCAACCATGATGTCTACATTGAGGCCAACCCACAACTCTCCGACACTATCGACTACAAAGAACTTAGACTACCCTACACCATAATTAACCCAGAAATTTAAGGATATCATCAAATTCTTCCCCAAACAACTCCAAGAGGAATTCTACAAACTCATCCCCGTGAACCCTTTCTACATGCTTCCCAAGATATACAAACAAGGAAACCCAGGCAGATGCATCATATCTCGCCACAGTACTCTTACTGAAGTAATATTGGGACTCCGAGAAACCATCCTCCAATCACTCACAACACAAAGGGCCACCTTCCTCCGGGACACAACCGACTTCTTCCGCAAACTCTGCAACATTAACAACCTCCTTCAGAACACCAGCCTTGTCACCATGAATGTCACCTCCCTATACACCAACATCCCTCAATGACAGCATAGCTGCTTGCCTCAAATATTTACAAGACAATGGACAACCCTCAGATATGCATCCCAAACACACTGCCAAACTCATCCACTTCATCCTCACTCATAACAATTTTACATTCACCACCACCACATTTTGTCCAAACCATGGGAACAGCCATGGGTACTAATATGGCTCCCCAATATGCAAACCTCTTCTTCAAGATGGCCCATGAATTTCTGGACAAATCCACCACAAAACCTGAAATACATTCATGATATTTTCATCCTCTGGATAGACGACAAACTCCCTCATAGATTTCTACCACAATTTCAACCACCACCAAATGTCCATTAAACTCCCTCTGGAACACTCCGACACCAGCACCAACTTCCTGGACACCATGATCAGTTTCCAACAATGGAACCCTACGAACAACCACATACAAGAAACCCACAGATCATTATACCTATCTTCATAGAGCCAGTAACCACCCGAAACACACCAAGAAATCTAAAATCTACAGCTAGGCACTCAAACCACAGATATACACAAATAATACATTCAGGATATACACAATAATACATTCAAAATCGCCTTCACCAAACAAGGACGCTCCAGAGAAGTAGATCACATCATGGAACAGACCACCTAAACAGAACCTACTTCAAACACAGAAATAACTGCCCCTTCCCCCCCGTCCAGACTGTATAGCCCTACTTGTCACCTACCACCCCATACTGGAACCCATACAGGGTATTATCAAACAACTACATGGGAGCCCATCCTGAAAAAAATCTTTCCTGAACCCCCACTTCAAACCTCCAAACAAACCCCGCCACCCCCAAACTCTCCAAGCTCATCATCAGAAGCAAGCTCCCCACAGACTAGGACAAATGAAAGTGGCAACAGACCCTGCCAGAAAAACAGATGCAAAACCTGCAGACATATCTCCACTGCTACAATGATCAACACTCTCCACAATACACCTTTCAAGATCCCGGGGTTCTACACATACCTATCACAACATATTGTGTACCTCATCCAGTGCACTAAATGCTTCAACAGAAAATCTGTGGTTGAAACCAGACAGCCACTATACTCCCGAATGAATTCACAGAAAAATGATAAGACACAAAAATGCCACATCACCTGTGGTGAACACTTTTCACCAAGTGATCACTCTATATCTGACCTCTCAGTCATCATCCTCAAATGAAACCTGCACAATACTTTCAAAAGATGGCCTGGGTGCTAGACACTAAAAATCATGGACTGAATAGAGACACTGGATTTATGGCTTAGCACAACAATCTGTAACCCACTAACAACCCCCCTTTCCTCCCCATGCTTTAGAGGGGTGTTAACAGGCAATTTCTCCTTGTAGTTAATCCACCTCCCTGGCAGTAGCTAAGTCAATAGGAGAAGTTCCACACCCATGAGCAATATAGTTATACTGAAATAGGTCTGCAGCGTAGGACTGGCCTAAGTTTCCCAGACTTGAAGAAGAGCTCTGTGTAAGCTCGACAGCTTGTCTCTCTCACCAACAGAAGTTGGTCCAATAAAAGATATTACCTCACCCACCTTGCTTCTCTCATTATTCTAACAGCAGAGATAATAAACGGTAGCACATACTGTACATTTCAGTCTTTACAACTTACTTGTAATACTTGTGGTATATGTAAATTCAAAGTTAGGTTGAATAAAATACTGGTATAAAAATAGAAGCAGAGATGTAAAACAAAGTACAGTTTTTCAAGCAACATCACACTCTTCTTACCATGACTATGTCACCAGGCTGAATAGTGATTTCATCATGGCTTCTGGCTTCAAAAGGATACAACGCTCGATAATATACTATTTTTACATCCTCCTGAGCAGAAATAGTTAGTGGAGCTTTTTCTATATAGAGAGGAAGAAAAATACATATTAAAAACTAAACAAAAATGTTTGTGAAACACTTTAGAAGAAGAGAGGTAAAAAAAATGAGAGGTAAAGTGTTAATTAATTATCACAATGCCCTGAGAGGCAGAGTAAGTACTATCCCCATTTTCCATAAAGGGAAATAAACAAATAATTAAACTTACATTTTATCTCTATTTTCTCCTTTAGCACCACCTATTTAAAATAATATGCTTTTGGCTTTTATGAAACACACAGCTATTTATATAGAAAATACCTGCATTTAAAACCATGTACAATGATTTTACAACTTTTCCTGTTTTGCTTTTAAGCATTGCACTGACATAATGGATTAACTTGATCAGTAAGTTCCTGGTATAGATGGTCATTATCCATATAGTGACCTTTTACAGACTCATTAAACCGCATGTGGCAAATACTATATGGCTGATGGATAACATCTAGTGTATTTATTCCCCCTTAACCAGTTTTAATTTTTTTTCCCAAACAATTTGATTTTGTTTTTTTAAATTGTATAGGACTAGCTAGTTACATACTGCCTCTACTTTGAAGGAAATGTTATAGACTACCATACAAACTGTACATGGGGTGAAGGAAGTGATTTTTGAAATGCAGTTTCGCCTCTAAAAGGTGAAGCATGGCAACATTATTTTATCTCATTATTTTGAGAAATAATAGTTTGTTGGAGACAAGCACCAGCTTACAGCTAAATTCTCTTCTCCAAGCTGCATGGTGCATCTCATCCAGTCCCCTTCACTCCCTATGTAACTTCTATTAAATTCCACACTTGTAGGGAGAGCAACAACACTCAGAAGAGATATGTGATACAGAGTGGACAATGTAAACCTTAAACCATTTATTTAAACAAGATTAGTGACTTAGTTTCAATTCAGAATATACAACATATGGAATAAGAAGACAGGCTGTAAGGAGTCGTCGTCTATGGGTATGTCTACACTATGAAATTAGGTCAAATTTATAGAAGTTGATTTTTTATAAAGTGATTTTATACAGTCGATTGTGTGTGTCCCCACGCTAATGCACTAAGTGCATTAAATTGGTGGAGTGTGTCCACAGTACCAAGGCGAGCGTCGACTTTCAGAGTGTTGCACTGTGGGTAGCTATCCCACAGTTAACGCAGTCTCTGCCACCCATTAGAATTCCAGGTTAAGCTTCCAATGCCTGTTGGGGCAAAAATATTGTCGCGGGTGGTTTTGGTTACATGTCGTCAATAGCCCCTCCCTCCGTGAAAGCAACAGCAGACAATCGTTTTGCGCCTTTTTTCTGTGCGGGTGCCATACTGCTTTCAGCAGATGGTGCAGTAGGACTGCTAATCGTCATCGTCATCCACTGCTTCCGCTGCCACTCTGCTCTTCGGATGCTATGAATCCACCTCGCAGGTCCTCTATATGACCGTCATCATCCAACGCTTCTGCTGGCACTCTGCTCTCCTGCTGGTCTCGCAGGGCCGCTTCTGCTGCAAATCTGCTTGGCTGCTCTTGTCTCGCCATACTACGGCGAGCGTGCAGCCCGCTCAACTGTTGTGTCCTGGCAGCAGACAGTGCAGTAGGTCTGCAAAACTGGTCATCCAACCACCGCTTCCCCTGCAACTCTGCTCTCCTGCAGACGCCATACCATGGCAATCATGGAGCCTGCTCAGATCACCGCAGCAGTTATGAGCGTTGTAAACACCTCATGCATTATCATGCAGTATATGCAGAACCAGAACCTGCAAAAGCATGCAAAGAGGCGATGGCAGAGTGGTGATAAGAGTGATGAGGACATGGACACATTTCTCTCAAAGCACAGGCCCCAGCAATTTGGCCATCCTGGTGGCAATGGGGCAGGCTCATGCTGTGGAACGCCGATTCTGGGCCCAGGAAACAAGCACAGAGTGGTGGGACCGCATTGTGTTGTGGGTCTGGGATGACTCCCAGTGGCTGCAAAACTTTCACATGCGTAAGGGCACTTTCATGGAACTTTGTGACTTGCTTTCCCCTGCCCTGAAGCGCAAGAATACCAAGATGAGAGCAGCCCGCATAGTTCACAAGCGAGTGGCAATAGCCCTCTGGAAGCTTGCAATGTCAGACAGCTACCGGTCAGTCGGGAATCAATTTGGAGTGAGCAAACCTACTGTGGGGGCTGCTGTGATCCAAGTAGCCAACACAATCACTGAGCTGCTGCTATCAAGGGTAGTGACTCTAGGAAATGTGCAGGTCATACTAGATGGCTTTGCTGCAATGGGATTCCCTAACTGTGGTGGGGGCGATAGACGGAACCCATATCCCTATCTTGGGACTGGACCACAAAGACAGCCAGTACATAAACCAAAAGGGGTACTTTTCAATGGTGCTGCAAGCACTGGTGGATCACAAGGGACGTTTCACCAACATCAACGTGGGATGGCCGGGAAAGGTACATGACGCTCGCATCTTCAGGAACGCTGGTCTGTATGAACAGCTCCAGCAAGGTACTTACTTTCCAGACCAGAAAATAACTGTTGGGGATGTTGAAATACCTATAGTTATCCTTGGGAACCCAGCCTACCCCTTAATGCCATGGCTCATGAAGCCATACACAGGCACCCTGGACAGTAGTCAGGAGCTGTTCAACTACAGGCTGAGCAAGTGCAGAATGGTGGCAGAATGTGCATTTGGATGTTTAAAAGCGCGCTGGCGCAGTTTACTGACTCGCTCAGACCTCAGCGAAACCAATATTCCCATTGTTATTACTGCTTGCTGTGTGCTCCACAATCTCTGTGAGAGTAAGGGGGAGACGTTTATGGCGGGGTGGGAAGTTGAGGCAAATTGCCTGGCTGCTGATTACGAGCAGCCACACACCAGGGAGGTTAGAAGAGCACAGCAGGGCACACTGCACATCAGAGAAGCTTTGAAAACCAGTTTCATGGCTGACCAGGCTACGGTGTGACAGTTCTGTTTGTTTCTCCTTGATGAAAGCCCACCTCCTTGGTTCACTCTGCTTCCCTGTAAGCCAACCGCCCTCCCCTCCCACCTTTGATCACCGCTTGCAGGGGCAATAAAGTCATTGTTGTTTCAAATTCATGCATTCTTTATTAATTCATCACACAAATAGGGGGATAACTGCCAAGGTAGCCCGGGAGGGTTGGGAGAGGACGGAAGCACCGGGTGGGTGGTGGATAAGGGGAGGAGGGAAGGACAAGGCCACACTGTACTTCAAAACTTATTGAATGCCAGCCTTCTGTTGCTTGGGCAGTCCTCTGGGGTCGAGTGGTTGAGTGCCCGAAGCCCTTTTGCCCCCCAACCATGTTCTTGGGCGTCTGGGTGAGGAGGCTACAGAACTTGGAGGGGAGGGCGGTTGGTTACACAGGGGCTGCAGTGGCGGTCTGTGCCTTTCCTGCACCTCAATCATGTGCCAGAGCATATCAGTTGGATCCTCCAGTAGCCTCAGCATTGCATCCTGCCTCCTTTTATCATGCTGCTGCCACCCTTCCTCTTGATCCCGCCACCTCTCCTGTTGCTCCAGCCATCTATCCTCTTGCACATCCCTCCTGTCCTTGCGTTCATTTTGTGCTTTCCTGGACTCTGCCATTGTCTGCCTTCATGCATTCTGCTGGGCTCTTTCAGGTTGGGTGGACTGCGTGAGCTCAGAGAACATTTCATCGTGAGTGTGGTTTTTTCACCTTCTTATCTGCGCTAGCCTCTGGGATGGAGATGCTAGTCGCAGCGTTGAAACATTTGCAGCTGCAGGAGGAAAAAAAGGGAGATTAAAATTGAAAAAAAAGACACATTGGCCATTTAAAAGGAGGGGCTGATGTTTTCTGATTAACATGCAGCACAAACCCAACTAATCCTCCCCCATGCCCAATTCTCTCGGATGATCGCTTCACCCCTCCCCCCACCGTGTGGCTAACAGCGGGGATGATTTCTTTTCAGCCACAGGCAAACTGCCCAGCAGGAACGGCCACCTCTGATGTCCCCTTAATAAAATTCCCCTTTTTCAACCAGGTGACCATGAATATCATCACTCTCCTGAGGATAATACAGAGAGATAAAGAATGGATGTTGCTTGAAAGCCAGCAAGCATCGGGACAACATGCTGCCATGTTTTCTTATGCAATGATTCCAGACTACGTGCTACTGGCCTGCCGCAGTAAAGTGTTCTACCATGGAGGATGCAATAAGGCTGCCCTCCCCAGAAACTTTTTGCAAAGGCTTCGGGAGTATCTCCAGGACAGCTTCATTGCGATGTCCCTGGAGGATTTCTGCCCCATCCCCAGACACGTTAACAGACTTTTCCAGTAGCTGTACTGGCCGCAAATGCATCCCAATCTTCAGGGCAAATTAATTATTAAACACGCTTGCTTTTAAACCGTGTATTATATTTACAAAGGTACACTCACCAGAGGTGCCTTCTCCACCTTCGAGGTCCGGGAGCTCAGTTTGGGAGGGCATTGGCTCCAGGATGATAAATAGTTCCTGGCTGTCAGGGAGAACGGTTTCTCTACTTGCCTGGTGTGCGCTATCATCTTCCTCGTCTCCAAAATCCTCATCCCTGTTGCGTGAGACTCCCTTGCAGGAGTCCACGTACAGGTGTGGGGTAGTTGTAGGGGCACCCCTTAGAACTGCATGCAGCTCATCATACAAGTGGCATATCTGGTGCTCTGACCCCAAGTGGTTGTTTGCCTCTTGGGTTTTTTGGTAGGCTTGCCTGAGCTCCTTAAGTTTCACGCGGCACTGCTGCGGATCCCTGTGATAGCCTCTGTAATTCATGCCCTTGGAGATTTTTTCAAATATTCTGGCATTTCGTCTTTTGGAATGGAGTTCTGATAGCACGGATTCGTCTCCCCATACAGCGATCAGATCCAGTACCTCCCATTTGATCCATGCTGGAGCTCTTTTGCGATTCTGGGACTCCATGGTCATCTCTGCTGATGAGCTCTGTGTGGTCACACCACGGTGGCCAAACAGCAAATGAAATTCAAAAGTTTGGGGGGCTTTTTTTGTATACCTGGCCAGTGCATCCGAGTTGAGAGTGCTGTCCAGAGCGGCCACAATGGAGCACTGTGGGATTGCTCCCAGAGGCCAATACCGTTGAATTGCGTCCACACTAACCCAAATTTGATCTGGCAATGTCGATTTCAGCACTAATCCCCTCGTTGGGGAGGACTACAGAAATCGATTTTAAGAGCCCATTAAGTTGACAAAAATGGCTTCGTTGTGTGGACGGGTGCAGGGTTAAATTGATCTAATGCTGCTAAATTCGACCTAAACTCGTAGTGTAGACCATGGCTATGCTTTAGCAGCTGTATGCAATAGATTTCCTTACTCTTCCGTACCTGCACTTGACCAGGGAGCCTGGATAGCTGGCTTGGCTAGCTCCTGATGTTGATG
This sequence comes from Eretmochelys imbricata, assembly GCF_965152235.1. NCBI lineage: Eukaryota > Metazoa > Chordata > Testudines > Cheloniidae > Eretmochelys > Eretmochelys imbricata. Next base: position 165,512,101 of record NC_135572.1, read on the forward strand.
GAAAAGCTTATTCAGTTTATCTTGCATTTCCTGTTTGCCCTTATCGTCACTGTCTGTCTTCTTGATTATTTCTTCCCTTTTTGGCTTTTCATTTTCCTGAAGTTTTTTTTGCCGCTCTTCCTCCTGTTGCACTCGATCAAACCACTGTTTATCCCTTTCCTGGATTCGTCTGTCAATTACAATTTTTTTAAAGCAGACAAAGGGAAGTAAACATAATATTTAGTTTTCCTTATGAATATGTGATTCATGTTATTAGCTTACATATTTCCCATCATCATTAATAGAACTATCAAGAACACCCATCCCACAGAATCTCCTTACTGATGAAAAATCCCAGAAGACATGACATTTTGAAAACCCTGCCAGTAGAGTCAGCATCAAATGAGGAAGAGCCATGCTAGTGACTCTCAGCCAACTAAGAGAAGACTACAAAAAACTAAATTTAACAGAAATCAGAGTAATTGCCCAAAAAAATATCTAGCACCAAGATACTATAACAATTTGACAGGTAAGGTTGCAACTCAGTTCTTAATATAACCCTATATTTTCAGCCATGCATATGAAATCTGTGGGTTTACAATCGGAGTTCTGCAGAAGCACCTCTAAGAGGCAAACAGTGAAATAATGAGAGTACCAAGGACTCCTGAATGGTAAATCGTTCACTAATTTTGTGCTGGAGTTGTCTGCAAGCAGAGAAAAAAAAAAATTAACACCTTGGTCTTGCAGCAATCTTGGAGATCTAGAACTGTTAGCGTTCACCCTCTCAAACTTGGCTAAGATATTTCTTTAAAAATGTAGAGTCAGTCATTACTGTGAAGTTATCCATTTAAATCTACCTAGTAATCAGATGTGAATATGTTAACATGTAATCTGTCTTGAGCTGGTATTACTATGAGAATCATGTTTCGCATTCCCTGACTATGTTGCAAATTCAACAATATTTTATATTTTATTTCTGTAGTTTTGCACAGTTCTATTAATAAAATCCACAGAAAATCATTCTAAGAGTGACAAACTGTAGAAAAAATTCACATAATTCGTTTGAAGATATAAAAATCCTTGAAGTGTTAGAGCTTAAATTTAGGCACTTCAGGTTTTAAAGTGACAATACTGCAAAGTAAGCCATCTTATATCTGCTCAGGAAATGTAAGGCTATATTTTTGTGTTTCAAAATACTTATACCTAAACAAGACAGGTCAACTGAACAAACCTTTTGGATATACTAAATTTCCTGAAGACAGTTTTGTTACAAGAGCAAGTCTGCCAACCCTCCAGGAATTAAAGATTAATCTTAATTAATTAAAGATGATGTCATGTGATCAATGGCTCCATGTCTAGTTGGCAGCCGGTGTCAAGTGGAGTGCCCCAGGGGTCGGTCCTGAGGCCGGTTTTGTTCAATATCTTCATAAATGATCTGGAGGATGGTGCGGATTGCACTCTCAGCAAATTTGCGGATGATACTAAACTGGGAGGAGTGGTTGATACACTGGAGGGCAGGGATAGGATACAGAGGGACCTAGACAAATTGGAGGATTGGGCCAAAAGAAATCTGATGAGGTTCAATAAGGATAAGTGCAGGGTCCTGCACTTAGGACGGAAGAACCCAATGCACAGCTACAGACTAGGGACCGAATGGCTAGGCAGCAGTTCTGCGGAAAAGGACCTGGGGTGACAGTGGACGAGAAGCTGGATATGAGTCAGCAGTGTGCCCTTGTTGCCAAGAAGGCCAATGGCATTTTGGGATGTATAAGTAGGGGCATAGTGAGCAGATCGAGGGACGTGATCGTCCCCCTCTATTCGACATTGGTGAGGCCTCATCTGGAGTACTGTGTCCAGTTTTGGGCCCCACACTACAAGAAGGATGTGGATAAACTGGAAAGAGTCCAGCGAAGGGCAACAAAAATGATTAGGGGTCTGGAACACATGCTTATGAGCAGAGGCTGAGAGAACTGGGATTGTTTAGTCTGCAGAAGAGAAGAATGAGGGGGGATTTGATAGCTGCTTTCAACTACCTGAGAGGTGATTCCAGAGAGGATGGTTCTAGACTATTCTCGGTGGTGGAAGAGGACAGGACAAGGAGTAATGGTCTCAAGTTGCAGTGGGGGAGGTTTAGGTTGGATATTAGGAAAAACTTTTTCACTAGGAGGGTGGTGAAACACTGGAATGCGTTGCCTAGGGAGGTGGTGGAATCTCCTTCCTTAGAAGTATTTAAGGTCAGGCTTGACAAAGCCCTGGCTGGGATGATTTAATTGGGGATGGGTCCTGCTTTTGAGCAGGGGGTTGGACTAGATGACCTCCTGAGGTCCCTTCCAACCCTGATATTCTATGATTCTATGATGAAACCTTCAGGAATACGTTCAACCAAAATTGGAAACCCTATACAAGAGTCTGGATTTGTGCCTTTAAAACTGCTTCTCTCTCAACATGCGCGCCTTTCCTGCATTGCACTAGGCAGCCTAGAGGACAGAACATTCAGAATGATTATTGCTTTAAATCAGCATGATCGTTTCTCTTTTTCACTACCCCTCTCCCCAACACACACACACACCCCTGTATAGAACATTAGCTTTGCGGGGCTTCACAATGCAGGAGCCATGAAAGAGAACTAGCCAATCAGTCATGCTCATCCTCTCTCACTAGCAGACATTTACCAATCCCTACTCAGAGTCAAACTGGCCAAGAGAACAGATTAGCACCCTGGAAAGGGTGCTAAAGGGGCAGCAAGTGGAAACTGCTATATTCCTGTTCTGCCTATTGCCTAGATGTTCCTCCTTTCCTTTCCTTGCACTTTATAGATCAGCCTTGCACACATCATAAAAATTGAGCATCCCAGGCACAAATTCTACCAGCCCATCCTTTGCAAAGATGGATTAAAACTAAAACAGACACTGAACCTAATGACACTCTGTCTGCCAAAAAAAATATTTCCCTCAGAGTATAAAAACAGAATTTTGCAAGACTATGACATACACACGTTACCTCTGACATTTTGCTCTTCTGGCAATTTCATGCTTGCTTTCTGGAATCACTGATAGTTGCTGATGACGGGTTTGTCATTTATGGACTTGGCCTTTTGTACAGCACACCATTTTGTTTAATTAAGAGGACTGCGATATTTACACCAGAGTCCTGGCAACACAGTTAAATTTGCAAGTGGTCAAGAGTTACCTTCCAAGCCAACTGAAGACTGGGTTGCTGCCTAACCAGCACAGCCACCATCATATTCTGATTCGACTTGAATCAACAAGAATATTTTATCTTTCTGTGCAAGGTATGAAGCTACTCACCAAAACAGTTTGTGCAGGACAGCAGGCTGTGTTTAGGCCTCAATACTGGCAGTAGTATTAGACTGCTTGGGATAGCAGAAGAGTTATATAATACCAGCATCAATACATTGTTAGGAATAAGGTATAAGACCAACAATAGTAAAAGGAAATACTGTTTCTCCAGCTTACAAATACTGCCAGGGCTTTCTGGCTTCCAGTTATGTCATTTAACTTCACATAGTAAAGCTGCAGCCCTTTCAGCCATTTGTTTCAAACATTAGTCTGTGTATCCTCGTTAGTGAGTGCTCTTGCAAAACATTTAGAGTCTATTATTCAGAAGTCTTGCTATAATACTATTAGACTGCGCTATATAGAAACATTCAGGGAAAATCTTCTCTAGACAGCATGATGCAGCATTTAATGGTGTTAAGTGTACTTAGTTTGTTCAAAGAGGGTTCTATATGGTTTATATTGTAATCATTGATAGTAAATACTGCTTTAGCTAGAAAGTTGTGAGTTTTTAATTATGTTTTTTAGTACAGTGGTTAAGACTCACCACTCAAAATCAAGTTTGATATAACTGATGGGGATGGGACCAGCAGAGGATAATGGCTTTATAGAGGAGCTGCATGATTCACCCCCCTGGTGGGCATTAAAGGTCTAACTGTTAGCAGAACCAATGCACTTCTGCTCCATGTGGGAAGACAAGGCGAAAGGGATATGAAGAGATTGGGAAGATGCTTCCTGCAGCAAAACATGCAATGGAGTTTGACACAGACCTTGCATAGAAGCATAGAAGCTGTTGGAGCTCTGTTGCTTATGAAAAAATGATTCTTCCCGTACCCTAGCCTCACAGATTTTTCTAGTGCGCAACTGGGTTACTCTGGGATTTGGCCCTTAAATCAGGAATTAACAAGTGAAAACAGACTTTAGCTATTTTCTCTTCTCTCCCCAACACCACATCTCCACTTTAGGAAGGTTCCTGTCCCAAAACTAGGGCCATTTCTGAATCATATTACTCAAATACTTTTCTTCTCCTGCACAATCCCCTAAGGCTATGTCCACATAGCAAAGAAAAAACCGTGACTGGCCCATGCCAGCTGAGTCAGGCTCACAGGGCCCAGGCTGCAGGGCTGTTCCATTGCTGTGTAGACCTCTAAGTTCCCAAGCTCTGGGACCCTCTCACCTTGCAGGTGCTGTTCTAGACTCCTCTGCTAAAGAAACAGAACTGAGTTATTTGTGCTATGCTCAGTGCATAGTTGTCATCATTTCAAATAAAGTCAAAACAAGTTAATATAAACTTGGGGTTGTGGCTCCTAGGCCCTCGTTCATCCAAAGGTTGGGTGCACATGCTGAGGAATTGTAAGTTATTCTTTCTCTGATTTAACTATAAATGCAGAGTAAACTGAAAGTTAGCAAACTACTCAAAACCCCATCCTTTTCCCACAACAGTACAAAGATGTAGGATGTCTCCTGCTAGCTACAATAAAAGCAGCAAACACTCCCACTATCCTATGGTATGTAGATGTCTCTCCTAGCTTTTCTCTCTTCCATTTATTTACTTGTCTCACCTATTCTCCAGCCCATTCTATCTACATTCCATTCTTTTCTCTCACTTGTATATTTTTGTCATCTTTTCTCTTCCATTGAAAGGCAGCAGGAGATTAAACTGGGAGTTTTAAAATATTATCAAGAGACAAATCAGTTATTTTCTATTTACTTGTTATTTTGAGCTTTCAGAAAACTTTAGGGGGCAATGTTAAGGTTGGTGGTGGTAAAAGACAGGTGGCAAAAGCGAATGATTAATGATTATGTAACTGGGGAATCAGATGGAACCCTAAACTGTTTGTCTCCAGACATACCCGTTAGAACTGCATGGGGCCTAGAATTTCCATCTTCTGGAAAATTTTGCATTTCCAAAAAAATTCTTTCTGAATCAGAAAAAGTTGGATATGCAATATTTTCTTGGGAGGGACTTTTTAAAAAAACATTTCAGAAGAACCAACATGGAATTTTTCAACATTTTCTGGTCCCAGCTCTCCAGGCTCCAAAGTTTGGAACGACAATTCCCAAGTTCGGAGCCAGGCTGACTGCCAGGGAAGCAGGGAGCCTGGGTTGGCAAGAAACCAGGCACACTGGGCAAAATGTGTCAGTTCCATTGAATCAGCATTTTCTGACAGAAAACTGTTCTGTTGGAAAATTTTCAACCAGCTCTAGTACTAATGTTAGAGATTTTAAAGCAATGTAGAACATTATGTAAATAATTTGAGGCTTTTAACTGGACTCCATTAACACACTTCCAATTTTAACAATTTTTTCAAAAGTCTTTTGTTTGCAAATATGGTTTTCAGCGAGATCCTGTTTTTTACTGAATTTTTCAAATTGGGTTGAGTGGGGAAGAAGGAACATAGTTAAGTGACTTGCCCCAGGATGCTCAGACAGTCTGATGGCCCTGATTACAATTTAAGGCCTTTCTAGCTAGCTCCCAGTCCTCTGTTCTAAACACTTGACTAACAGCTTTTGTTTAGATCAAGAGTTTAATACTCCCACAGTGTGTGTGTGATTGGTTTCAAAAGAACGTTGAAAACAAAATTCAAAACAGCTAAAACAGCTGTATCATATTAAAATTTTCTACTGTGTTTTAATTAAACTTCTCCCTTACGGAAGAGAGCTGCTGGCTAGTCTTTATACCATATACATGGAAAAAAATTATTCTTAAAACAAAAATATTCCTTGTTCAGTATTTAAGTCTTGTGTGTAATAAAAAATGTGTAAGTTACATCATCAGAAAAATTCAATGCATAGAAGCATATCAAACCCTTTTTTTGATTTTTCCCTAAGACTCCCAAACAGCATGGTCATTAAAAAAAAAAAAGAATCTGTGGACTGGAGAAGCATTTCAGTTAACAAACAAAACCAAACAGTCTAGTTTCTTTGCCAAATTCTCATCTCCACACATTACTGCTGGTTGAGAGTTCTAGGAAGAACCAACAGCAAGGGTGTGGTTATACATGCGTAAGAGTTTGTCTCCACATTAGGCTTTGGACTCAATGATGCAAGGCTTTCCCCCTTTCAAGTGCAGTCTCCTTTTGGGCTGAAACAAAAATCTTGGCTAAGGACCTGAGTTCTCCCCATTTCATAGAGCTGCCAACATACTGATGAGGCTCAGTAAATAACTGAGTTTAGATTAAATTCTCAGGAACAGGAAGTTTATCTTACTTGTATGTGAAACACTATGCACACCTATGACTCTAAATAAAATTTGTATTTAGCATAAACTAAAACTGTTACCTTTGGGTTTCTTTTTGCTTTTCCAGTTCTACTGTCTTCCTCTCTTGCTCCTTCTGTTTCAACCTCTCAACTTCTAAGTTCTTTTGCTTCTGAAGCTGCTGCTTGTTATGCATCTCTCTCAGCTCCTACAGCAACCAATAAATATACTGCATGTAATAATGTACTACATATCAGTATCACAACAAATGGCTCCACATTTCTCATGGTTAAGGACCCAAAACCTTCTTAAATATTATTACCCAAATTTTTGAAAATCATGTAACTGGCAACAGGCCAGACATTTTTACAGGTTGCCATGATTTAGCCCTCAAAGTGATAATGCTGACATTTTATTGTTTACACCATAGATTCTTTAGTTTCCATTCCTTGCTATAGTAATTGGATTTTTCATTAAGTTACAGAATCTTGTTTAAATACAGCTATATAAGTGAGGTTGAATAAACATGAAATTTTGTCTCTGATATGTAGGGCCATAAATGTGTAAAATGCGACATCAGAATGGTCATTCCTCAATATATAGAGAGCTGTTATTTCCTTCATTCATAAGGTGATAATCAATATATTAATTTAAAAAGTGAATCAGGCAGCAAGAACACATCTTCACAAAAGGCTGGAAATCTCTGCTCAGGCTTTTAATATTTACGATTTATCTGGCAGTTATCTAAAGTATGGCTCACAGAGCTTTCCAAACATTTATTCTCTCTCCACTTTTAGTCATATTCCCAGAGGTGATAAAGAGTTCAAAGAGACTGACTTGTTTCTTAAATGCTGTTGTAAATGGCTAAAGGATTTTCTTCATAAATAAATATTCTTTATCTTGATGGTGGCCTTATTTTTATTAATAAATTATTAGCAGCTTTGCTAAATTTGTCAGATTTCTTACCTTCTTATGACAATTTTTTTAAAATTAACTCCTGAATTGTTCTTACAAATATTGGCAACTATTTTCCAATGTATAGATTTCAGTTTGAGATTCATAGGGTATTTCATTGCCATATGAACTGCTGAAGCATTTTCAAGATTATTTTCTCTCCAAAAAAAATGGAATATTTCAAGCAGTGTTTTCAGAGCTGAATTCAGGCACTGAAACAGATAGGCTTGGCAGAATTTGATTTTTATATTTATTTTAAAATTATTTTGACTGTTAACACTGACATTTATTTTTAAGGGTTTTGTTATTTTTATCAGTTTAAATTTTCCCACTTGAGGGAAATTATGGGGAGTTCAGACAATTATTTAATGACAGACACAGATTCAAAAAGTTAAAGCTTTATACCTGTTAAAACACAAATTGTATGTTTTGACATGTGACGCTGATAAAGTAAATTCCCTTACTTTCAATTCAAATTCTCAAGCAGCATTTTTCTTTCTTTGCCCATCTGTAAATTGTGATCATCAATGGAAATATTTATTTCAGTAGTTGGTGTGCGTATGGTGAAATCAACATTTACCAATAAGATCTAATCCTTTCAAGCCTAGAAAGAGGAATATTAATTTGCACAAATTTGATTATTTGGATGAAAAGAACTGCTTGAAGTGTTTGGGTTATAATGAATGAATGCAGTGTGTTTAAAATAATAAAAAGTCAGTACTAACATGAACAGAAATTATATTATGAACATCTTTGTACAACACCTAACTTTGGGGTCTGATCATCTTGTCAGTGTTTCTTTAACTAGTTGTAAGAACTGGGAATGTCTTTATCCAAACACATTTGAGAATTGTCTCTCCCCTTGAAAATTAGTTGCACATCTTTAAATAATCACTTCCAGTTTATGAAGAAAAATCTACTGTAGTCTTCACGTATATAAAAATAAGCATAAATTATTCAGCTTCTATGGCAGGGAACTCTGAACTTTATATATATATATCTTAATAATTTCCATGTCTTAGTGAAACATATTGAAACTTGCACCAGACCAAATAGGTTTATATTTCTTATACACTTTCAGTCCTAAGAGATAAAGGATAAACTTGTAACATGTGCTCTCCCAGGTATTATTCATATACTGGGCCACTTAATCTTTGCTTTTGTCAGAATTTCACAAACTAAGTTTTTTCCCAAATAAATCTTTCACGTAAGGTGTTTAATTTTCTCACATTTGGACCTTGTATATTAACAGAACTGGAAAGTGTATAAAAGCAGTAAAAATGACAGCTGAACTCTGACAAGTCAGAAGCGATTCGGCAAGCAGCAATGAAAAAGAAAATGAGCAGGTTACTTTGCAACATCATTAGTGACTTCTCACCTACAGCTTAAAAACACCTAAATAAATGTGACAGTCATTCATTAATTTTCCATTCCCTTTTAAGTCTGCAAAGAATGTTTTTTGATTGAAAACACCTGTATGTCACTGAAACAAGTACATACATTAATCCATAACTGCAATCACACAGCAGAGCAGGCTGGGTTAGATTTTAAAAGAGGTATCAAAATAACCAGATTGTGATAAACAGTAGCAAGTGTCATTTGCAAGATGCTACAAAGCTCATGATACATCTGTGAAACTAAGAAGAAAGTTAAAATGAATATAATGACCTGGCTCTCAGTTTAATTTTATTTTTTATCCTCATATATTACAACTTTAATGAAACAACCCACAGAGTAAAAGTGGACAGTTTGGGCAAAACAATACCGTGCGGATGCTATTATTTAGAAATAAAGTGGGCCAAAATTTTGAATGTTTGGTTTGCTAGAATTTTCGACATTTCAAAAAGTTTCCCACGAGATGGAGATTCCATAAAATTTTCACTATAGAAATAGACAGGTGGTGTTTTTGAAACAAAATATGCCCCACAAGATCCAGAAGCTGCAGAATGAAATTGACATGATTTTTGTCAATTTCAATGCTGCCCACCACTGAACAACAGTGAAACTGAGGAGAATCACATCAATTTTAGTTAGCTGTTTCCAGAACTTCCTGGGTAGCTGCCTCATCAGGCTGCAGGAGACACCCCCCCAGTGCAGCTGTTCAAGAGCCACATATTCTGAAAGCCTGGGCTCCCCAGAGCCGACCAAGAGATGGCTGGAAACCAGGCAGGTTTCCATCTGAACCCTGCCTGCGGTTCACTGAAAGGTCGCCAAACCTACTATGTTTCTGTGAAACATTTCAGATTCAACTAATCAGCATTTTCTGACAAAACACTTCCGTTGGAAAATTCTCCACCAGCTCTACTTAGAAAGTCACAGTGAACCTTAAAGGCTAACTGAAGTCTAGGATAGGCATTACAGAACATACAACAGGCTTAATTCTAAAGTGATCTGGGGATTTGGGAAATTTTTCAAGTCCTGCACATGCACACATAGCTAGAAGCACTCGTGTACAGCACAATTTTTTTTGTGGGGGGCGGGAGGAGGATTTGAAAGGAGAAAAGCATTGACAGTGAGAGCCAAGGGGAGCAAGGGACCTTGTACAGCTTAGTAGAGGAAGAGGGCACTTGAAGCTGGAGGTAGTGCCTCACCTTACGGAACTAACTCACCTATTTAATTTTGCAGTTTACAGTATTTTGCAGCGTTAAGGATTCTACCTTTGTTCCAAACTAACTTATTTTCTGTAACCACAGAGAAAGTTCTCTCTTTATGCACACCCATAATTTCCATTAGCATCAAGATATTATGCCTGTATGAAGCCGAACTATATTCAACATAATTCACATAAACATTAGCAGTAATGGGATTTATAAACATTCATCAAGAGGGAAACACAGATTATAGAGGTCAGCCATGGATAAGAACAGTTATCTGATTTGTAATCAGCTCCAAAATTCATCCATTTGTAATGTCAATAAAGCCACTTCACCCCCATATCACTATGCCACTCCACTAAATACGTAATTTTATTCTGCTCCATTGTATTTAGAGTTTTTTAACCACTGGTCTAGCTGTTTTTCCAGGTGAACAAGCTGCTGCTGCTGTCATTTCAAGTGTGGATAGGGACTTTGGCACGCTCAGTTTAGTTACGTGTGGGAGCTGCTTTCAGCTAAGAACTCCCTTGATGCACCTCTTCCCTTTCTTGCCCCGCCCCCTCTTCCCTCACTTACACTTGTTTCGTAAGTGGCTCAATTTCCAAGTTGCAGTTTAAGTCTTGGCTTATCAGTCCTGAGCTAACATCTCTACTGCTACTGAACAAAGGACTTAGAAAGTGGAATGGCTTTACAGTGGCAGCTTTGAAGATCATCTGTTACTAGAAAAAGAACACGAGTACTTGTGGCACCTTAGAGACTAACAAATTTTATTTGAGCATAAGCTTTATTTTATGCTCAAGTACATTTGTTAGTCTCTAAGGTGCCACAAGCACTCCTGTTCTTTTTGTGGATACAGACTAACACGGCTGCTACTCTGAAATCTGTTACTAGTTACAATACTTTTGGCTAGCTATTAAGAACACAGCAGCATTCCAAGTGCCCCTTTTCCTCATCCTCACTTAATTTCTTTATTCCAACAATTCTCTTCTTTGATCTTAAGTAGTTATAAAACAGGACTAAGTCATTAGGCCAAGAAGTGGAACTAAAATCCTTGGAGCATTAAAGCTATCAAACTTTAAAAACCCACAAGAACAAAAAAAAATTAAAGAAGATAAAGCCCAACTATTTGCACTAAGGCTAATTTATTTTAACAGACATTTAAAACAGAACGAGAGCCATTTAGCCATCCATAGGCTTCAGAAAGAGTTCTAGTCTAATTTAGAGAGAGTTTCTATTTAGTAATTTATTTTTAAAAGTTCACCAAGTTATGAAATCCATAAAGGAGTACAGACCTGATCTTGCAAGAACTCTTTGCACTGAACTCCCATTCACATCAGTTGGAGCTCTGATTGCATCAAAATTGCAGGACTGCATACTGTAGAACCTCAGAGTTACAAACACCTGGGAAATGGAGGTTGTTTGTAACTCTGAAATGTTCGTAACTTTGAACAAAACGTTATGGTTGTTCTTTCAAAAGTTTACCACTGAACATTGACTTTATACAGTTCTGAAACTTTACTATACAGAAGAAAAATGCTCCTTTTAACCATTGTAATTTAATTAAAACAAGTACAGAAACAGTTTCCTTACCAAAAAGAAAAGGAGTATTTGTGGCACCTTAGAGACTAACCAATTTATTTGAGCATAAGCTTTCATGAGCTACAGCTCACTTCATCGGATGCTTATGCTCAAATAAATTGGCTAGTCTCTAAGGTGCCACAAGTACTCCTTTTCTTTTTGTGAATACAGACTAACACGGCTGCTACTCTGAAACCAGTTTCCTTACCATGTCCAATCTTTTTAAAAAACTTTCCCTATATTTTTCTAGTAGTTTACATTTAACACATTACTGTACTGTACTTGATTATTTTTTGGTGTGTCTGCTGCTGCCTGATTGCATACTTCCGATTCCAAATTGGGTATATAGTTGACTGGTCAGTTCATAACTCTGGTGTTCATAATTCTGAGGTTCTACTGTATTTTTTTTTAAAAACATATATAGGCTTACCTTACAACTAAGCTAATTTTATAACAACTAAGCACGTTTTAGAAGAAGAGTTGAAAACCATTGCCACCTTTATCTGCTAAGACCAGAATTGGGTGCTTTCACTACAAGAGTGATGTCTCCATTTCAGTTGGAAGAATCTGAGTAGGTGTCAGCCAGGGCAGTAACTGCTGCAGCAAAAATAGAGCCCCTAGTGTTTGATGTCTGGTCCCAACAGGTAAAGAATTTCTGTTCACTGTTCTAAATAAAAAAATAAATTTTATCTTCTTTTATAGCTATACATTTGGTTATGTAGGATCTCCAGTTTTTAAAATGTAAAAAAATTTTAAAGGCATTTAAATTCACCATTTTCTTTTCCCCAAGCTGGCACACTAGTTCTATATTTTGCTGAGCAAAAAATTTTGAATATGAGGTATGTAAGCAACCTTAACAAGCAACATACCCAATAAAATTGGGTATCCAGTAGCGAATGGTAATTTACAACTGTTATCTGAAGATAAAACTATAATTAAGAAAAGGACTTATTTGCCTTCTTGCATCAGCTCTAATGAAATGGGAATTAAATGACCAGGATTTACATTTTATGTATTGTACTGTCTTGCTTGGCATGACATTTAAAAAAAAAAAAATCAGCATCTCCCACAGTACTATATAAGATACCAACTAAACAAAATACCACTCCATTTCAACAGTCAGGTGAATGAAACTCTGCTAAATATACAGCTAAAAAATACAGTCTTTTTATAAAAAGATAGGTAACTACAAGTCGTAAGTTAGAAAGCTATACATTTGTTGAGATATTCATAACTTTAAGAGTCCATATTTCATCCACCTTGCGTGGTGTTTGCAAGATTACCAATGTGTTATCCAAAAGGTGCAAGTAGACACGGTTTAAAAATAAGCAACTAAATCACAGATATACATAAATATTTTGAAAAATTAGAGCACTGTCAAAGTTGCAAATCTAAACAGTCAAGAAGTATAACAGCAAAGATTCTGATAACATTAAGACACTCACAAGGTATTTCGGAAAACTAGGCAGACTATTAAGTATACGTAGGACAGTGAGTACATAATGTTGGCAAGTAAAGTTGCCATGGAAACCTTAAACTATTGCATTTCTTGTTTTAGGGCCAAATCTTGCCTTCCCACAGAGAGGCAAGAGGATGCCCAGGAAATTTCCAAGGATTACCCTGTGAAGCTTCCACCAAATCTTGCCCTTGAGGGGAAAGGATCAAGGGCTGTGTGGAGCAGACAGAGGTGGAGCATCCCAGCCCTCTAGATCCAAGGGGAAGGCAACCTCTAGTCCAGTGGTGGGCAACCTGCAGCCACATGTGGCCCACCAGGGTAATCCACTGGAGGTCTCCGAGACAGTTTGTTTACATTGACCGTCTGCAGGAACGGCTGCCCGCAGCTCCCAGTGGCCGCAGTTTGCCGTTCCTGGCCAATGGGAGCTGTGGGAAGCGACGCGGGCCGCAGGTTGGCCACCACTCCTCTAGTCCCACTACTCACTGAGGGGCTCTCCCACCCCATCCCATGAAGCATCAACACTCCTGAAGCAGCTGTGCTATCCTCAACAGAAACATTCCCCCTCCCTTATGCCCCATATCAGCAGCCAGGAAAAAACTACCATCTAATGAAGATGAATTTTTTAACAGCCTCTTGTATAATACCCAGCATCACAAAATGCAGTGCTCTATATGAATAGACTATGTATGATGCAGCATAAGTGTTTCTGTTTAAAGTTTCTTAACACAATGGTCGAAACAAGGAGATTCATTGTTTTAAAATGTTGAAATGTTATACTCACTAGTACCCTGTACTGGTTGTAAGTGAAGGCACACAAGAAATACTACTTTTTATCTAGGCAATAAGTAAAGATTAGATTGAAATTCAAATTTGGATCTAAACTTTTAAGATTTTGTTCTAGAACTTCTTATTAAATACTAACTTAAACACTGCACACTCATCTGTTTATGGGAAAGCAAAGCACATAACTGGAGGTGGTTCTTAGATTGAGATGGATGAATACTGCCTGTCTAGGACATGGAGACCTTTAGAAAGAAGTCTAAGTAGTTGATGCAGCCCAGGAGAACTGCCAGGCACTGCAGCATTGCATCTTCCATTGCCACTGATTGGAAGAAAGAAATGCTCAAATATAAACAGTCATTCATATGCAACACTTGTCCAGTACACATTGACTAGACCAGGACCAAAAACAAATGGAATATTACACAAAGACAGACTTTTTTCAAGAACATTGTTTTAGTTGTGTGCCACATTTTTTCTGGCACTGAGAGTAATATATCAGGAATGTACGCCTATTCTAAAATCAGTTGGCTACACTAATTTACTGGCTTTCACCTCTTGTATTAACACACATGCTAAATATGTGAATCTCAGTGTTATCGAAATTAATATTTGCAGCCAAAAATTGATTTTTTAAAAAAACGGATCTATCTTACAGGGTTTCTAAATGATTGTGGCCTTTGTGAAAGTGAGGGTTTGTATATAAACAACGTATATGCACAAACTGTATTACATAAAAAGAGTAACATAATAAGCCTTCCTTAACCCAGAACTCTTTTACACTTCTATGCAAAAGAGTGGATCCAGGTAGACCTATATCATACCCAAACATATATTTAAACTAGATAGAATAGACTAGACTAGGCCAAGATTTTCAAAACGGGGTACCTAAAGTTAGGCTCCCAAATCCATATTGAGGCATCAAATAGGTGGCCTGATTTTCAACCATGCTACACATATAGCAGCTCCCACTGACTTCATTATTCTTATTCCATAACACACTCCCGAAAATAATATATAGCATTCGCCACTGTCAGTCTTTCTTGTTAATGCACTTCAAATCTGATCTAAAAGTAATGAACGGGCACTAGGGCAGTGGTTCTCAACCAGGGGTATGCACGCCCCCGGGCGTATGCACAGGTCTTCCAGGAAGTACTCAACTCATCTATATCAGTGTCTCTCAGTCTAGAGGTTGCAGCCCCCGGGGAGGGGGGGGGAAGGTGTGTGTGTGTCACTGGACAGGTTTAGGGGGATCGCAAGAATGGGGGCATCATTAAGGGGTGGCAAGCAGGGCAATTTCCCAAGCCACAGGGAGCCCGGCAAAGCTAAATTACATGCTTCAGGTCTGCTGCCTGGGGTTCAGGCTTCAGACAAGGTTAACACGTGTAAAACAGGGTCAAGTATCACACTGAAATGCAAGTACAGTATTTATATTCCAATTGATGTATTTTATAATTATATGGTAAAAAAAAAAGTAAGCGGTTTTTCAGTAATAGTGTGCTGTGACACTTTTGTATTTTTAGGTCTGATTTTGTAAGCAAGTAGTTTTTAACTGAGGTGAAACCTGGCAGTACGCAAGACAAATCAGATTCCTGAAAGGGGTACAGTAGTCTGGAAAGGTTAATTTTTATGGCTGACTTAGAACAACGCTTCCTTAGCTCTCATCCCCTAACACCCCTACTCTACTTGTGCTACACTGAGGACATCTTCATCATCTGGACCCATGGAAAAGAAGCCCTTGAGGAATTCCACCATGATTTCAACAATTTCCATCCCACCATCAACCTCAGCCTAGACCAATCCACACAAGCGGTCCATTTCCTGTGCTAATAAGCAATGGTCACATAAACACCACCCAATATTGGAAACCTACTGACCGCTATACTTACCTACATGCCTCCAGCTTCCATCCAGGACACTCCACATGATCCATTGTCTACAGCCAAGCTCTAAGATACAAGCACATTTGCTCCAATCCCTCAGACAGAGACAAACACCTACAAGATCTCTATCAAGCATTCTTAGAACTACAATACCCACCTGCTGAAGTGAAGAAACAGATTGACAGAGCCAGAAGAGTACCCAGAAGTCACCTACTACAGGACAGGCCCAACAAAGAAAATAACAGAACGCCACCAGCCGTCACCTTCAGCCCCCAACTAAAACCTCTCCAGCACATCAAAGATTTACAACCTATTACAAAACGATCCCTCACTCTCACCGATCTTGGGAGACAGACCAGTCCTCACTTACAGACAGCCCCCCAACCTGAAGCAAATACTCTCCAGCAACCATACACCACACAACAAAAACACTAACCCAGGAACCTATCCTTGCAACAAAGCCCAATGCCAACTCTGACCACATATTTATTCAATTGACACCATCATAGGACCTAATAATATTAGCCACACCATCAGGGGCTCCTTTACCTGCACATCTACCAATGTGATATATGCCATCACATGCCAGCAATGCCCCTCTGCCATGTACATTGGCCAAACCGGACAGTCTCTATGCAAAAGAATAAATGGACACAAATCTGACATCAGGAATCATAACATTCAAAAACAGGTAGGAGAACACTTCAACCTCTCTGGCCACTCAGTAAAAGATTTAAGGGTGGCAATTTTGCAACAGAAAAGCTTCAAAAACAGACTCCAGTGAGAAACTGCTGAGCTTGAATTAATATGCAAACTAGATACCATTGGGTTTGAATAGAGACTGAGAGTGGCTGGGTCATTACACATGATGAATCTATTTCCCTAAGTTAAGTATCCTCACACTTTCCTGTAAACTGTCTAAATGGGCCATCTTGATCATCACTACAAAAGTTTTTTTCTCCTGCTAATAGCTCATCTTAATTAATTAGCCTCTTACAGTTGGTATGGCTACTTCCACCTTCTCTGTATATGTGTATATACATATCTTCTTACTATATGTTCCATTCTATGCATCTGATGAAGTGGGCTGTAGCTCACGAAAGCTTATGCTCTAATAAATTCATTAGTCTCTAAGGTGCCACAAGTACTCCTGTTCTTTTTGCGGATATAGACTAACACGGCTGCTACTCTAAAAACTGTACTAGGAGACTGCCTAAGACAGCCAACTCATTTCATACATTATGGACCCGGACCAAATTCAAACTGGTTACAAGTTAAAGACTCTCCATACTATCTTTTTTTTTTTTTTTTAAACCAGTTGCCTCAACCATGCAGTCCCAACTACCTGAAGATTTTCAGGTATTCAGTAAGGAAGCCCTAAGATACTGCTTTTGAAAACCCAACTCTGAGTGACATTATATTCCAAAGAGCTTCAAAAACCCACTCATAGTGTGTCCACTCACGAATTTTTGACTTGAAGGAATAAGTGACTGAAGAGCCCCAGCCACAATGAGAAATTGAATAGAAGGACCTTTATGAAGTAAGACTTTTAGGAGGAGTGCAAGAACTGCCAGCCAAACCACCAGTGTTCTATCTCATGGTTACATGATTATGTAGACCACAAAGACACAAGGAAACAGTTATAGTAATTCAAATAATTTAGCCACTACTCTGGTCACCATAGGCCTTCTCTTATCAGGGAATATAAAATACTATAAAATACATGCAATGGTAGTGCAATCTACAGTTGTGACCTTAAGAACCCCCCTCAATGCCAACTGGCAAAAGATTCACTGTTCTGTAACAGCAACGCTTAACGGGCTTGACAAGTTCACTACACCTACACTACAGTACATACTGCTTTCATAGTATTTATCCACAAAAAAGATCATGTGAGGTCTTCAGTAAAAGCTGGGGAACACGGTTCACTAATATCGTTGTGAAAGGTAGGTACAAATACCATGTAAGACATTTATATATATAAAATTACACACACACATGCAAAATAAGTGTCTAACATTTGAATCCATGCAGAGTTGGCATACAGGTTTCTGACAAAATGTATATTCACCTGTCTGCCTCCGTTCACATGTAAATTAAGCATTGTAGGCCAGCACAATGGAAGACCTATTTGCATACAAACTCAACAGGAGGAAGTGAAGAACAATTACTTTGGGGAATATAAGGAGGCAACAGGATACTCCTTTCTCCTGCACTTGAAGTAATTGGGGCAGAGTGATTACATTAATGAAAATGGGATCCCAAACAGCTTTGGCTGGAAACGTTTTGAAGACTGCTTTTAGACTGATGGATAGCCTGTTAAAGTTAAGTGTAGTCTCTAGAAACCATGTATTGATTTCGCTTTATATGTAACCTGTTTCCATTATCTTTACTCTCTTAAATCTTCTCTTTGATAATAAACTTACGATGGTTTTCACCATAAATGTACCTCAGTGCTGTGATGTTATACAGTGGCTGATCCTCAACTGAATCAAAGAAGCTGGCATTTACACCACCCCTTTGATGATAGCAAAACTGGTATTTCTGTGAGTAGCTGGTGACAGGGTCTAGATATCACAGGGGAATGCTACAAAGGAGGTGGTGACTGGGATGCACCTATCGTTAACCTGTAAAGCAAAGCAAGGGCCGACATTGGCCTGAGGGGATCGTTTGTGTGGCTTACAGATTGGTGCTGTCAGGGAGCTGATGCTCAGTTAAGCACCAGCAAGTTTGTCTCTTTGGAGGTGGGGGAGGGGAGTAACAAGGCAACTCAGTCTTGGGCACCTCCAGGATGAGCCACAATCGTATACTATGTTGTTAAACACATTAGAACATCAGAAAAGACTTGACCTATGGTCTCAGTAGCGAAAAGGCACACTAAATACTTTTGTTAAATTATTCAGTTTACCTTATCTCTCAAAACATTGTGTTGTATCAACTACTGACAGACAGGTGATTAGTGTGGTTTCCTTTTCAAGAATAAAGTGAATTAGAAATCTAATTTAACATTATTTTAGGATATATTCACACAAAAGATATGCAATTCATATCTGTAGCCAAATTAACTTAATAGAAAGACAATTCTCCTAATTAGATCTAATTTCAAACCAGAATCAGCCATAAAACTTTTGCTCTTGTTGCAAATATAGAAAACAAAAAGGAGAATGTTCAATATACTAGTTGTATGTTGCAGGAAATACGGTATCTTCTCCTGGATGCTGTTTTTTTAAAAATATCCGTGGAAACAGTGAGATAAAAAGTTCCTTCATATTAGGTTATCATTTTCCATTTTTTGAATGTAACTGTCAGGAAGAAGTCCTGAGCACTATCTTTGAAGGAAGCTCTTCCTCTCCTAGCTGTTGCCATTTCTCTGCTTTTACTGTGTGATTAGATAAAGCACAGTCTCAACAACTGACTAATCAATCTGTGAACTGACTAAAAACAGGAGAAGTGAAAGTATGAAGAGACGAAAGAAAAACAAACTATAGTCAGGAACAAGTGTGACAGAAAAATTCTGCATAGAAATCGAAGTCAAGTCACTTTACAGGTATGTTTAAAATGAAGGGTGTATGAATTTGCAGAAGCAGTAATTCCACCATATTTCCAGAACCTCTGTTTATAGATGGGGAGGGTAGAGGTTGGTAGTTTTTTCAAGTGTAATCATAGATCTGGGATCAGATCACTTGAACTTATTCTCAAGTGGGTTCAGATTTAATCTGGAACCTCTTGTTCAGAGTGTACAGTAATGCCAATTTATCCAAATTTTGTCTTCTTAAAAGGAGGAGAGTACAATATATTTCAAAATGCTGTCACTTAGTAAAATGATCTTAACATTAAAACTCTGATTAAAAAAACTGAGTAAAATGTTTCTGCCCATGATCAACCAAACATTTAGAAAACAGGGATTAACATAGGTTACCTTCAGTTGATTATTGAAAATATCAATCTCCTGAAGTTTTGATCTGGTTTCTTTTTCTACTTCATCTAGTTGGTCTCGAAGCTGCTGGCGTACTAGTTCCTTGGCTTCTAAGGCTCTTTTGATGGTAAGAAGAGAATCTCCTGTTTTTAAACATATTGTCAAATGAGATATTTTCTTACACAGACGTCTTTAGGTCACACACTGTACCGTTTCTCAGCATTTCTCTTGCAAGATAAAAAAATTATCAGTGATACAAATGATATGTTGTGCAAATAGACTCAAACTTATTTTTAGATAGATATAGATATATACAGAGGTGAAAGTAAGCCAGTACTGTCTGGTATGGCGTACAGCAAGAGCCTGTACACAGTTGACAATACTGGCAGGGGGCAGCTTCTCCAGGTGGGCAATTTAAAAGGGCCCTGGGCTCCCAGCAGTGGCCGGAGCCCCTGTCCCTTTAAATCACTGCCAGAGCCCCGGGGCTCCCGGCCGCCGCAGCTACCTCTACCATGGGGCTCCGGTGGTGATTTAAAGGGCCCGGGGCTCCTGGCCACCACTACCGAAGCCCCAGGCCCTTTAAATTGCCACCGGAGCCCCGGGGTAGCAGCAGCAATTTAAAGGGTTTGGGATGTAAAGGCCCCCGCCCCTTCCACCCAAGGGGGGACCCCGGCCCTGCATATCGGTAAGTCCCTTAAATTACTTTCACCCCTGGATATATATTATACATACTTACTGTGCAAACTGTTCTGCTGAACTTGTTTTAGTTGGTCATTGAGTAACTGTTTTTCTGGAATCAACCTTCCAAGCATCTGCTGAGACTCCTTGGGGAAAAAATAAAAGAACAAGCTACTGACTTTAACCAGGAATAGGCACTAGCTTCACATTATACCATTTTACCTTCAGTGAAGTATCTCTTTTCAGCTCCAATCACTCAGTCAAATATTATCAAAGCACTTGTTGTGTGGGACCATTACATACAGGTACATCCTATACCCTAAAAAAGCCAGTAAGTCAAATCTATTACTTTAGAAACTGCCCCCATCTAACAAACAAACTTGATCTCAACTAGTTCCAAAGCAAGATCTGACTGAAATTTTCATAGGGGAACAAGAATCAACTTAGTTGGGTACTGAATTGGGCCCTTCGGAAGTGTCTGGGGGTCATTTAAATGAGTAATTAGAAGTTTCATCAAGATGAGGAAGATTTAAGGATTGATAATTTTATTAATCATTCAAAGATAATAAATAATCTTCCTTTAAACAAACACATAACCACCAAAATCTGCTTACTTGTAGACTATCAAATAAGAATACTAGAGTTCCAGATCTCTGCTTAGCATTCCAGCAGAGATCACAGTCCATTATTTGTTTCAGTCACTTTACAGGAACCCAGAAAGCGAGACACAAATAAAAGTTTAATTGTAGGGTGGCCTGCGAATGAGAAGATTTTTCTTATGGCAGAATATGTATAATCTTTGTTATTTCTAGGGGATGATAATTGTCAATTGCACTACATACTTTTCCAGTGCCTTGACCCCAACATCAAGTTGTCAGAACAGATTACAGAACCCTGATACGAAATGGCTTAATAAACAAAAATTGTCAGTATCAATATCTCAGTATCTTTGAAAACAAACTTTCTTTTAAGCAAATTACTTCAGCAGCAGTTTTGATGATTTAACTACCTGACAGATTTGTCAAACCACCATAAACGACATAGCATGGCCTTCTACATAAGTATCACACAACTGGTTAATCCTTTCATGAGCCCAGTAAAAGATTTGCATTTGCTTACAAGAACACATATATGATGGTATTGAAATAACTACATAGCAAGGCTGTTGATTAATCGCAGTTAACTCACATGATTAACTCAAAAAATTGTGATTAAAAAAATCACGATTAATTGCAGTTTTAATTGTGCTGCTAAACAAGAGACTACCAATTGAAATTTATTAAATATTTTGGATGTTTTTCTACATTTTCAAATATATTGATTTCAGTTACAACAAAGAATATGAAATATACAGTGCTCACTTTATATTATTATTTTTGATTCCAAATACTGGCAGTGTAAAAGTGATAAACAAAAATAGTATTTTTCAATTCACCTAATACAAGTACTGTAGTGTGATCTCTTGTAAGTTCAACTTTCATGACAAAATGTACAACTATGTAAAAAAAATAACTGCACTCAAAAACAAAACAATGTAAAACTTTAGAACCTACAAGTCCACTCAGTCCTACTTCTTGTTCAGCCAATCACTCAGACAAACAAGTTTGTTTACATTTACAGACAACAATGTCACCTGAAAGTGAGAACAGGCGTTCACATGGCACTGTTATAGCTGGTGTCACAAGATATTTACGTGCCAGATGCGCTAAATATTTGTATGTCCCTTCATGCCTCAACCACTATTCCAGAGGACATGTATCCATGCTGATGACAGGTTCTACTTGATAATGATCCAAAGCTGTGTGGACCAATGCATGTTCATTTTCATAATTTGAGTCAGCTGCCATCACAGAAGGTTGATTTTTGGGGGGAGTGGGGAAGGGGAGGGGTTCAGGTTCTGTAGTTTCCACATCGGAGTGTTGCTTTAAGACTTCTGAAAGCATGCTTCATCCCTCTCAGATTTTGAAAGGCACTTCGGATTCTTAAACCTTGGATCGAGTGCTGTAGGTATCTTTAGAAATCTCTCATAGGTACCTTCTTTGCATTTTGTCAAATCTGCAGTGAAAGTGTCCTTGAAATGAACAACATGTGCTAGGTCATCATCTGAGACTGTTATAACTTGAAATATATGGCAGATTGTTGGTAAAACAGATCAGGAGACACACAATTCTCCCCCAAGGAGTTCAGTCACAAATTTCATTAACGCATGATTTTTTTAAGGAGCGTCATCAGCAGGGAAGCATGTCCTCTGGAATGGTGGTTGAAGCATAAAGAGGCACATGAACGTTTAGCATCTCTGGCTCGTAAATACTTTGCAATGCCAGCTACAAAAGTGCCATGTGCATACCTATCACTTTCAGGTGACGTAAATAAGAAGCAGGCAACATTATCTCCATAAATGTAAACAAACTAGTTTGTTTTAGCGATTGGCTGAACAAGTAGGACTGAGTGGACTTAAAGGTTCTAAAGTTTTACATTGTTGTTTTTGTTTTTTTGTTTTTGAGTACAGATATGTAACACATACACAAAAAAATCTACATTTGTAAATTGCACTTTCACAATAAAGAGATTGCACTACATTACCTGTACGAGCTGAAGTGAAAAATACTATTTCTTTTATCATTTTTACAGTGCAAATATTTGGAATAAAAATTAATAATATAAAGTGAACACTGTACACTTGGTATTCTGTGCTGTAATTGAAATTAATATATTTGAAAATGTAGAAAAACATTCAAAAATATTTAATACATTTCAGTTGGTACTCTATTGTTTAGCAGTGTGATTAAAACTGTGATTAATCGCGATTAATTTTTTTTTAGTTAATCGCATGAGTTAACTGTGATTAAATCAACAGCCCTACTTTTAATACTTGCAGTAGTTGGAAGAGTAGTCACTATTTTAATTAATTCAGCTTTTCACTCCCAAGAAACTTGGAGAAAGGATCATTTAGCAAAGACTTTCCAAATGTGTTTATTGACCACTGTATATTAAGAGTGTGGTATCATAAATGTCAGCCAGATGTATCTCACTCAAACATTAGGCACCATTTGATTTCCAACTGAAATTAAAGGGAGAGACACCCCATCTTATGAAGATAATTATTACTATTGATTTTTGTAAGTTTTTGAATTAAGAGTCTGGGAACCTCCTTTAAAAAAAGGCCAATCAGATGCTTTTTGTTTTCTCCTCTATAAATGAGGTGGTCATGTATATTTATGAATATTTTTGAGGAATTGACTCAATGTCCTTGCAATTTCTGATTACTTTCTAGGTTCTCTCAAGGCAATTTTGCTCTTTCCTATTGATTAGTCACCATTATTTACAGGTTTGTGATCATACAGTGATAAATCATTCAAGCAGCAACACTTGAGGAATATGACATTAATGTTGGATCGTGTACTGGGAGAAGCTGATACTGAAGGGCCATGATTTGGGTACCTTTAAGCTAAAAAGAAAATAATCAAACAAATAAGGGTATGATGGGTTTCAGAGTAGCAGCCGTGTTAGTCTGTATTCACAAAAAGAAAAGGAGTACTTGTAGCACCTTAGAGACTAACAAATTTATTTGAGCATGAGCTTTCGTGAGCTACAGCTCACTTCATCGGATGCATTCATTTTCACTGAATGCATCCAATGAAGTGAGCTCTAGCTCACGAAAGCTTATGCTCAAATAAATTTGTTAGTCTCTAAGGTGCCACAAGCACTCCTTTTCTTTTTAAGGGTATGATGGTAATTCAGTTCCAATCATTGTGAATAGAGCATTTATAAACAGTTAATGCTCTGTATTAATTGCATTGCTGGATGCTCAGGATTCAATTCAGATTGTAACCATTTACCCAAACCTAAAACCACGAGTGGTTTGAATGAAGGTTAGAAAGTAGGTAATTTTCAACACAGTTGATTTTGTTTTGGAAATTTTAATGGAATTAAACAGAGGGCAAACTAATGATTGAGATAAGCAAAAAGCAGTTGTATGCTGCATAGGGTACATTTACAGGGAGGGAGGAATTTCTCCCCCACTCAGAACTAATACAGTTAGGCAAACAATTATTTTTTAAAAAGCAGGTAAATTGCTCCCCTTCGGATCTCCTACAGTGATACCTTTTATACTAACTTTATGACATCAGTTTCACTGTAACATTTTAAGGACATTTGCATGCATTCAAGCCTTGTATGCATGTGATAAAATCAGTAACGTCATAGGCGCCGACTTCCACTGTTCCCAGTGGGTGCTCAACCCCACCCCCGCCCCTGGCCTCGCCCCTGCACTGCCCTCACCCTGCCCCCATTCCATCCCTTCCCTAAAGTCCCTGCCCCCTTCCCATCCCCATTCCACCCCCTTCCCCCAAGTCCCCGTCCCTGCCCCACCTCTTCTTCGCCTCCTCCCCTGAGCGTGCCTCGTCCCTGCTCCTCCCCCCGGAAAGTCCTAAGCCTCGTCAAACAGCTGTTTGGCAGCGGGAAGTGCTGGGAGGTAGGTGGAGGAGCATGGGCACGGCACACTCGGGTTGGGAAGGAACTTGGCTGCCTGTGGGTGCTCCAGCCCCAGAGCACCTACAGAGTCAGCGCCTATGTTAATGACTCATGAATTAAGTGATAAAATATTGTAGTAGCTCAGTTGTTTCTCCATTCTACAGAGTTTTCTAACATTCAATCCACTTACAGTGTGTTGCCACATTTCAAGCTTTCAACTCTTCCATTACTACTCTATTTTCTATCTCCACTTTATAAATGTTCTCTTTACTCTGTTTTATATATTTCTCACTTTGTAGAGAAGAACCAAAGTGTTACGGAAATATCAGTTTTGACTTTGGTGAAAATAAACCCCATTTCAAGGGGATTTAGGGAGGAGAGAATCCTGATGACTAGGGCTCAATCTTCAATGTGTTAAATTTGCTTTGCTCTGAAAGCAGAAAGCTGTAAGCTAAAGGAGGAAGTCCACTGATACAGAAGAAAAAACCTTCACAAGAGCTGGACTTAGGTCTGTGATCATTCTTATCTTTTAAGAGAGTGACTTCAGTTATTTAATCATTCTCCACTCATTTGGTTGAGTCAGCTTTTCCTTTGTTTCTACACAAAGAAACACCCACACAGGTTACCCACCCTCCAAACAACTAATCAAACAAAACACCTTAAGAGCTAGATGGGGGAGGGGAAAGAGCGAGAGAACAGTACAAAAACAATTCTTACTGGTATTTCTGTTTTTAGAAAGCTAAGAGGTGCTCAAGTGTTACGGGGATGGGGATCATAAGAACCTATAAAAACAGTATCAAACAAACCAGAAGACTCTCACATATCAATTCCTAATAGATACATGTGTTATGTGCAGTTCAGACAAACAATGCAGCAGTTAATGAACTCATGAAAATGCAACTACTCATAGCTAAGGCTACGTTTTAGTCATGGGTATTTTTAGTAAAAGTCATGGACAGGTCACAGGCAGTAAACAAAAATTCACGGTCCATGACCTGTACTATATACCCCTGACTAATCTTGGGTGCTCTGGGGTAGGGTGGGGGTGAGGGGTGGCCCGGGAGTGCCACAGGTGCTCGGGGGGAAGGGATTGGTGGGGCTGGAAGCTCCCATTTGCTGGGAACCACGACCAATGGGAGCTGCAGGGCCGGCGCATGTGGGCGGAGGCAGCGTGTGGCGCCACCTGGCTGTACCTCTGCCTAGGAGCTGATGGAGGAACATGTCGCCGCTCCCTGAGGTGAATGCTGCCTGCAGCCCTCACTCCCTCCCATGCCCCAACCCCCTGCCCCAGCCCTGAGCCCCCTCTATACCCAAACTCCTGCTGCGGGGGTGGGGGTGTGGTGGTGGCCTGAGACTGTTCCAGCAACTGCTGGTGCAGCTGGCCCAGGTGCTGCCTGAGCTGCTCAGGCAGCCCACAGGCCAGCTGCAAAGGCCACTGCAGAAGTAACAGAGATCCTGGAAAGTCATGGAATCCGTGACTTCGTTCCTCTGTGACAAACTCGCAGCCTTACCCAGAGCCATATTAATATCTAAAATTTACGCAGCACCTTTCATTCTAAAGGATGCAAAAGTTCTTTACAAGCTACATAAACAAGCCATTTTACCTACCATAAAAATATAGCCAATTCCAATGTGGAAGGAAAGAATTGTTTACAGTTCATAGAAACAGTATATGGCAAGAGAACATGAACTCAGTTTAGTCTGTAGAAAAAATGCAATTACCTAAAATAGCATTTGTCGTAAGAACATCAGAATGGCCATACTGGGTCAGACCAATGGTCCATCTAACCCAGGATCCTGTCTTCTGACAGTGGCCACTGAAAGGTGCTTCAGAGAGAACGCACAGACTAGGGCAATTATCAAGTGATCTATCCCGTCATCCAGCCTCATCTCCTGGTATTCAGAGGTTTAAGGACACCCAGAGCATAAGGCTGCATCCCTGATCATCTTGATGAACTTATTCAATTCTTTTTTGAACCCAGTTAAACTTTTGGCTTTCACAACATCTACTCCTGGTAATGGAGTTCCACAGGCTGACTGTGTATTGTGTGAAGTAGTACTTCCTCATGTTTGTTTTAAACCTGCTGCCTATCAATGGACAACCTTGGTATCTGTGTTATGTGAAGGGGTAAAATAACACTTCCTTACTTACTTTCCCCACACCACTCATGATTTTATAGATCTCTATCATATTCCCCCCTCAGTCATCTTTTCTAAGCTGAACAGTCCCAATCTTTTTAACCTCTCCTCATATGGAAGCTGTTCCATTGTTGCTCTTTTCTGTACTTTTTGAGATGAGGCAACCAGAACTGTAAGCAGTATTCAAGATGTGGGCATATTGTGGATTTATATTATGGCATTATGATATTTTCTGTCTTATTATCTAGATTCTATCCCTTTTCTAACAGTTCCTAATATGGTTAGCTTTTTTGACTGCTGCTGCTGCATACTGAGCAAATGCTTTCAGAGAACTATCCACAATGACTCCAAGGTCTTTCTTAAGTGATAAAACTAATATAGACCCTATCATTTTGTATATATAGTTGGGATTATGTTTCCCAATATGTATTACTTAGCATTTAATCAACACTGAATTTCATCTCCCATTTTGTTGCCCAGAGTCCCAGGGTTGTGAGATCCCTTTGTCACTCTTCGCAGTCTACTTTAGACTTTGCTACCCTGAATAAGCTTGTATCGAATGCAAACTTTGCCATCTCATTGTTTACCCCTTTTCAAGATCATTTATGGATAGGTTAATCAGCACCGGTCCCAGTACGGATGCTTGGGGGACTCTGCTATTTACCTCTCTCCACTATGAAAACTAACCATTTATTCCTATTCTTTGTTTCCTATCTTTGTCCCAGTTACTGACCCATGAAAGGACATTCCTTCTTATCCCATGACTCCTTACTTTTCTTAACAGTCTTGGTGTGGGCATGTTGTCAAAGGATTTCTGAAAGTCCAAGTACACTAAGTTCACTGGATCACCCTTGTCCACATGCTTGTTGACTCCCTCAAAGAATTCTAATAGATGGACGAGTTATGATTTCTCTTTACAAAAAGCCATGCTGACTCTTCCCCATCATACGGTGTTCATTTATATGTCTGACACTTCTGTTCTTTACCGTAGTTTCAACCAATTTCCCTAGTACTGAAGTTAGGCTTACTGGCCTGTAATTGACAGGATCACCTCTGGAGCCTTTTAAAAAAAAAATCAGTGTTATATTAGCTGTCCTCCAGTCATCTGGTACAGAGGTTGATTTAAGCAATATGTTACATACCACAGTTAGGAGTTTGTATTTGAGTTTTTTCAGAACTCTTGGGTGAATACCATCAGGTCCAGGGGAACTACGGTTTAATTTATGAATTTGTTCCAAAACCACCTCTATTGACACTTCAGTCTGGGACAGTTCCTCAGATTTGTCACCTAAAAGGAATGGCTCAGATGTGGGAATCTCCCTCACATCCTCTGCAGTAAAGACTGATGCAAATTTAGCTTTTCCACAGTGGCCTTGTCTTCCTTGAGTGCTCCTTTAGCAACTTGATTGCCCAGTGGCCTCACATTCTCCCAGGACACCAGGGGCAGCATATGTTTAAAAAGCTTTGCAAGGATTTGGGTTGCTTATTGGGGGGGAGGGGGCGGGGGCGGGTTCACAACAGTTTCACCACACAACTTATCTAAATTTGTACACCCCTTTGATTTGTGGTACATTCTTTTAAACAATTTCTAGTAACAGCTTAAGTGTTTAGGGGTAAAGGGAAATACAAGTGGTCATTACTTTTACATGAAATTTAGGCTCTATGCACGTCTTTTTTAAGTAGTCCTTATGTTACATAAAAGGATTATACTGTATGAATTTCCTCACTTGCAGCCAGTTTCTCCTTCAGTTAGCTGCTACTTGTTAATTTGAGCCATTACTGCAGTATGTAAACAGCAGCAGATTTTAAGATGCTGTAGACTTACTGATGCTTGAGTTTGCCAAAAAGTTTTGAAAGACTTTTTGTCATTGCTTGCGTCAAATTAAGTTTAGCACTGTAAGTGTCACAGACATCCCTAAACTGAAGCTTATTTTATTACAATGATTACTACAATCAAAAAAAGGCTACTATTATGAAGGGTCTAACAGTGTACCACATAATACTCCAAAGGAAATTTAAGACGTTTAAAATTTAAACTTAAGAATATAAAATTGAAAGCCATAAACTAAAATGATACAATGTCAGCATAAAATTGAGAGATTTAACTTCCAAGTGCTGACTTCATTCGAGTGAACAGACTATGCTGTATATGGCTTGAAAAAAGTAACTGTAGGTTTGAGTTTTAAGACAGCTTTAACCTTACATCTTCACAATTGAAATTTCAATTCATCCTCTTTGAAATTAAGAATTAATAGTAGTAGTTCTGCAGAAGCACCAAAAATCCCCATCATGGACCAGGACCCTATTGTGCTAGGTGCTGAACAAAACACAGAATGGTCATCTTTGCCCTAAAGATCTTACAATTTAACTAGAGTTTCTAACTAATAGTACAATGAATACCACAACATTTAACATATATATCAAATCACTCCTTGCTTGTCTGAAATTTGGGATGGTGAAGGAGAAAAAACAGGCGAGAAAAGAAAAACTAAATTGCCAGGACTAGACTATAAAAAAAAAAAACCCACCAAAAAAACTCCCTACTGTATATTTTACCTGGTAATTTCAGTATTAAAACAACACTATTTTCTAACTTTAAAATACAGGAAAATAGCTTGGTTTCACACCAGGAACATAAAATCTTTCTAACAAAACATCACTGCTGTCTGCATGTGTAAAATAAGAAGTCACTTGAACTAAAAAGTAGTGAAGAGACAAATTCTGCCTTCAGATATACATGCACAGCTTCCAGCAAAAGTCAGGAAGTGTACGTACATGCTGAGGGCAGAATTTCACCAGAGATCCTCTGCAGGAATCTAAATTATTTTCTCATTTATTTAAACATGACAATGTTAACTGTTAAAGAAACAGAATAATATACTACATTTGAGTATCAAAAATCATAGGTCAGTGCCCCCTTTACTCTCTTTCCATCTACAGCAAGGATATGTTAGTAAAATACCAAAAGCTCATTAAAATAAATCTGAATACTGGATGTTCACAGGAAAAGATTTTTCACTTCTCTTGACTGAGATGTAAAATTTAGGGAATGAGAGTCCATACATTTGAATTTATTTCAGAGAAGTTCTATGGCCTGTGTTACACAGGAGTTTGGATCAGGTGATCATAGTGGTTCCTTCTGGCTTTAGCAAATATTCGTAAATAAAATATCTGTAAGTATCCATTCTATGTTGTGGGAGCTCATCCTACAAGTTCTATTAAAAAAAAAGGACTTTCCCCACGTATATAAATATCCAAACCCATCCACCATTTAACTTACTACGGTCCCAAACACTTGTGGTCATAGAATCATAAAAATGTAGAGCTGGAAGGGACCTTGAGAAATCATCTCTGTGGCAGCAGAACCAAATAAACCTTGGGCCATCCCTGACAAAAATTTGTCCAACTTGTTTTAAAACTCTCCAATGATGGGAATTCCACAACCTCCCTTGGAACCCTATTCCAGAATTTAACTACCCTCACAGTTAGAATGTTTTTCCTAATATCTAACCTAAATCTTCCTTGCTGCAGATTTAGGGCATTAATTCTAAGTATGGGCTTTCAACCAGTTGTGAATGCACCTTATAGTAATTTCATCTAGACCACATCTCCCTGCTTTGCTTATGAGAATATCGTGTGGGACTGTGTCAAAACCTTACTAAAATAAAGATACATCTCATCTACTGCTTCCCCCCCATCCAATAGGCCAGTAACCCTATCAAAGAAGGAAATTAGGTTGTTTTGGCATGATTTGTTCTTAACAAATCCATAGGGACTATTTTTGATAATCCTATTATCCTGCAGGTGCTTATAAATGGATTGTTTAACAAATTTGTTCCAGTATCTTTCCAGGCACCAAAGTTAGGCTGTCTGATCTATAATTCCCTGGGTCCTTTAAAGATAGGCAAACATAGTACCTGCCTTTCTCTGGTCTTTTGGGACCTCAACCATCCTCCCAAGAGTTCTCAAAGATCATTGCTAATGGTTCCAAGATTGCTTCAACTAGTTCCTTAAGTACCCTAGGATCAATTTCAACAGGCCCTGCTGACTTAAGTTACATGCAACTTATCTAAATATTCTTTAGCCTGTTCTTTCCCTGTTTTGGCTTGCACTCCTTCCCCTTTGCCGTTGATATTAGTTGTGTTGAGCATCTGGGCACCGTTAACCTTTTTAGTGAAGACTGAAGTCAAATAGGCATTAAACACCTCTGTTATCTACAGTCCAATGGCATTTTTCACAACTTCATAGAAGGAATAAAAAAGTCTAACCTCCTGCATACCACAGGCATTGGGATTTCACTCAATGTTTAGTTGAATTGGGGCTATCAGTAACATGTATTTGAAACTGGAGCTATCTTCAGAAAATATCCAATCTTTATTCAAAGATTCTAAGTGATGGAGAATTTACCAAATCCTTGGTAATTTATTGCAATTATTAACTACCCTTATCATTAAAACTTTCACTCTTACTTCCATCTTAAGTTTTCCATCTTCCAGCCTCCTGATCTTGTTATGCCTTTGTTTGCTATACAGGCTTTTCACAAGACTGTTGTTCGCCACAATGTGCTGATGAATTCCAACTTGGGAGGGTGCTCGATTGAGGGTTGGAGGAGTTTGGTAGCTACTTCTTATGGGTAGTACTTATATTTGAATGTATGGGATGGGCTCCTATAGATAAATGTATATTTTAATAAAAAAATCCACCTCCCTCAATTCCCCGTACATTTTCAGATAGACAATTTAATCACTTCTTCCAATCTGAAGAGTGTGAGATATTGCTAGGTTTCAGAGTAGCAACCGTGTTAGTCTGTATTCGCAAAAAGAAAAGGAGTACTTGTGGCACCTTAGAGACTAACCAATTTATTTGAGCATAAGCTTTCGTGAGCTACAGCTCTCTCATCAGATGGAGAGCTGTAGCTCACGAAAGCTTATGCTCAAATAAATTGGTTAGTCTCTAAGGTGCCACAAGTACTCCTTTTCTTTTTGAGATATTGCTGTGCATGTTCAATCAATTGCTGCTAATTTCCAGTGTGGTAAGCAATTCCTATGCATAGTTTTAAGAGTGACTTGATCTTTTAGCATGAAAGACACTATAAAAATGAATTAGAGGAACTATTCAGGAATGACAAAGTAGCATGCAATGTTTGGCGGGGAAGTTTGGTCAGGACACTAATCCAGATGGGTGAGGATATAAAACAAGCCTAAAGGCTAAACATAAGAATCACCAACATGCTCACCTGTAACTGCTGTTGCAAGTGTGTAATTTCTGCAATTCTCAGTTCTCTAGATTTGTTTGTGCTCTCAATTTCATGTCTTTGGATAGACAATCGACACCTGATATCCTGAAGCTTTCCCTCCAGCTGATGTTTTTTATCATTCTTCAGCAAGAAGAGATACATTTTGGTTACTACAATAATTCATCATGCAAATCTGGAATTTATATGCTTTCTAAAACTAAAAGTAGTCGATTAGTTGTAGAATAAAAACCAAGATGTAATTATGGAAACTAATCAAGATTCTGTAGTGTTTGTTACTGTGATCTTGTACTTCATTTACAATGTAATCACCCCTCCATTTTTTCTCTTAAATACAAGTTTTTTGGAAATGGTTGGTCATATATAATAAAATACTTAAACCTACAACATTTTAAAAAGATCTTCACTTACTAGAGCTTCCAACTCAAATTCTAAAGTCTTTTTCTTTGCCTTTAGCACAACTATGTCCTCTTGTTCTTTGTTTCTTTGATTTAGTAGTTCTT
This sequence comes from Eretmochelys imbricata, assembly GCF_965152235.1. Taxonomy (NCBI): domain Eukaryota; kingdom Metazoa; phylum Chordata; order Testudines; family Cheloniidae; genus Eretmochelys; species Eretmochelys imbricata. The sequence continues at coordinate 165,544,783 of NC_135572.1, forward strand.
GCCGACGATTACGCTCCCACTCAAGTTGTCTTTGCCTTTCAAGTTCCCTTTTTGCAGCCTATAGTATGTAAAAAAACAATTACTATTGAAATGCCCAGTCTGTGAATCTACCCTACTCCCTCATTAGAATAGTTCTAGTATAGTGTACACTGGAAGCATTAATATATGCCCCTGTTCAAAAAGTACTTAAGTATATGCCTAGCTTTAACAACAAGAGAATCATCCCACTGCTTAAAGTTAGGATGTGCTTAACACTCTTGGTCAACTGAGGCCACAATGAGCAAAGGTGCTACTTTTGAAATACAAATATTCCTTCCATTTTAATAAATTAACCCACATTTAATTTGACATTTCAATAAACTCTGAATAATCACACACAATTTCTCAAACATATATGGGAGTAGAAGGTCAAGTGCTGCTCCGTTAAATTTTAAAAACAGTTAAAGTCTGGTGATTTCAAAACACAGCAGCTCTTCCTAAGCTTGCCATTGAATTTTCTCTTCACCTCATGTACTGACTGCATCAGAAGCATGAAGAATTTCCAACCCCAGGCAGAAGTCTTTGCTCCTTCATTGAAAGCAGGATCACTTCACGTTGCAGAAAGTTTTGAGGTTGGAGGTCAAGAACACTTTATGCTACATCTAACTGTCTGATCCATTCAGTATGATGGGAGACATTTCACAAGAAAACATCCCAGATTTAGCTAAAGTTGTCTCTATCTACTTCCAGGAAACTTGAAACTGAAGTCTGTTCCTTAATTGTAGCAAGAAAAATATTTCACTAACAAACCGATTAGTTTCTAAGGAATTATAAACAAGTAAAGACTTTTATAATAAAGAAAGTATGGTAAAATACTTGCCAACATACTTTTTTCGGTTTTGTTCAGATCAAAAGACAATTTTCAGAAACACTACTACCTCTGTATCCATTTACCTCTCGCCTTTCTATTTCTTTCCGCCTTTCTTCTTCTCTCTGACGTTCCAATTCACGTTGTTTTTCTAATTGCTTTTCCAGCTCCAGTTGTCTTTTACGTTCTTGCTCCTGTCGTTCACGTTCTTTCCTTTCCTGCTCCGCCCGTTCCAGTTGTGCTAGACGCTCTTGCTCTTTGCGTTGCTGCTCCAGAAGGGCCTGCCTCCGCTTTTCGAGCTCCAGATTGCCACGTTCAAAGTTCTCACGTTTTTTATCTTCAAACGTAACTTCAACACAAGAAAATGTGAATGGTGAAATTAAGCTTTGCTTTGTCTAAAAAAACCAAGCAACCAAACAAAAGGACTATGAAAACAGACTGGTGAGCCAAGAACAGTTTGCTACATGCAACAAGTGTCCAACAGTATTCCAACCTCGTTCTCAACTACGGATAAGCAGAACTGTAATGAATACTTCTTGATGTTGTCACTGGCACTTATATTGCCATCTCCACCAAAGCCCTCATCCTTACTTGAAGGATGAATTCCAGGCCTACCCTTTGGGCTCCTCTGTGCCACAAGCCCAGCTTCTATCCAGATGTGTATACTGGCGTTTAGGCAGTCCATTCCCCCCCATCTTGCATACTCTAGGATTTGGAGCCCCTCAACATATGTGAATCGTATACTATCAAGTGTGTGTTGTTCACTGAGAACCAAAAGTCCAAGTTTTAGTTTAGTAAAAGCTATGACTTTCCAAGGAGATTAGAAACCACTGCCATGTAGCACCACTGAGGTGGAAGCTACCTTATTACTAAGCCAAGAAAGTGCAGGCTATGATTCATTAATTTATTTAGGAAAACTTCTGAAAAACTGTCCAGTTGAATCCAGGCAGTGAAGAGCACAATTCTTAAACTACTGTGCTCACCTTGAGCCTCACATTTTATCACTTAATATATTCACTGATTATCATTTTATTTACAGCACTTCATTTATAATAGAGCAGACACAGAAAGAGGTAAGTTAAGTTTGAGATGCAGTATAACAGCTTAAGAGCAATTTAACTGCAGTTAAAAAGGTATTTTTTCTGTGAGCTACATACTGCATGATTTCAAGATATTTTTCTGATAAAACAACACTAAGACATGAGTGAAAATACGACACCAAGCTTTGGGTTTGGTTCAGTCACTAGTTGCCTCAGGGTTAGGCCAGTGATATAGTGATAACACATCCCACACAAGACATCAGTTTGAGGATTCAAGTTAGAGCTCTCACTCCAGGATTGGCACTACCTAGAGGCACAGCACAGGAAGCCTGTTGAGGGGGTGGCAATACCCCACATCATTCTACCAGGGCCACCATCTTGCTGCCACTGAGTGGTATAGAGTAGATTCATTGAGGTAATTTAGCTGAGTGCAGTCCTCCTTTGTCAGAGGGGCATTCGGGCAGATGTGCAGTTCATAGTGAAGAAAACGGAGTACACTTTGGATGGGTGGAAACAAGTTTTGTTTCTCTAGTTCTCTGAAAGAATGCAGTGAACATTTCAACTAGAAATATGCTCTAAAAACTCATCATGCAGGATAAGCCCCGCTGGCTGCTGGTTGTTACTATTGCTTCACACCAACAACTAAGTATCAACCCCATCATAAGCCAAGAATTCCTCAATAAAGTTTTAGATGTTTTAATATCAGAAGCCATTTAGTTAATGTTCAGAAAACTTGATACCTTCTTAAACAGAACTGATTAAAAATGTATAAAAGCATAAAGTACACAGATTACAATAAAACAGACTTGTATATACACACTATGGTCCTGATCCTCCACACAGGCCAAAATGCACTCGATGCAAGTCGGGGGGGGGTCAAAAGTAACGTTATACCACTATTGCAGTAGCCCCAGTCTGGGCCAGTCTGCAAGATAAAGCGGTGTGAAAACTGTTCCCGTGTCTGCTGACAATGGCCCACAGAAGCCATTTCAGAAACTGGGAATCAGTTGGACACAGCAATATCTCAGCCATGCTTCTCGCATCACAATGTAACCTTAACAAAAAAATCTTAATGTTATTAATATATGTGAGCAGCTGATAGTGCTTTCTGCTTTAACAGGACAGAGCATATCTAAACTTACACTCACTCACGTGAAGAACTCTGTGTAGCTCAAAAATTTGTCTCTGACCAACTAAGTTGGTCCAATTAAAGATATTACCTCACCCACCTTGTCTCTGATATCCTGGGACCAACACAGCTACAACAACACTGCAAACTCATTTACCTGGCAATTTCTTTTCCAGTTGTTGCTGTTCTTCTTCCAACACTGGTTCTTCTGGCAACCTTTGGTCTACAGATACTGAGCTTATCACAGAGATGCCACTGCCAGAGCGTACTCTTCTGCCAATTAAAAATAGTTATAAATTGTGTAAACCAATTATGGCCAAAATGTTTGACAACTATGGTCTAGGCAAGAGCTCAAGAAGCAGAGATACAGAAGCTCAAAGTTTAATTAAAAAAACACTGTGTGCAATAAGTTATGAATCGCTATCTGTAAGATTAAATTTCAAGTTCCTGAGACAGTGAACATATGTAAAGGTGCCGTCTCACTGCAATTTTGCCTTGGAAAAGGAAAATGGAAAAAGAAGTAGAGTAACTCAGTGTTTGGAATCCATAAATAATACTGGACCACAAACCAGAATTTACTATAGTAGAAGTTCAGGGCAAGTTTTGAATTCTCACATATCTCCTTGTGGTGCAGTAAAAGGGAGGGTAATATTGGGTAGCTGAATTACAAGAGATTTTAGTTCAAATTGCTTTAGTTCTCAGTTTATTTTCCTAAAATTCACTTATTGACAAGAACTGTACTCTTAAAGTAACTTCTTGTGATGGAGCGTTTTCATTTCCCAGTAACCAATAATAAAAGCTACAGCAGACATTTCCCCAGTGAGAGAGTATTGCATGCTGCCTGTGCAATGCAGAGATAATGGGATAAGTAGCAGCTTTTTCCAGCCTCTTATCCTCGACTTTCACACAACTGAACAGAAAGATCAAAACAGGTTTCTCAAACAAAGCCAAGATTAAGTAGTTTAGGAATGAAATTGCACCATTTATAACCATTTTACCTAAATGAAGGTGGAATATATTCTGGAGGCAGTACAGGTGGCAATGGTTGGCCAGCCATGGCCACATCAATTAAGTGCATAGCCAGAATAAACTCTTCTGCTGTAAGTTTTCCATCTTGGTCAATATCTGAAAGATTCCTGTTTAATGAAAAGACCCAAATAAATCAGTTTTAAAATAATTTTTAAACTCAAATACTGGTTAAGTGGCATGGTTTCTATATTATCAATTCACCAGTGATTCATTTTTTCTTATATCTATTGTTAGACAATTGACAACTATTTCCCCCCATTTAAGTTTAAAATATCTTATGACTGGGCTGAAATCAAGTGTGCCACCCCTCTTCCCCCAATTTATAATCTCTGCATCCACATCCGGTCCATGGTTTCTACTCCTTCAGGCCTAGAATTGCTGATGCACCCACTATAAGAGGCAAGATTGGCAGGTAGAGTCTTGTTCCTCCCACAAATATCCACTGCACAATGCAGTGCAGCGAGGGTCAGACTGGACTTGTTTATGGTGGTTTGGCACACCAGCACTTTTTCCTGGAGGCTGCTACCATGTTCTTGGAATTTAAGCTTTCATTTAAAAGAAGTTAAGATCCAGCACTGACAAATGCAAAGAAAACGTGAACATTAACCAAATATAAACCACGGCAATGATGTCTGATGATGGCCTAAACCAGTTCTGACACGAGTGTGAAATGTCTTTATTCATATTAAGAGTTTAAATTTTCATCATTAGATTTCAGAGTTGTAACTTCATCAGTTATTGGATGCTGATTCAAAGCATACAGGCAAGGCTCATATTGCAGACATCTTTGAGAATGGAGTGTTGTGGACATCTCAAGTGTATAAGGCTTCATTTGTGGGCAGAATTTGGAAGACCACTAATCTATTCCTCCCTCCCCCACCCACCACTGATCCATGTCTGTGCCACTGATCTCCTTAGTGGGGCCATCGCCAGCATGGGCTCACAAATGCTGCCTCCTGCACGCAATCACACTGGTTCTACTTCCAGAGGATAAGCCTCAGGGAAGTGAGCAAGATCACCTCCCTCATGGAGTGCAAGTCTCTCCTTTTATCTATGGGTGCTCCCCTGTAGGTGTGGCAGTACCCCCTGTACCTGGGATTAGAGATCTTCATCAGCAGTGCCTGTTGGACTGCACATGCACACTGTGAGTGGGACATATATATAGCACTGTGCGGCCTGATCACCCCCGAGTTCCTTCTCTGTTGCAGAGCTTATCTTTCAGCTCTGAAGCAAAGGGGAGAAGGATGGGGAGTGGAGCACCCATAGGCACACATCTCAAAGAACCTCAGATACTGCACAGAGGTGAGTAACCTTCTCTTCAAATGATGTCCCTATGGGTGCTCCACTGTAGGTGATTATAAAGCAGTACCCGCAGCTGGAAAGCTGGAGCTTTGGAGTGGCATTTACTGTGGATGATAGGCCAGCATGTCCTAGAAGAGTATCTGATGCGGCGTCCTGAGTAATGGTGTAGTGACGGCTAAAAGTGTCCGCTGATGTGCATGTGGCTACTTTGTTAAGAAAGGCGATCGAGGTGGAGAATGAGTGAGTGGAATGTGCTCTAGTTTCATGGGGAGGTTATTGATTGTGTAATTAGTAAGAAAGATGTATACACTGTGAGATCCACTTGGAAAGGCATTGCTTAGAAATGACTGCGCCTTTCTATCTTTTGGCCATTGGGAGGAATAAACAGGGTGATTTCCTGAAAGGTTTAGTTCTGACCAGGTAGAAAGCTATTGCTCATCTGATGTCCAGGGTATACAATGTTGCCTCCTGTTGGTTGCTGGGTGGCATTGGAAAGAAGCAGGGAAGGTGGATAGGTTGGTTTAGATGGTACCTCAGATAAAAAATTTGGATGTGGGTGTAGCGTAACTTTGTCTTTATGAAAAATTTCACCAATCCACCAGGCAGAGGTGATAACAAAAAATACTGTTCTTGTATGATAAATGAACATAGAAGTAAGTTGTCATTGGTTTGAATGGCGGTCTAGTGACCAGAGTCCCAAGCCAGGGTTGGAGACCATATGTGAGGGGAAAGATTTTGGAGTCCCTTCAGGAATCATTTAATGAGCGGGTGGGTGAAGATGGAGTGGCCATCTATCTCGCAGTGAAAGGTTGGGAAGGCTGCCAAATGCACACCTATGGAGCTTGTGGATAACCCCAATCTTTTAAAGGTACAAAACATAGTCCAGGATAAGTGGTAATGGAGCACTCAGTGCCTCAACCTAATAGGAGGTGCACCAGGATTGAATTCTAGTCCATTTGTGGAGGTAAGTGCATCTAGTCATATTGCGCCTGCTGTTCGAAAGTACATGTTTAACTGCTTCCAAAGAGGTTATTTCTGAATCCCGGAACAACGGAGGAGCCGTGCGTTCAGTGGGAGTAGCTGTGGATTGGGATGGAGGATGCAACCCTCATCCTGTGAAAGAAGTCACTGAGTTGGACACAGAGTGGTTGGAGGGCATACTGTCATGCAAATGAGGTAAGTATATCAGATCTGGGGTGGCCATGTCAGAGCTATACGCATGATTCTGGCTCTGTCCCCTTGGTTCTTGTGGAGTACTCTGAACAGAAGGGAGAAGGAAGGGAAGGCACAGAGTACCAGTGTATCCCATGTGATAAGGAATGCATCTTCCAGGGATCCGCATCCTCGACCCCATCTTGAGCAAAACTGAGGGCAGTGGGAGTTTGCTGGTGTGGCCAAGAGGCCTATGGAGGGTAATCCCCAGCGGTTGAGGATGTGCTGAAGGACTCATGTATCTAGTTCCCATGTGTGACTGTGGGAGAATCTCCTGCTCAGTGAGTCTGCAATGGTGTTCTCGTGTCCATGGAGGCATACAGCTATGATAGTGATGCAGTGTTGGATACACCAGTTCCATAATTTCAATGCCTCTAAGCGTAGAGAGGGATCTCCCTCAACCTTACCTGTTGATGTAGAACATGCAGGCCATATGGTCAGTCATGACTCTGATAGCACATCACACTATTAGTGGGAGAAAACATCAACAGGCACTGCAGACTGTTCATAACTCGAGGACGTTGATGTGTAGGGTGGATTTGGTTAAGGACTATCTGTCCTGCACTGTGTGAGTGTGAAGGTGCACTCCCCAATCAATTAAGGAGTCGGTTGTTAGAATCATGGACGGCGCTAATTGAAGGAAAGGTACCCCAACACAGACGTTTTTGATCTGTGTCCACCAGACTAGTTGGTCCTTGACCTTCATAGGTATGGATAGGAGTTTGTGAAGGATGTGTCTGTGAGGTACATAGACTATGTAGCTACACCTGGAGATATAACACATGCGTACTTTACCATGAAGACGGCTGCTCCCATGTGGCCAAGTAGCTGGAGACATGCCCTGGCTGAGATCTGGGGACAGGTTCTCACCGTGAATACAAGATCAACTATAACTAAAAATCTGTGAGCTGGGAGGAAGGCTCTGGCTTGTATGGCATCCAATTGTGCCTCGCTAGACTACAGGTGTTGCACCAATGTTAGTGTAGATTTCTCCAGGTTTATGTGAAGGCTGAGGCTCAAGAAAAGGTCCATTGTCATTCAGACATTGTGAAGAGCAGTCATCTAAATATGGAAAGATAACGCCTTCTTTGTGTAGATAGGCAGCCACTACCACAAGGACTTTGGAGAACACATTAGGTGCTGTCAAGAGTTTGAAGAGCAATACTTTGTCACGGGTATTTTTAGTAAAAGTCATGGACAGGTCACAGGCAATAAAAAAATTCATGGCCTGTGACCTATCCATGACTTAAATACCTGTGACTAAATTTTGGGGAGGGTGAGAGGGCGTGAGAGGGAGGGAGGTACTGCTGCTGGGACAGGGTGGCGCCTGGGGTCAGTGGCACCACTGCCAGGGCTAGCAGACCCTGGGATCAGCCACACTGGCCACTGGAGAAGTTACGGAGGTCGTGGAAAGTCACGGAACCCGTGACTTCTGCAACCTCCGTGACAGACACTGAGCCCTAGTAATCAGTCCCCAGGATGAATTGGAGAAACCGTGTGTGGGCAGGGTAAATTGTGACGTGAAAGTATGAGTCTTGGAGGTTAAGGAACAAGAACCAGTCCCCGTGTTCAAGTGCTGGGATAATGGTAGAACAGATAACCATCTTGAAGCACTGCAGTTTGACTAACTCATTTAGGTTTCGAAGGTCTAGGATTGGTCTCCATCCGCCAGATTTCTTTTGGATCAAAATATAATGGGAACAAAAACTCTTCCCTCTATGCTGGGATGGGACCGGCTCTATGGCTCCCAGTTGCAGAAGGTGATTTCTTCTCATAGAAGGCGTTCGTGAGAAGGGTCCCTGAAGAGGGACGGCAAGTGGGGGGGGGGGTAGATAGGAAAGGAATGGAGTATCCTTCCTTGATTATCCCTAGAACCCACTTGTCTGAGGTAAGTAGCTGCCATGATGGAAAAAAAGGGGATAGAATATCGCCAAACTGGTGGGATGTTGGAGATGGTTGTTTTCACTGGAATAGGGGGAGGCTTCTCAGGGCCTCGAACACAGCTTCAAAATTGTTGTTTGGCCAAAGGTATGTGAGAGGTTGCCCCTTGAGGAGTCATGTCTGTGCTTGGTAGGGGGCTTCTGTTGACAGTGTTGAGTATCGCACTGTTGTTGGGGGGTGTATTGCTGTGGTCGGGATCATGGAGGAAGTTGGTATTTCCCTGAGTGTCTTTTTGGCACTGGTGAGTAAATGCCAAGAGAGCAGAGAGTTGCTTAAGAGTCCTTAAGGAAGTGTAGGGACTCATCATACACTCCACAAATAATTTGGGGCCCTCAAAGGGTAGGTCCTCGACAGTGGCTTGTACCTCCTTAGGAACGTCGGAGAGGCGTGGCTATGATGCCCGTGTCATGACTACTGCAGTCATGATGGAATGGGCAGTGGTATCCATAGAGTCCAAGGGGGCTTGTAAAGCCATACAGGCCAAGAAGTGTCCTTTGGATACAAGTGCCTGGAATTGCTCTTTTTTGCCATCAGGAAGGTCTTAGAGTTCCTGTATTTTGGAATAGTTAAGATAATCGTAATTGGAGTGTAGCAGATAAATAAGCTGTGCGTCCATAGATCCAACCGCTTCTAGTCTGTCATGAGCAGTGGATTGAGGTTGGTATTGGTGTCCCTTTTTGTGTACGGCATAGACAATGAAGAAATTTGGAGTGGGGTGAGAAAAAAGATTCCATGTCATTTGCGGGAATGTAATTTTTTTTGTCTGCCTGCTTTCAGATTGGTGGGATAACAACACTGGGGTCTGCAGAGCACCTTGGAGGGGGCGAGAAGGGCCTCATTGACAGGAAGGGCTACTTTGGAGGATGAGGATGCGTGCAGGATGTCGAGGAGTTTATGCTGTTGTTCTTTGGCTTCCTCCAAACGAATCTAGAGGGAGTCTGCAATCCTGTGAAACAACTCCTGAAAGCGTTTGAAGTCATTTGCTGCAGTAGGGGGTGGAGGCATGATAGCCTCATTGGGGGAAGAAGAGAAGCAGTGGAGTGGTGGCGGAACTTCCGCCTCTTGGTGTTCCTCCTTGTCTGCTATGGGGAAATGTTAAGTCTCTGGTGGTCGAGAGACCGATGGAGATGGTGAATGTGTAGACCTCTGGCTTTGCTGTATGGGAGGCTTCCCGAACTGTGCCCTGCCCAAGGATCCTGTATGGCCAATGTGGAGGGAGCAGCACGTGGGGTTAAATCCATGGCAGTCCATACCAGGGCCCTGGTCTGGTTGTGGATAGTGAGGACATGTAGAGGATGTATCTTGCGCCTGTCCCAAGTAAGAGGGTGGGACAAAGTACTCCTTCTCCTCTGCATCGCTGGGAAAGGGCGGTGCCATCCCCAGAGGGGAAAGGGAACAATGCTGTGATTCTGGAGAGGAGGATGGAAGTGGAGGGAAATTGTGTCTGAGTAGTGGTGACTCAGGAAGATCAGATACAAACAGATCCTTGGGGTTTCTGAACTCCTGGGGAGGAGACTTCTTGGCAACCAGTGAAGTAATAAAGAAGTGATTTTATGCTGCCTTGGTAAATTTAAGTATTGAAAACATCCACCAGCTTTGGGGATTATCTACCCCATTCTTTGGAGTTCACCCTAACTAAGTGACCTCTGCTGGCCCCCACTGGGACCCCAGTCACAGCTAGTAATGTTCTGGATTATTGGGTTGCCATTGCTTCTTATAGCAACTTTGTTAGGAAACAAAAGAGAAGAGGCTACTGTAAGTCCTGAATAATATCTAAGCCAAACCCTATAAAGCAAGTATGGCACAGCCACTATGCAACAATGACAATAAATATAGTTGACATCCTAGCACAGGGGAAATCATGTGGTAGCACTGTAGTGAGACACTGAATTTCAAGCAGAGATTTAAGACACTGAATTTCAAGAGAGGAAGTTAATTAGAAATAGGCAGCAGAGAGCAATTAATTCATTAAAATACACAAAAGTGGCATGAAGTCCATTTCAAAAATCACAGAAGGTGACCCTGAACAATCAGGAACAAAAAATACTAGGAGAGTAGTAAAAAGGCAAATAAATAAATACTAAAGCCACTATGCAGTTACACAGCAAGGTACAAGAGATTACTCAGGCTGAAGGAGAAATGAGAGACCTGGTTGGTTATGTTAATAGAAGGCAATCTACTTTGGCAGATAAGAATGCGGAGATAAAAAACAAAGGACACTCCTTTAAAGCACATCAAAGAGAAGAAACTCAGAGTTAATGACAGGTTTCAGAGTAACAGCCGTGTTAGTCTGTATTTGCAAAAAGAAAAGGAGTACTTGTGGCACCCTAGAGACTAACCAATTTATTTGAGCATAAGCATTCGTGAGCTACAGCTCACTTCATCGGATGCATACTGTGGAAAGTACAGAAGATCTTTTTATACACACAAACCATGAAAAAATGGGTGTTTACCACTACAAAAGGTTTTCTCTCCCCCCACCCCACTCTCCTGCTGGTAATAGCTTATCTAAAGTGATCACTCTCCTTACAACCTGTATGACAATCAAATTGGGCCATCTCCAGCACAAATCCAGGGTTTAACAAGAACGTGGGGGGGTAGGAAAAAACAAGGGGAAATAGGTTACCCTGCATAATGACTTAGCCACTCCCAGTCTCTATTCAAGCCTAAGTTAATAGTATCCAATTTGCAAATGAATTCCAATTCAACAGTTTCTCGCTGGAGTCTAGTTTTGAAGTTTTTCTGTTGTAATATCACAACTTTCATGTCTGTAATTGCGTGACCAGAGAGATTGAAGTGTTCTCCGACTGGCTCATGAAAGCTCATGCTCAAATAAATTGGTTAGTCTCTAAGGTGCCACAAGTACTCCTTTTCTTTTTGCAAAGACAGACTAACACGGCTGTTACTCTGAAACCTGGTTTATGAATGTTATAATTCTTGACATCTGATTTGTGTCCATTTATTCTTTTACGTAGCGACTGTCCAGTTTGACCAATGTACATGGCAGAGGGGCATTGCTCGCACATGATGGCATATATCATATTGGTGGATGTGATATATGCCATCTCTGTACTTTCCACAGTATGCATCTGATGAAGTGAGCTGTAGCTCATGAAAGCTTATGCTCAAATAAATTGGTTAGTCTCTAAGGTGCCACAAGTACTCCTTTTCTTTTTTCAAAGAGTTAATACTTCTGCCAGGACACAACTAGGGATAAAGGACAATTTTAGGAGGCTACAGTTTTCTTTACTACACATTTTAAAAAAATACTTTTTTGTATTAAGTTCCGGGGTATAATTTCACTACAGGTAAGAGAAACAAAGTGGTTTTTTTACAAACAATTAAAGACAAAACCAAGTAAAAATGTCAGCTATGTTTTCAACCCACACAGAAGGTGAGGATTACCATAGGTATCTAATGTAAAATAAACTTGAAGAGTTCTTTTTATGAACCATTTTTTATATTTTGTAAGAATTAGCTGACATTAGAAAAATTCAGTGGCAACTAATCTAATTCCTCTGACAATGCCCTTTATTAAATAGTAATGTTAATGCGTACAAGTATGCAGTTTTTAATGTATATCTTGTGTAAAGAAAAAGACTGCAAAATTTAACAAGTTAGTGGGGAGGTGGGGGGGAAAGGGTATAATCCAGAGTGATAAGTACAGTTTCTGATTTGAGAAAAATTAAAGGAACTATCTTTACCATATTGTAGCCAACTGAGCCTGTGGTAAACTTGATTGCATAAGGATAGTTCTTGCTTGTGGACCTAACAAATTAGAACAAGGGTTAAGAAACAAACAAACAAAAAATCAGAGAACATTATTCTGGAGCAGAACTCAGTTTTGATGGGCTAACCTGAAAAATGTCAGTTCCCTATGCGTTAGAGCTGAACATACTACTGCTCAGAACAAACTGTCACGGTGCACAAGAGGGAAGTTATTTTAAAAGAATATCTAAGATTAAGGAATGCTGCTAGGATTAATAATCCCACATTTGATGTACCCTTTCCCACTGCACAGGCAGTTTGCTATCATGAGGAAACTGTCTCTCATGAAAGGGGCACACAAAGCTTGACCCAGCCACCCATGCCCTTTGCAGGAGTCACAACCAATTTCATACCTCGCAATAAACTCTTGGGATGACATAAGGGTGAGGGAGGACTCCTGTACATGCTCAGTGCCTCCCCCCATTTGGGGTGGGTTCTCTCTTGGGCAGAGGCAACTGTGTGTGTGGTCTGAAGAGAAAAGCTCCTCTTTGACAGCCTACAAGCCATGACAGCCTACCAGCCAGCTGATAGTGTTAATCACTACTCAACACTTTCACCTGCTTGGTAGGTTGTCAACAAGGAGTAATGGGGACAAGAAGAATTCCACAATTGTCAAAGGCTTTTCCTTTTTGGGTGGTCAGTGGAGATCAGGAGCCCTATACAACTACACCGGCAGGATAAGTTTCAAAAAGAAAATTAAGTAAGTTCTGGGGCATGGATCTCAGAGTCATAGTTAGAGTTTAAGGCCAGAAGGGATCACCCTGACAATAAATCAATCAGTGTGAAAGCAGGAGTGAGGAGAGGAAAAAAATTAGCAAGAAGCTGATGGAAGTTGCAGGTGCCCAGTACCTCTCATAATCCTGTACCAGGGTGTAGGGAGCCAGGGTGGTTTCCCTCCGAACCAGAAGGTAAAGAGCCACTCTCCCAACCTGAGTGGGTGGGGCCAGACCAAGCTTACTCCAACCCCTGGAAGGGGAGGGATGGAACAGGAAGTACAAAGGGCGGGGCCCTTAGCCCAGTCAGGGCAGCACCAGGGAGGGAGACAGACACAGGCTGCTGGCTGTTCCCTTCAGACCCTGCTGCCGAGCTAGGGAAGACCCTGGGCCAGGAGAAACCTGACCTGGAGGAAGGACTGGGGCTACCAGGACTGCCAGCTGCCGAGTACCTGGAGGAGCCAGGCAGTAACCCAGGCCAGTGTGAGCCTGACACGGAGGGGGAGCTGGAGCTGCCAGCAGCTGAATACCCTGACGAGCTGGAGGGACCAGAGGGACGCGCTCAAGAGACCTGGTAGGAAGTAGCCCAGGGGCAGAACTGCACAGTGCGGTGGGTCTATTTGGTCAGCGTGTTGCGGATGGCTCCCCGCTCACCCAGTGGCGGGAGGAGAGGGTCCCGCCATTGTCAGAGCCCTGAGCTGGAATGCAGTGGAGTTGGGTGGGCCTGCGTTCCCTTACCCCAACCAACCCGCCTAGGGTAGCAGAATCCCGACAACGCCACAGACTCTTGCCGGCACTTCCCCTGCCTGAGGGGTGCGCCACAGATTCTTGCCGGCACACCTCCCTCCGCTAATTCCCTAGTGACAGAAAGGTGTGATCAAGGCCTGCTGGTGAGGCAGTAACTCTCCACCCCCCCACAGTGGCTCAGTGGACCAACTGAAGCCTGTCACACAGGGGCATTAGATGGCTTTTGAACTCCCTTCCCCAACCCTCGCCCATTTTACTAAGAGCCTGTCTACACAGGGAAGTTAACATGCAGCAAACTAGCGTGTGAATTTACGGTACACTAGCTACTCTGCACTATCTTCCCCAAATCAACATTCTGCGCACTAAATGCGTTCTCGTGCAGGCTCTTTTAGTGCAGTCAGAATGTCCACTTGGGGAGATAGGGCAGAGTAGCTAGTGTGCCATAAATTCACACCCTAGTTTGCTGCATTCTAACTTCCCTGTGTAGACAAGCCCTAAGTAGCAACCACTCACAAATGATCATATGTTTGCTCTCAGTTGTAATCAAAGGGCGGATGGAAAACAGTAATATAGAAAATAAGCTTTTTCCCCCATTTGGAAAGTTACTCATTTCAGGATGCAAACTCTGCTTTCACTCACCTTCCATAATTCAAGCACCACATTAACAGACACATAGTTGTCAAAGATCAATCAAATGGAAGCAAAAAAATAAAGAATATAAAAATTGTTCTAATACCTGTTAAGTGTCCACTCATAGTTTTGTCATGGCTATTGAACAGCTGCCTATATTTCAGTCTTGATGACTGAGGAACAGCCCATTCTGCTACAGGAGGCACACTGGAATTAGGAGAGAGAAAAAAAATACTCATATTTCAAGCTACAGGAGGACAGATTGAAGTTCAAGGTTTACATCTGAATTTGTTCTTTCAACAATTTTTCCCAGCTCTTACTTCAAAAAGATTACATACTATTGAAGTGGTGGTTGAGAACAGTTACCCAGTTCAGCATTTTAAAAGCATGTTTCTTATCCCAAATTAGGCCAAATAATCATCCTTGTCATAGATAGCTTTGCTTTTTCAGAAAGGTAGAAAAGTAAATAGTCTCAGTGCTTTGGAAGATCCAAAATATGCAAAAATCTTTGTTCAATTGTATGGTGGGAAACTCTCCACGTAGTTGGTAGAAACAGCATCTCATCTTATGCTAACCTTAACCAGGTGTCTTTCCAGCCTAGCAACCAACCAACCGGAGGCTGATAACAGAGCTGAAAAGAAACAAACAGAGCTAACGGAAAATACAAGTATTTTTAAATAGGTCAGCTATTTGCAGAGACAGTTTCCCCATGCTAGCTGCAAATGTGTCTCAGTACTAAGAACTGGAGAGAGCAGGTATAGGAATGAAATGTTAGTTCAGTCTTCAGCTCCATTTAACCCATGGTCCTCTATTAAGTCTGCCAAAACATGCCAGGACGCTAGGACACAGTAAGAATTGGACTGAGACAATCCAATTTCTTTCACATAGGCCACTGAACAGATTGCATAGCAACTACTTTCCCTACTGAGCTGAGAAGGGCTGAAACCACTAAACTGGTAGTGACTCTTATATTCCATTCTAACATTGCCTGAGCCAGTCTGCATCCCTTATCTCCCCCCTCCCCCTTTCCTCACACTATATATTTATTTTAAATTGAAGTTGTTAAACTAGTCAGATCCTTTTAATCTTAAAGTACATCTTCTACATTTTGCACTGGAATACAAAATATTAATGTCTTAATTTAAGTGATGAAAGGTGAATTAAAAAGATTTTTAAAATATCGATCACTGAAAAGCCACCATATTTGTATGCATTTGTCCTCCCCCCGCAATCTATTCCTGTTTATTCCCAGTACTAGATAGCTGTGGTGACTGATATGGAGCTGCTATGTAATAATCTAAGAATATTAAGAGAATTTTATGAACACTGTATGTGAACTGGTCAGTGAAGTTATTGTATAACAAGTTATAAGATTTTCCTGTACTAATGCAGCTTAATAAGGGACTGTGGGAAAAACAAGCCGGAAAGCAACACAATGGATCTAGACAAGTATCCTCCAAACAAACACTGAACAGTCAAAAAGGGAAGACTGGAGGAGGTATCAGCTGTGAGAGGGTGTCAAAGGGGACAGGCTAATGCAGAGAGCAGATCTATGGAGGGAGTCTGAAGAAAAATGGACCTTTTCCTGCTCCCTGCAATGTTAAGCTTTAGAGAGGCAGCAACACGTAGCGAATAGTTTATTGTTTTAAGATCTGTTCTCTAAAACATTTTGGTTCTAAGTAAGTAATATTTTGGTAACCAGTGGGTAGATAGCCTTCTTAAAGCACGGTCACTGTTCCCAGAGGGAACGGTACTGCAGGCACTGAAGATAAGTCAGGCCTGCTGAGATAATCATGACTGATCACAAAGAACAGCAGCCCAGGGCTCAAGTCTGAGAAGGTATGTCTACGCTGCATTTTGGAGCCCATGGTGGGAAAAAGCACTACAGCACAGGTCAACAGATTCAGGCTAGAACTCTAAAAATTAGGGCTGTCAAATGATTAAAAAAATTAATCATGATTAATCGTAGCTTTAATCGCACTGTTAAACAATAGAATACCATTTTATTTAAATGTTTTTGGATGTTTTCTACATTTTCAAATATATTGATTTCAACAACAACACGGAATACAAAGTATACAGTAGTCACTATATTTTTGTTTACAAATATTTGCACCTTACAAATGTTAGATTTTTTTTAAACTGCAATAAAAAATAAATGTAAAACTTTGGAGCCTACAAGTCCACTCGGTCCTACTTCTTGTTCAGCCAATTGCTCAGACAAACAAGTTTGTTCATATTTATGGGAAATAATGCTGCCCGTTTCTTATTTACAATGTCACCTGAAAGTGAGAAGAGGCATTCACATGGCACTTTTGTAGCAGGCATTGCAAGGTATTTACATGCCCCGTTTACATGCTAAACATTGGTATGCCCCTTCATGCTTCGGTCACCATTCCAGAGGACATGCTTCCATGATTATGACTATCATTTAAAAAAAAATCCGTTAATTAAATTTGTAACTGAACTCCTTGGGGGAGAATTGTATGTCTCCTGCTCCGTGGTTTTATCTGCATTCTGCCATATATTTCGTGTTATGGCAGTCCTGGATGATGACCCAGCAGATGTTCATTTTACGAACACTTTCATTGCAGACTTGACAAAAACACAAAGATGGTACCAATATGAGATTTCTAAAGAGAGCTACAGCACTCTACCCAAGGTTTAAGAATCTGGAGTGCCTTCTAAAATCTGAGAGGGAAGAGGTGTGGAATCTGATGTCAGAAGTCTTAGAAGAGCAACACTCTGATTTGGAAAACTACAGAACCTGAACCATCAAAAAAGAAAGTCAACCTGGTGGCATCTGACTTAGATGATGAAAAATGAACGTGCATCAGTCCGCACTGCTTTGAATAGTTATCAAGCAGAACCAGTCATCAGCAGTGTGGACTTGTAGGTGCTAAAGTTTTACATTTTGTTTTTGAGTGCAGTTATGTAACAAACAAACAAACCTACATTTGTAAGTTGCACTTTCACGATAAAGAGATTGCAATATAGTACTTGTATAAAGTGAATTGGAAAATGCTATTTCTTTTATCTTCTTTTACAGTGCAAATAAATATAATATAAAGTGACCACTGTACACTTTGTATTGTGTTGTAATTGAAATCAATATATTTGAAAATATAAAAAAAATCCAAAAATATTTAAAATAAGTTTAAATTGGTATTCTATTGTTTAACGGTGTGATTAAAACTGTGATCATAATTAATTTTTTTGAATTGAGTTAACTCAAGAGATTAACTCAAAACAAATTAACTGCAATTAATTGACAGCCCTACTAAAAATGTTTTCTCATCAGAAAATGCCAATTCATCAAAACCAAAATTTTGTAGAACCATATCTGTTTAAATGATGGAATTTCTGATCAAAATGAGAGAACCCGATCACCTCAGAATAGCTAACAGCATGATGGTTAGGGCATTCTGTCTGACTCAGAGTGCAGATTTTAATCTGGGTCTCCCACATCCCAAGCGGCTGCCCTATTCGCTGGACTATAAAGTTAGTGTCACTCTGGCCCAGTGAATACTTTTTATACACAGTGGAACAGCTCCAACAGGAGATATTCAGAGATATCGATCCCTGAATAGTCTGCCCATTGTCCTATTCTCCTTCACCTCAAAACTTCAAAAGGTCTCAGGCTCATCCCAATATGTAACAGGAAAATTTTTGAAATCTCAAAGGCTTTACAGGAAAGGAAAACCATATCCCACCCAGCTCTAGAAGAGACCAGAGAGTCAGAGGTGAAGTTTGCCTTATCACTGTGATAGCTGTCTTAAGGAATATCCAGTTCTTTTATCAAAGGAGTCCTGGATTTCAGTCTCTATGGAGCTAATCACTATTACGTCACACTGGTGAAAGCGGTCCACTCCACTCCCCGTGTGGGGATTACAGCATACTGCTTCCACTGGTCCCAACAATACTCAGACAAAAAAAAGTTTGAGTTGCAAGGCATTTTTAAATCTCATTTACAGACAAGTAATAGTGACATTTAGCATCTAACACTGTGACACAAAAGAAACTTCCAAACACAATTTACCTGGAGAGCTAAGATTAAAAGCCAAACAAAATTTTAACACTTAAAAATGGTATGTGAAGCAGCAATTATTTTCTTCCCTGAAATCCACAGGGAGTTGAACAACTGTTCAGTCCTCAACACTATATTGCAACGATTAGCTTCTCTCCCCCATCAAAGTTCTCTTTAAGTCAATATTTTATGTCTCCTTGGACCAGTCTTTTAATAAATTCTTACATATAACAAAAAATATAAAACCAAAAAACTTACAAGAAAGAGTTAGTCTCTGGACTGCACTCCCACATTTTAATATTTTACTTCTGAAACTACTTCTCTATTTTCTAAGAAAAATGTAAGTGTTATCTTTCTGTAGCACAAAAGGAGTGGCCTAGTGATACGAAACGAACCAGATTAGGCTCACTTTAGGCATGTACTTTTCTGTACCCACTCAAAAGCCTCATGTTGTAATGTGACTTGAAACTTTTACAACAGTTAAAAATGCTGTATTTCACTGGTTTGTAACTAATCTAGTATTTCACATTTAATGAAGATATTCTATAAAACCTTTGAAGTAATAACTTGACAAGACTTGATTTTCTGAATTACAGAAGTGAAGTTGAATGAAGGGTGGTATTAATCTATTCGAGTCTAAGGCAGTACTGCCTGCTAGAGCATATTCCACATGTGCATGCACACACACTCCACACTAACTTACCTAGCCACATCAAATGATTGTGCCTTTTGCAGTTTAGCGTTTAACTGTGACCCAGGTCCAGATCTACTAAAGGAAGAACTCTTTGGCAATGTGGCTGTAATAGTAAGAATAATCATAAAAGTAAATTTGAAACATATCTGTACAATTCATAATGATAGACAACTAACTGCTAACCCCACAAAACAAGTATTATAATTTTAAAATCAGTTTGGGGGGTTTTTTAGGCAATGTTCCCAATACAAAAATAAATTAGTAACCTCTCCTCTGCCCCACAAAAAATACAACACACATCACCTTCATGACTTCCTGTATTTGCATGCTTAATATAAATCTGGTTGATACATTAAAAGAGCAGCTTACTTTATAAAATAAAAATTGGAATACTGCATATTCTGGTATTTTGAAAGTAATCCAAAGAACAGTATTATCTTAATGGTTACAAATAGGTAAGGAGTACCAATTTGTAGGTATCAATTCTGGATGATGGGCAAGCTAATTTAATTGTACTTTTACTAGAGTGCCAACATTTTGTTCATGGTTATTGTTGGATTGTGTATAGAAATATCTGAAAAAATCTAAGTAGTTTTAAAATATAATAAACCTAGATTTCTTCTACTGAAGGTTTAAGGTTTTTTTTAATCCTATTTGAATTGACCCAATTTAAGTGTATTCCCTAAATAAAGCAATTCTTTAAAATAATAACAGTTACTAATACCATATTCTCTCTTTTTGGATACAAAGAAAATTGCTCAACAATTTAACAGAAAAAAGTAAATACATAGTGTCAGTATGCAGCATACCAGGATGAGCAAAAGCAGGCAGAGGTTGTATAACAGCAGGAGCTCCATTAGCCAGGGGAGGCACTGCTGCTTTAGGAACAGAAGATACTAAAGGTGGAGACATTCCTACTACTGGAATGGACGCCATCGGTACTGGGGCTACAGCTGTAAGAGATGGCATGCTGACAATGCCCCCAATACCTGCACACAAGAAAAAGTAGACATTTTTCCAATTTAGAACCATTTGTATCAGAAAATAATTTAAGGAGTTTGCAGACTGCAGAGTTATACAGCAGTAAACCTAGAATTAGACAGCAGGTTGAAGTGAGGATAAAGACTCTGAAAAACTCCAGGGTTACCAAGCTCTTAGTTAGTAAAGGCAACAAGAACATAATATTTTATAGTGTACGTATATTACAGGATTATGTGACTGCAATGCTAACCAAAGAAATATAAGAGTTTGCTTTAGAAAATTTGTGGCATATTAGAGACTAACAAATTTATCTGAGCGTAAGCTTTCGTGAGCTACCCCTCACTTCGTCAGATGCATGCAGTGGAAAATACAGTGGGGAGATTTTATACACACAGAAAACACAAAACAATGGGTGTTACCATACACACTATCTCGGGGCCTCTCCTTCTGCCCCTCCACCCCCACGAACATGATACAGTTCTGTGGTGACCTAGAATCCTATTTTCGACATCTCCGACTCAAGGAATATTTCCAACACACCTCTGAACAACATACTAACCCACAGAGACCTCCCTACCAACACTACAAAAAGAAGGATTCTGAGTGGACTCCTCCTGAAGGTCGAGACAGCAGACTGGACTTCTACATAGAGTGCTTCCGCTGACATGCACAGGCTGAAATTGTGGAAAAGCAGCATCACTTGCCCCATAACCTCAGCCATGCAGAACACAATGCTATCCACAGCCTCAGAAACAACTCTGACCTCATAATCAAAAAGGCTGACAAAGGAGGTGCTGTCGTCATCATGAATAGGTCGGAATATGAACAAAAGGCTGCTAGGCAGCTCTCCAACACCACATCTACAAGCTATTACCCTCTGATCCCACTGAAGGTTACCAAATGAAACTACACCATCTGCTCAAGAAACTCCCTGAAAAAGCACAAGAACAAATCTGCACAGACACACCCCTAGAACTCCAAACATCCATAATCCATAAAGATCCATAAACCTGGAAATCCTGGACGCCCCATCATCTCAGGCATTGGCACCCTGACAGCAGGATTGTCCGGCTATGTAGACTCCCTCCTCAGGCCCTACGCTACCAGCATTCCTAGCTATCTTGGAGACACCACTGACTTCCGGAGGAAACTACAATCCATCGGTGATCTTCCTGATAACACCATCCTGACCACTATGGATGTAGAAGCCCTCTACACCAACATTCCACACAAAGATGGACTACAAGTCGTCAGGAACAGTATCCCCGATAATGTCATGACAAACCTGGAGGCTGAACTTTGTGACTTTGTCCTCACCCATAACTATTTCTCATTTGGGGACAATGTATACCTTCAAACCAGCGGCACTGCTATGGGTACCCGCATGGCCCCACAGTATCCCAACATTTTTATGGCTGACTTAGAATAACACTTCCTCAGCTCTCATCCCCTAACGCCCCTACTCGCACTATATTGATGAGATCTTCATCATCTGGACCCATGGAAAAGAAGCCCTTGAGGAATTCCACCATGATTTCAACAAATTTCCATCCCACCATCAACCTCAGCCTGGACCAATCCACACAAGAGATCCACTTCCTGGACACTACGGTGTTAATAAGCGATGGTCACATAACCACCACCCTATACCGGAAACCTACTGACCGCTATATTTACCTACATGCCTCCAGCTTTCATCCAGACCAAATCACACGATCCATTTTCTACAGCCAAGCTCTACGATACAACCGCATTTGCTGCAACCCCTCAGACAGAGACAAACAACTACAAGATCTCTATCAAGCATTCTTACAACTACAATACCCACCTGCGGAAGTGAAGAAACAGATTGATAGAGCCAGAAGAGTACCCAGAAGTCACCTACTACAGGACAGGCCCAACAAAGAAAATAACAGAACGCCACCAGCCGTCACCTTCAGCCCCCAACTAAAACCTCTCCAGCACATCATCCAGAATCTACAACCTATCCTGAAGGACGACCTATCACTCTCACAGATCTTGGGAGACAGGCCAGTCCTTGCTTACAGACAGCCCCCCCAATCTGAAGCAAATGCTCACCAGCAACCACACACCACACAACAGAACCACTAACCCAGGAACCTATCCTTGCAACAAAGCCTGTTGCCAACTGTGCCCACATATCTATTCAGGGGACACCATCATAGGGCCTAATCACATCAGCCACACTATCAGAGGCTCGTTCACCTGCACATCTACCAGTGTGATATGCCATCATGTACCAGCAATGCCCCTCTGCCATGTACATTGGCCAAACCGGACAGTCTCTACGTAAAAGAATAAATGGACACAAATCAGACGTCAAGAACTATAACATTCAAAAACCAGTCGGAGAACACTTCAATCTCTCTGGTTACTCAATTACAGACCTAAAAGTGGCCATTCTTCAACAAAAAAAGACTCCAACTTCAAAAACAGACTCCAACGAGAGACTGCTGAATTGGAATTAATTTGCAAACTGGACATCATTACATTAGGCTTGAATAAAGACTGGGAGTGGATGTGTCATTACACAAAGTAAAACTATTTCCCCATGATTATTTCCACCCCTCCCCCCACTGTTCCTCACACGTTCTTGTCAACTGCTGGAAATGGCCCATCTTGATTATCACTACAAAAGGTTTTTTCCCTCTCCTGCTGGTAATAGCTCACCTTACCTGATCACTCTGGTTACAGTGTGTATGGTAACATCCACTGTTTCATGTTCTCTGTGTATATAAAATCTCCCCACTGTATTTTCCACTGCATGCATCCGATGAAGTGAGCTGTAGCTCACGAAAGCTCATGCTTAAAGAAATGTATTAGTCTCTAAGGTGCCACAAGTCCTCCCTGTTCTTTTTGCGGATACAGACTAACACGGCTGCTCCTCTGAAACCTGCCTTTAGAAAATTGTTCACTGTGTGCTAGCTCAAGAGCAACACTGTCAAACACTAGTGGGTAGAGAACTGAACATCTACATTTAGCCACCGTCCAAAAAGAATGAGTTTCAGAACTGCTCACAGCCTACCGGCAAAACGAGGCAGTGCAAAGCTAATAGGGTAAAGCACAGCGAGAAGGTATTTTAGGTGTGAGCACAGCTGCACAGGCGACAAGTGGCGGTCAAGGAGATTCAGCGATTCGGCCGGGGGGAGAGGTGAGGCTGCATGCACACAGCTGGGAGCGTGTCTACAGCGGGCTAGGAAAAGAGAACCTGATTATTCGCTGGGTTTCTTGCTTCATAATTTAATTTCAATCTTTTATGCTTTTTCTTCCTTAAGTCCAATATTTGTTCTTTTGAACTTCGCTCAAGCATTAGGGCCCCAGATAAAGTTCTATAAACCAAACGGCAAAAGTTTGGGGGAAGGGAGGGGGGAGAAACATAACTAATTAGCAGATATGCAGGTTTTAAAAGGTGAGAGTTTTGGTGCAACACTTACCAAATACATTATTTATTTAATTCACTCTTTATGGTGATCACAATTACCAGGCATCTAAATACCAGGAGACGTTGCAAACTAAAGGTTACATGTAAAGTGGCTCTCAAC
Source organism: Eretmochelys imbricata (assembly GCF_965152235.1). Taxonomy (NCBI): domain Eukaryota; kingdom Metazoa; phylum Chordata; order Testudines; family Cheloniidae; genus Eretmochelys; species Eretmochelys imbricata. The sequence goes on from NC_135572.1 coordinate 165,568,406, forward strand.
ACCAGAATGCAGAAGAAACTCAACATGTTAAGCATTAGGACCCAGGTTTTTACCCACCCATTTATTTTATGCCATCTATTTCAATCCTGTGTTACCCAATCCTTTCTTTGGAGTCATGACCACTTCAGCAATGCCAGTTACAAGTTCCAAGAGCAGCCGTAGCCACTCTGGCTACTACTATTAATGCCTCTCTTTGCATAGGCAAAGAGGTGTGGACTGCTCCACACTATTTTGGTTAAATTAAATCGAGATCGCTGATTGTAACTGTGGCAGAGGTGTTAGAGCTGGAACCCATTAACGAAGACCTAAGGAAACTGCCAGCAAGGTGGTCTCACTGAAGGCCCCCAACTTCGGAATTCACTCCCTCCCCTTGGTCTGAAACAGCCCAGCTCTGTTGATCTTCACAGCATGGTGCAGGGCTCATCTGCTTTTCCTAATATTTGGTGATGGTGAGAGTACAGAGGGAGCAGAGCAGGGTCTGCAATGGAGTAGGAAACTGACTTGTTATTGATTATGCCTGGATGCTAAGGAGCCAGGCTCATTAGGCTGTTTTAAAACTATATATCGTTTTGATTTTAAGTAGTACCTTTTTCAATTTTAGAAAATTGAAATAAATCAAAATATAAACCCCCCAAACAAAACTTTTATAGAGGTTATCATACCACAGAACTAGAAACAAATTTTGCTCTTACCAAACCCTGGTGCACCAGGAACAGCAATAGGAGGCTGCTTCATGGCAGAAGGGAGTACAGAGGGGAGCTGATAACCTTGTAGTTTTAGTTTGATAAGTTTCATAGCAATAGAAAATTCCATCTGGTCCATCCTCCCATCATTGTTCATGTCAGCCAGTGCCCTACAAATAAGCAGGATTTACAATTGTTTTTAAATTATGACCTTGTGAAGTCTCCCACAAACAAAGAAAAAACCCACATATACCAAGAAACTCAAGAATCATCTGATTCCCATTTAAAGAGGAATTCTGCAGAGCAGAACCAGGGTTACTAAGCCACCATTTAAAGAACAAACTGAAAACGTCTCTATTTCTTCCTTTGAATGATAAAATTGTGATTTTCTAAGTTATGTTTTACTCCATAAAGGAACTATAGTACAGTAAGCTGAAAGAAAGGATTAGTGTAATTCTATAGAAACTTTGCTAAATTGCACAAATTAAAGTGACATGGTACTGCACACAGCACCACAGGGATCCAAATGACTCAGTCAACAAATTTGTACTTCAGCTAGTCCTATAATAAATTGCTCTTTAAATTCATGCTCTGTACTAAACACCATTATAGCTGAGTATACAAATGAGTTTTTCAGTTAAACAATAGCATTCAAGTATAAAACATTGGGGCCAGTTTTTGAATAGGCTTTCATGTAGAGTAGTCTCTGACTTTACAGTACATCAAATGAAGAAACAAAAAGTGGACTGTTTAAGAAAACAGTGCACAGCAGGGGGTGGGGAGGGCAGGAGGGGATGAAGAGGGACAACACTAGCTCCTGCAACTGGGAACCAAAACAAAACAAGTAAATGCATGTTAATGATTTAAGCAATTATAAATTAAGAGTTATACTATGTTGCTTTCCTTAGAGAGAATAAAAGTTATTCTAACTCCAGTACAAACATTTTAGGATTATTTCAAACTAAAAATAAAACATATATATTTTGATCATAGGCCATGGACATGGCAACACAATACTGTGATCAGATGCCCAGCTCGGAGGCTAGACAGTCAAACTCTGAGTTTATTTCCAATTAAATCAGCAGCAAGAAAAGCATTTATGTAAGTAAATTAAGGGTCATCAAAAGCACCTTCCTGGATTGGCAATAATTAATGAAGTTCAATAACTGAGCAGGTAAACACTGTGCCCACATGACTAGAGGCAAAGCTGAGAAAATTTGTAAGACAGGAGCTGAAGCCAATTTATTGCTATATCAGTGTCATCAGTGTACTCTCAAAGCATCTTGGACATCGTTGAGATGACAAGCAATATTTTGCCAAGCACAGGGAAACTCCCAGCCCTCCATAATGCTATGGGCCAGATTTTCAGCAAGTGCAAATCAGCCTAGCTCCATTGTCTTCCATGTAACCTGGCTCTGCAAATGATAAATCCACCCCAAAACTGACTTTTTCGGGGCACCAAAACTATTTGTGAATTCAGGTCAAATCTGGCAAGTAATTTCTGCTGAAAACCTTTTCTGAAAACAAAAAATTTAAAGATGTCAACTGACATTCAAAACATTTCATTTGACTTGAACAAAATTTTCTGTTTTTCATTACAATGAGAAAAAACAAACTACCTAATTCAGTTTTGGTACAAAACTAACCAAGCTTTTTTTTCCTGTTTGGCTAGGAAAAATGCTGATTGACACCAGTCAAAAATCTGGCACTACAAACTTACAGAGAGGAATGAGAAAGCCATCTCTGTATGCTAAGGGCTCCGGAATTTACAGTTAGAAACTGGAGCACTGCTTGAATGTGGCCCAGCTAGTACGCATACTTCTAGTGGAAGAGAATTCCAGAGGCAAGAGCACTTGCTAGAGAGACTGGCCCCCTGATGCCTTTATCTCTCACTCCTCACCCAGGGAAGTTCACTCAACTATTCCAGATGAATGTTGCCTGCTGTTCAGCAGCTGGATGTAAGATCTGCCTAACTCTCTGGGACTCTAATCAGCCTGGTTAACCAGCTGAGATTTCTAAAGACTAATCAGTAGTATCCTCAGAACTGAGTATGTATGTTTCGGTCATTACTTATAAAGTTGCTAGTATGATATAGCTTCAGCTGTTAGTTATAAAGGCTCTGTTGTGGCAGTGATATGGCAGCTAAGTAAGTAGTTCCCAACAGCCAGAATGAAGAGATGAGATGAGCAAAACCAACCAGGACTAACGGAGGAAATATGCTTTTTTTGAGAGGGTAAGCTATAGCTCATCTCGTCCTCCTCCTCCCACAACCTCACCATGATGAGGGCCTCCCTGAAACAACAGTTACTTAACTGCCAGAAATTGAGATAAGAAATCAGTATCTCCTGCTGTATGAGCAAAGGGCTTGTCTACACCCACCCTGAGCGCAGCAAGTTTCAGCACTGTAAAATGCCAGCGTAGACAGTACACCAGCACTGGGCTCCCAGCACTGATAGCTACGCCCCTCGTGGAGGTGGTTTTTTTTAGAGCGCTGGGAGACCTCTCTCCTGGCGCTCTGCCATGACTACACAAGTCACGTTAAAGCGATGCCGCTGCCAGTGTAAAGTAGCCCAAAGATCGTTAAAATACAAGATACTTATAATCAGACTGAGAATGTTAGAGGTTTGAGGGAACCTTATTGTAGGCAAGAGAACCTCCCCCCCCCCGACAGGTTGTAGGCAAGAGGACAGGAACTTTGTAGATTATAACGAAGATGGGGTTTTTGCTAGAAGGAACAGAACTGCTCCTGGAAAAAGTTAAAAAGCAAAGTAAACTTGCTACATAGCCTAATTCGTTAGGGCTGTCCATTTCTGCCAGCTACCAAGTTCAAATGTCTCCTATAGTCCTATATATTGGTGTGTAAACCAAGAGTTTGATTAACTTCCCTGAAGTCTTTTTGTCCTTTGCTACTCTACTGGGAATACAAATATATTTGTCACAAGCAACCAGACATATGCTGTACAGAATATTTTAAAAACAAACAAACAAAAAAACTATATGATGAACCAGATAGGAAGAACTCAAAACAGTAAGAGTTGAGACACTAATCAACTGAAGAGTTCAAATAGCAAAAAGAAAAGGAGTACTTGTGGCACCTTAGAGACTAACCAATTTATTTGAGCATAAGCTTTCGTGAGCTACAGCTCACTTCATCGGCTGCATACTGTGGAAAATACAGAAGATGTTTGTTTTTATACACACAAATCATGAAAAAATGGGTGTTTACCACTACAAAAGGTTTTCTCTTCCCCCACCTCACTCTCCTGCTGGTAATAGCTTATGTAAAGTGATCACTCTCCTTACAATGTGTATGATAATCAGGGTGGGCCTTTTCCAGCACAAATCCAGGTTCTCTCTCCCCCCACCCCCAACACCCCAACGGTATTTTCTACAGTATGCATCCGATGAAGTGAGCTGTAGCTCACGAAAGCTTATGCTCAAATAAATTGGTTAGTCTCTAAGGTGCCACAAGTACTCCTTTTCTTTTTGCGAATACAGACTAACGCGGCTGTTACTCTGAAACCTGTCATTATGCAAGGCCCTGCATTTAGCTGTATGGAGTGGAAATCTATAACTGCATGAAAAAACTTGTACAGATACAGACAGACATCATCTTCCTTTCCAAATGCAAACAGATGTGCATCGTACCAAAAGGACTGAAGGTAAAAAATCCATTACAATCTACATACCACACAGACTATGCTGACAGCTTGTGCCACACGCTCTCAAAGAAACTGCGGAACCACCTGATCAACATCCTCTACAGCAAACAGGGAAAGATAAAGAATGAGCTCTCAAAAATGGATACTCATAAAAAACAACCTTCCACACAAACTTCCCTGTGGCTGGACTTTACTAAAACTAGACAAGCCATTTACAACACACACTTTGCTTCTCTACAAAAGAAAAAGGACACTAAACTTTCTAAACTACTACATGCCACAAGGGGCCACAGCAATGGTTCCCTCAACCCACCCAGCAATATTGTTAACCTATCTAACTATACTCTTAGCCCAGCAGAAGCAGCTGTCCTATCTCTGGGCCCCTCCTTCTGCCCCTCCACCCCCACGAACATGATACAGTTCTGTGGTGACCTAGAATCCTATTTTCGACATCTCCGACTCAAGGAATATTTCCAACACACCTCTGAACAACATACTAATCCACAGAGACCTCCCTACCAACACTACAAAAAGAAGGATTCTGAGTGGACTCCTCCTGAAGGTCGAGACAGCAGACTGGACTTCTACATAGTGTGCTTCTGCAGACATGCACGAGCTGAATTTGTGGAAAAGCAGCATCACTTGCCCCATAACCTCAGCCATGCAGAACACAATGCCATCCACAGCCTCAGAAACAACTCTGACATCATAATCAAAAAGGCTGACAAAGGAGGTGCTGTTGTCATCATGAATAGGTCAGAATATGAACAAGAGGCTGCTCGGCAACTCTCCAACACCACTTTCTACAAGCCATTACCCTCTGATCCCACTGAGAGTTACCAAAAGAAACTACAGCATTTGCTCAAGAAACTCTGAAAAAGCACAACAACAAATCCGCACAGACACACCCCCGGAACCCCGACCTGGGATATTCTATCTACTAACCAAGATCCATAAAACTGGAAATCCTGGGTGCCCCATCATCTCAGGCATTGGCATCCTGACAGCAGGATTGTCTGGCTATGTAGACTCCCTCCTCAGGCCTGACGCTACCAGCACTCCCAGCTACCTTCGAGACACCACTGACTTCCTGAGGAAACTACAGTCCATCAGTGATCTTCCTGATAACACCATCCTGACCACTATGGATGTAGAAGCCCTCTACACCAACATTCCACACAAAGATGGACTACAAGCCATCAAGAACACTATCCCCGATAATGTCACTGCTAACCTGGTGGCTGAACTTTGTGACTTTGTCCTTACCCATAACTATTTTACATTTGGGGACAATGTATATCTTCAAATCTGCGGCACTGCTATGGGTACCCGCATGGCTCCACAGTATCCCAACATTTTTATGGCTGAGTTAGAACACTTCCTCAGCTCTCGTCCCCTAATGCCCCTACTCTACTTGCGCTATATTGATGACATCATCATCATCATCTGGACCCATGGAACAGAAGCTCTTGAGGAATTCCACCATGATTTCAACAATTTCCATCCCACCATCAAACTCAGCCTGGACCAGTCCACACAAGAGATCCACTTCCTGGACACTACAGTGCTAATAAACAATGGTCACATAAACACCACCCTATACCGGAAACCTACTGACCGCTATTCCTACCTAGAGGCCTCCAGATTTCACCCTGACCACACCACACGATCCATTGTCTACAGCCAAGCTCTGCGATACAACCGCATTTGCTCCAACCCCTCAGACAGAGACATACACCTACAAGATCTCTATCAAGCATTCTTACAACTACAATACCCACCTGCGGAAGTGAAGAAACAGATTGATAGAGCCAGAAGAGTTCCCAGAAGTCACCTACTACAGGACAGGCCTAACAAAGAAAATAACAGAACGCCACTAGCCGTCACCTTCAGCCCCCAACTAAAACCCCTCCAACGCATTATCAAGGATCTACAACCTATCCTGAAGGATGACCCAACACTCTCACAAATCTTGGAGACAGGCCAGTCCTTGCCTACAGACAGCCCCCCAACCTGAAGTGAATACTCACCAGCAACCACATACCAAACAGAACCACTAACCCAGGAACCTATCCTTGCAACAAAGCCCGTTGCCAACTGTGCCCACATATCTATTCAGGGGACACCATCAAAGGGCCTAATAACATCAGCCACACTATCAGAGGCTCGTTCACCTGCACATCTACCAATGTGATATATGCCATGTGCCAGCAATGCCCCTCTGCCATGTACCTTGGTCAAACTGGACAGTCTCTACGTAAAAGAATAAATGGACACAAATCAGACGTCAAGAATTATAACATTCATAAACCAGTCGGAGAACACTTCAATCTCTCTGGTCATGCAATTACAGACATGAAAGTTGCGATATTACAACAGAAAAACTTCAAATCCAGACTCCAGCGAGAGACTGCTGAATTGGAATTCATTTGCAAATTGGATACAATTAACTTAGGTTACCTTGTATAATGACTTAGCCACTCCCAGTCTCTATTCAAGCCTATTTCCCCATGTTTTTTCCTACCCCCCCCCGACGTTCTTGTTAAACCCTGGATTTGTGCTGGAAATGGCCCACCTTGATTATCACACACATTGTAAGGAGAAAGAAAAGGAGTACTTGTGGCACCTTAGAGACTAACCAATTTATTTGAGCATGAGCTTTCGTGAGCTACAGCTCACTTCATCGGATGCATACCGTGGAAACTGCAGCAGACTTTATATACACACAGAGAACATGAAACAATACCTCCTCCCACCCCACTGTCCTGCTGGTAATAGCTTATCTAAAGTGATCATCAAGTTGGGCTATTTCCAGCACAAATCCAGGTTTTCTCACCCTCCACCCCCCCACACACAAACTCACTCTCCTGCTGGTAATAGCTCATCCAAAGTGACCACTCTCCCTACAGTGTGCATGATAATCAAGGTGGGCCATTTCCAGCACAAATCCAGGTTCTCTCACCCCCCCCCCCCCCCCCCATACACACACACACAAACTCACTCTCCTGCTGGCAACAGCTCATCCAAACTGACCACTCTCCAAGTTTAAATCCAAGTTTAACCAGAACGTCGGGGGGGGGGGTAGGAAAAAACAAGGGGAAATAGGCTACTTTGCATAATGACTTAGCCACTCCCAGTCTTTATTTAAGCCTAAATTAATAGTATCCAATTTGCAAATGAATTCCAATTCAGCAGTTTCTCGCTGGAGTCTGGATTTGAAGTTTTTTTGTTTTAAGATAGCGACCTTCATGTCTGTGATTGCGTGACCAGAGAGATTGAAGTGTTCTCCGACTGGTTTATGAAAGTTATAATTCTTGACATCTGATTTGTAAAAAAAAAAAACAAAAAAAACCACACACTTGTTTTTTCCTCCCCCCCCCGACGTTCTGGTTAAACTTGGATTTAAACTTGGAGAGTGGTCAGTTTGGATGAGCTATTGCCAGCAGGAGAGTGAGTTGTGTGTGTGTGTGTGTGTGTGTGTGTGTGTGTGTGTCTCCCCGGGAAAAAAAAAAAAGGGGGGGGGGGGGTGAGAGAACCTGGATTTGTTCAGGAAATGGCCCAACTTGATTATCATGCACATTGTGTAGAGAGTTGTCACTTTGGATGGGCTATTACCAGCAGGAGAGTGAGTTTGTGTGTGGGGGGGGGGTGGAGGGTGAGAAAACCTGGATTTGTGCTGGAAATAGCCCAACTTGATGATCACTTTAGATAAGCTATTACCAGCAGGACAGTGGGGCGGGAGGAGGTATTGTTTCATGTTCTCTGTGTGTATATAAAGTCTGCTGCAGTTTCCACGGTATGCATCCGATGAAGTGAGCTGTAGCTCACGAAAGCTCATGCTCAAATAAATTGGTTAGTCTCTAAGGTGCCACAAGAACTCCTTTTCTTTTTGCGAATACAGACTAACACGGCTGTTACTCTGAAACCTGTCATTGTAAGGAGAGTGATCACTTTAGAAAAGCTATTACCAACAGGAGAGTGGGAGGAGAGTGTTGGGGGGGGAGAAAACCTGGATTTGTGCTGGAAATGGCCCACCTTGATTATCATACGCATTGTAAGGAGAGTGATCACTTTACATAGAATCACATAATATCAGGGTTGGAAGGGACCTCCGGAGGTCATCTAGTCCAACCCCCTGCTCAAGGCGGGACCAATCCCCAATTAAATCATCCCAGCCAGGGCTTTGTCAAGCCTGACCTTTAAAAACCTCTAAAGAAGGAGATTCTACCACCTCCCTAGGTAACGCATTCCAGTGTTTCACCACCCTCCTAGTGAAAAAGTTTTTCCTAATATCCAACCTAAACCTCCCCCACTGCAACTTGAGACCATTACTCCTTGTCCTGTCCTCTTCTACCACTGAGAATAGTCTAGAACCATCCTCTCTGGAATCACCTCTCAGGTAGTTGAAAGCAGCTATCAAATCCCCCCTCATTCTTCTCTTCTGCAGGCTAAACAATCCCAGTTCCCTCAGCCTCTCCTCATAAGTCATGTGTTCCAGACCCCTAATCATTTTTGTTGCCCTTCGCTGGACTCTCTCCAATTTTTCCACATCCTTCTTGTAGTGTGGGGCCCAAAACTGGACACAGTACTCCAGATGAGGCCTCACCAATGTCGAATAGAGGGGGACGACCACGTCCCTCGATCTGCTCGCTATGCCCCTACTTATACATCCCAAAATGCCATTGGCCTTCTTGGCAACAAGGGCACACTGCTGACTCATATCCAGCTTCTTGTCCACTGTCACCCCTATGTCCTTTTCCGCAGAACTTCCGCAGAAGGTAACTAACCGCTTTCATGTTCTCTCCACAGGTACCATTGCAGAGAGTGGACTAGAGCTTCGCGAACCAGCTGAGCGGCGGCTGAGCAGTGGGGAACAGCAGAGCAGCACACAGCAGGAGTTTGCCTGGGATTGGTGAGTATCCGAGTGTGTGTTTGCTGGGAGGGCAGTGTGAGAGCCTGAGTGAGTGCCTGATTGGCTGGTAGCCTGCAGGGGGCGGGCACTGGGGCTGTCTGTTTTAGGGAAGCCTGGCTGTTTAAAAATAGCCAGAGCTTCCCGAACCAGCTGAGTGGCGGCGGAGCAGCGGGGAACAGCAGAGCAGCACACAACAGGAGTTCGCCTGGAGTGAGCCCAGTGAGGCTTACATCTTGCCAACTTCTCTGAGGAAGCTCACAGTAGGAAGGTGATATGGAAGGGGGGATTCAGCTGTTGTGACCTGCACTGGATGTGCCATGTTTGTCTTTCTTCCACAGGACAGAAGCAACTTTGTCTGTACAAAGTGCAAGCTGGTCTCCATATTGGAAGAGAAGATTGAAGGTCTGGAGCAACAGATAACGACCCTGCGTTGCATACGAGAAACTGAGGATTTTCTGGACAAAAGTCAGGATATGCTTCTACGGGCACAAAGCTCTAAAGATTTAGAGCAGGTTGCACAGCGGAGCCAAGAGGCCAGTGAAGAAGCTTGGCAACATGTGACCTCCAGAAGAAGAAGGGGGAATGTCCGGGTTCCAGCAACACGGACAGGTAACTAACCGCTTTCATCTTCTCTCCACAGGTACCATTGCGGAGAGTGGACCAGATGAGCGGCGAAGCTATTACCAGCAGGAGAGTGAGGTGGGGGGAGAGAGAACCTTTTGTAGTGGTAAACACCCATTTTTTCATGATTTGTGTGTATAAAAACAAACATCTTCTGTATTTTCCACAGTATGCATCCGATGAAGTGAGCTGTAGCTCACAAAAGCTTATGCTCAAATAAATTGGTTAGTCTTTAAGGTGCCACAAGTACTCCTTTTCTTTTTGCGAATACAGACTAACACGGCTGTTACTCTGAAACCTTTCAAATAGCGAATTACTTTTAGACTTCAGCCTTGTGCATATTACCCCACAACTGCTGTACTGAACTAAAATATCACTCCTTTGTTGAAGAAATGCATAGTTTAAGTTTCGACAAGAAGATCAGAGTGGACATTTCCCAGTGGCTGGAGAGGATACCACCAAGAGAGATGCTATTATACAACATGTTGAATTCTCTTGCTGTCCCCAGTATCATCCAGCTCTTGTAATGGAAGACCCAGTTTGTTAGACGTCTCTCACCAATGTGCTTATTTACTTTTTCAGACTGACATAGCTCAACCAATGCACCTTGATCCTGACCTATAGCAGTCATGTTCAACTCCTAAGATGCTTGATTAGAAAGAAAATCAAAATTATACCAAGTTACATAGTGACTTTGAAATGTTCACAGACACTAAGGTTGAGGTCAAAGGCATCTGATCTGTCAGAATTTCTACCCAGGAATCCAGAGATTTAAAGGCTATAACTTGCCCTCCAGTGCTTTTGCATTTGAGTGAAAGGAAGACATGAATACCGTAGGTGTAGTAACTTACTTATAAATTGCTAAGTATTAAAGATGATGGAATGCAGTAACAAATATTTAAGTTAAGTTTACAAAATTACAAAGTTTACAAAAAGAACACCAGACCTTTTGAAGGCAAATAAAAAGGCCACTCAGTCTACAAGAATACTCAAAGGAAAAGCATGTTTATTCTGATTAAAGTTTTCTTCAGGGTTTAGTCATCCTTTATTCAGACCCCAAGTTGTAACTGGTGCGGGGGGGGGGGCGGGGGTTAGTATATGTGGTCTCAGGTGGTTGACCATAAATATCAATCAGAGAAAGACTGCCTGAAGAAAGCTACTCTGACAGATTTCTTTGATCACACTCTGAGCAACTGGTGTTTTCCCCACTAAACATCTCTCTCAGTTTTCATATGTAGAAGTCAGTTCTGCTGAGTCCATCCAATTGGCACTGTCAGATCAGGCAATTAAGTGATTTCTGATGCTGGGATATAGTGGTACAATAGCTGTGGGGGGGGGGGGAGAGATATTTAAGCAAATGCCTTTGTAACAGTGCTTATTTGTTCTGCCCAGAAGGCTTCTACAACTACATAATCAACTTTTATTTACAAACTACTCCAGGAGGTTTTCGGCTATTAAAAGTAGGAAGAGCTCCTCAATCTGCCACACACCTGACCATGAGAATACTATTAAGTATCATCACATTGTATGTGACTGGTTCATTCAGACATTACATGATAATGATCTCCTTTGAAAGCACTTTGAGATCTACTAATGGAAAGCATTATACCTAGCTAGGTGGTATTATTCCATTAGTAGTTTCCCACATTTTGGGCAATACATTTTTACTCTACATAGTTTCCTTCTATGTGCAATTAATAATAATCAGAAGCAAGATATGCACACTTCCCATTATGTTCATTGAATGAGAAAACTCCTATCTACCCATTTAGTCAAAAAAAATCTCTCATCTCTAGTTAATGTCTTTCCTGCTATTCTACTCATTTGCTGTAGTTCAACAGTTTTGCTACTTTATTCAACTTCACACAAATTTCAGGAAAATGAAGTACAACTACAACGCTGCATTATTTACACACATTTAAATGATTACAGTGTGCTAGCAGAAATACAAAGCTAATCTCTGAAAGGCTCTTTTCAATTAACAGAGAAACTTCATGTTTCTTATCACTTTAAGAGAATCTAACCACATACTCTGAGTTTACAATGCTACTTTTGTGTAAACATTGCCTTGTGCTGTGAGTAGCTGACAGTAACTACCACCTACATTTCACTGTTCCACAAAACACAAAGTATCCGGTTATAACAAAATTAGGAAGAACTTAATGTACATTAATTCATTTATTTGAGACCTGGCTGGAAACCACCATAGAACAGTAAATTGATTACAGATTTATTATATCTATAAAATGTGCCTGTGTTCATAACTGTAGATATTTTTACTTGGATAATTGCAAAAGGCTGAATCAGACCCCCAAAATCTAGGTGCAAAAGGGGTCCTCTTCTCATGAATCTCTCCCCGCCTACACTTTGGTAGAAGCAGCACTACCATCTTTCCCATACCTTGCCGTGGAATCTCTGCAATATTGCCATCTGTGAGATCGATGGTGAGGGCAAGGATTAGGCAGGCAGGATTTGTGCTGCTTAGAGCATGGCTTATTAAACTATAAAAATATCTTTCTAAAGGTTATTTTTAGAATGCTACACACTCCAGCCAGGAAGTTCTACGTGCAACTGAAGATCTGGATTAAATCTAGCCTTAAATTCCCATATTCATCCTAAACTATGAAACCCAAACACAACAGCAGGAATTGAGTCTTCAGTATCACTAAACTACTGTATACATTAAATAGTAAAATCCCAGGGTCTGCCCTACCATCATATTTTCCCATCATTCTTCTAGCTTCCACAAATATGAGACTATTAGAAGGAAAGAAGGTGTCAGAAGAGGGTAAATCTACCAACTATTTTAATGTTCGCTGCAGAAATAGAACTCTGAATATAATAAGCAGCAGCTTGCACTGGTTATTTCCAGTACTAGTTTAAACTAAGCTAGAGATGAGGGGACTGGGTGGAGGATTTCAGGAGGGATTGTGGGTTTTGGAAGAAATCCAGATTATGGCCCAGTTAAAAATAGTTCTTGCCTTCTGAATCATTACGGTCCCATTTCAAAGACTATTTAGACACTTTATAGATTACTGGCTTGACAGACAACAAAGCCTGAAAAAAGTAGATCAGCAGAGGAACTGTCATGATAAACCATAGCAGTTCCTCGGCCTTGCACTAGAAAAGTTCCAACATGCTCACAGATGTTTTGTTAAGAACTGAATTTTAAATTTTATAATACAGCCTTCATGTAGTCTCATGTCTAAAAACAAATTACTGCAACTTCAAAATATTTTCAGAATAGCTCTGTTGGGCAGAAAATATTTAAACACCATTTCAACGAGGTAGCTTTTCCTGACATTCTATTTTAGTGAAAACAGATTTTTCATTACTCAAAATAGCAATCCAATTTTCACCAAATTTAAAAGAGAACTACACCTTTTAAAATCATACTTGAAGATATTTTTAAAAATATGCAAGCCAAATTTTTTTAAAATTATGAAATGATATCTCTTTGACAATTTTAAAATGCATTACTCCTCCTGTAACAGATCTGAAGGCTGTCGGAACTATCAGTCAACAAGGCCAAACCCTCAGCAATTCCTGCCTCATAGCTGTACTTCCCCAGACAATGCTTCCTTAGCTAACAAAAGAATCTATAAAAGCAGATGTGACTTTGCATTACATCAGACTTGGTTTTTGGAGCCATGAATCTAACAAGTTAATGAGTTAGGTCCCAATCCTGCCAACACTATCATATGCAAAACTTTCCCTCAAGCAAGTAGCCCTACTGAAGACCTTGGAAATAATTAGGCAAGTCAGTGGTGGATCTAGAGTTAGTGGGGCCCTGTGCTCAGCTTCATTTCTGGGGCCCCCAACTGTGGGGGGAGCAGTCTCACTTATCTCCCCTCCAACCCCGTTTTTCATTCTTTTTTTCTCCATTCTCCTCCTGGGGCTCAGGGCTGGGGGTGCAGGGTCTGGGCGATACTTAGGGTGGGGGAGGAGGCTCAGGGTGGGGGAGGAGGCTGGCAGGGAGTGCAGAGCACTTACCTGGGGCAGCTCCTGTTTGCTGCAAGGGGGGTACAGGTGGCTCCGCGCAGTGCGGCATCGCCCCCATGGCCACAATTCTGGGGGCCGTCCCCTGCCAGGCAGGGTATCCTGGAACGCAGGGGCTGCAGAGCCTTTGGCTAAGGGGGCCCCAGGCTGCAGCTCTAAAGCCCCTTTCGGAATCCAGCCCTGCGAACATGGGCGGAGGACTCGGAAGGAGCAGGGGCAGCCGCACAGCCAGCAGCCAGAGAGAAGCAGCGCTTTCCCCGTCAAAGTGCCGCTTCTCTCCGGCTGGCTGCGCGGCCGCCCTGTGCTCCTCCTGAGTCCTTCCGTGTTTGCGGCACTCCTGCCACCCACACCACCCGCCTGCTCCCTTGAGGCTGCAAGGGAGCCTTCCTTCCTGCTCCCCTGCCCAGCACCCCCCCGCGGGAGGGGTGTATGTGTGTGCTGGTGCTGAGCTGCCTGAGTGCCTGGCCCTGGGGCCCCCTGTTGTTGGGGGGCCCCGTGCCAGGGCACCCTGTGTTTACTGGTAAATCCGCCCCTGCGGCAAGTAAAGATACACAAGTAAAGATACATATTTGCAGCATTGGGGGCCTTAAGTTGCTTACTGTTTTAACTTTTTCCTATAGATTCTGTAAACTTCATAAAAAATAACAGTCCTAACAAACCGAGGGTATTGTCAGTGGTGAACTCCAACTAGACTGGGAAATAGAGAATACAGATAGAGAACTAAGGTTGTAAATAGTTTTCTTCCCACATAGAAAGATCTGGACCTATAGTCTGAAACAGCGTACAGAGCACTTGGGCTAAAGACTGAGGCAGATGAATCCACTAAATAGATCTTGTGACACCTCCTGAAGCTTTTCCTATGTAAGTGCTGTACACTCTTCCTCCATGGAAGCCGAAAGTCTCTCAGACCTAAAAGTGACAATGGATCCACATGAATAAGCACAAAGATTTGAAGCTAACACAAGACCTTTGGGAACCATGCTACTGATCGTTTAATCCACCACACAAAGATGTTCTTTGGAGTATCCTACCCCTCAAATCGGGGTAGGTCAAAATTTCTTGTTTCTTTACATCTCAGATTGCTTTGAACAACTATTGTGGCTGTTAATATAATTGCCTTCTTGCCATTGCATTACAGGCCAAAGATCTGGCTGAGAACTGTTGTCTATTTACACACAATTATGCTTCAACTGATGACAAAGGAAACTATCAGATTTTTAAGCATGCTTTCAGTTTCTGTGGAAAGAGCCACTTAGAGTTCCTTTTTAACTCCTAGGATTTTTGTAAAACAGCAGTAATCTGTGCTAGACTATCTACAGTCAGATATTTACTTAGCTTCATCCAAAGAGGCTAATGGGGAGGGAAGTTTTTCTTCAAGTGGTATTCTTGCTCTAGCTATTGTGATCCCACCCTCTTATTCACTGTTCCGTCCTTGGAATTAGATGCAAATTAGCTTATCTAACCTAAAATGCAGATTCCACTTAATTAAGAAGTGACCAAGAGGTGGTTACTCACCTGTGCAGTAACTGACGTTCTTTGAGATGAGTCACCTGTGGGTGTGCCCCTGTTCGGAGATTTTTACAGCAGTACCCATATCAGCCACACATGCGCGGAGCCTGCCTCACACACCAGTCTTAATAGTGTGCATACGCGGCCAAACTCCTCAGTTGCTTCTCTACAATGGAGGCCGTCCCAGCTCCGATGTAGAGGGGAGGAGGGTGGAGAGTGGAGCACCCACAGGGACACTCATCTTGAAGAACAGTTAGTTACTGCACAGGTGAGTAACTTTTCTTCTCCTTCTCCTTCTTCCCCTGTGGGTGTTCCACTGTAGGTGACTGAAAAGCAGTATCTCTCAAGGAGGTAGGGACTTCAGATCTGGAAGAAATGCAGTAGATAGAACAGCTCTGCCCACACGTGTATCGGTGATGGGTCCCTGTGTAAGAGCATAATGTTTTGCAAACGTATTTTCAGAAGCCCAAATGGCAGCTCTGAAAATGTCCTTAAGGGCGACATTACATAGAAAGGCCACTGAGGCTGCCATGGATCTGGTGGAGCGAGTCCTGATAAAAGTAGGGGGAGTCACATTCTGTAATTGATAGAGCCAAATGCAACTCGAAACCCAGTTGGAAAGTCTGTGGTTAGAGACTGATGAGCCCTTAGAGCATTCTGCAATGGGGACGAATAGCTTGTCGGAATGCCTAAAGGTTTTAACCCTGTCCAAGTAGAAGGACAAAGCTCTGCGCAGGTCTAAAGTGTGCATTGTAGATCCAAAGGAATTTGTATGTGGTTATGGAAAAAGGTAGGGAGATGGATAGGCTCACTGACGTGGAAAGATGAGTGCACCTTTGGTAGAATTCTGGGGAGTAAGCACAGGGTGACTTTGTGCTTAAAAAATATGGCGTATGGTGGATCAGCCATGAGTGCTGCAATTTCTCCTGTGCATTTTGCAGAGGTAATTGCTACTAGAAATACAGTTTTCATAGAGAGATGTAGGGGGAACATGTCGCTAATGGTTCAAATGGTTTTTGGATTAGGCATGTTAAGTTTAAGACTAGGAGAAGGTTCCAAGGTGGATTAAGCCATTTGATGTCTGGGTATAGGGTTTGGGGTCCCTTAAGGAATCGCTTAGTAATGGGGTGAGCAAAGATAGGCCTACTGTTGGTGGCACCATGGAACATTGTAACTGTGGCCAAATGGACTTTGATGGAACTCAGGGAGAATCCAGAAAGTTTAATCTCTAACAGATAGTTGAGGATTAGTGGGAGAGGCATGGAAAAAAGGAGCGGTTTCTGTGGCAGCCCACCACTGTGTAAATCTTGTCCAGTTATGAAGGTAGGTGGTGCATATAGAATTTGTTGTGCTATGAAGGAGTACATTTTGAACCTGCTCCGAGAAAGTTTGCTCGGCATGAGAGAACCATGAAGGAGCCAAACCTTGAGGTATAACGTGGTTAAACTGGGTTGGAGTAGTAGACCGTGTTGTTGGGACAAGAGATTCGGGCAGGGGGTAGTGGGATGGGTGCGGAAAGCACCATCTTGACAAGGAAAGAGTACCATGCCTGTCTGGGTCATGTTGGGGCAATCGTTATGACCCTGGCTTGGTCTGTTCGTATTTTTATCAGTACTTTGTGTATGAGTGGTATCGGGGAAATGCATATGTTAGGTCGGTGTTCCATGGGAACATGAACGCATCCCCTGAGGAGTGTTTGCCTAGTTCCGCTCTGGAACAAAATGTTGGGCATATCTTATTTGCTGCAGTTGTGAAAAGGTCTGTGGTTGGGTATTCCCATGTGTGAAATATGTCTAGTACTATATCCTCGTTTAGTTCCCATTCGTTGTCTGTGGGAAATCTTCTGCTGTGGTCATCTGTGGTGGTATTGAGAGAGCCAGGTAAGTATGCAGCTGATATTCAGACATTGTGTCTGAGACACGAGTTCCACCGTTTCATCGTTTCTGTAGAAAGGGAATGGCATCACACACCCCACCCCTTGCCTGTTTACATAGAACATGCAGGCAATGTTGTCAGTCATTATCCTGACTCGTTGGTTTTGTATGAAGGGAAGAAATTGGAGGCAGGCATTGCATAGCGTTCAGAGATCTAGACGTTGATGTGAAGGGACTTCTTGGCAGGAGACGAAAGCCCCTGGACAGTGTATTGGGGTGTAGCGGGGTGGACACCTGCTCAGGCCCAGAGGGGTCTAAGATAGCCCTGGGAGAGGGCTGGGGCAGGGGAAGAGCTGCGAGCAGGCGGGACCCAGACCATCACCAGGGAGGTCTGTGACAGGGAAACCCAAACGGACTAGGCCCAGCAGGAGGCCGGGACCCAGGTTGGGATAGGACAGGGAATAGCGGCGATCAATACAGAGACAGAAGAGGCTCTGGGGGACCCGGAATTAAGAATGTGACTTGAGGCTGCGGAACGGGCCCGCCAGAGGGTGGAGACCCAGGTCCGGGAGATCTCCCGGGCCTGGGAGGCCTCAGAGAGGTGGTGTGTGAGCCTGGAGGGGCGACCCTGGAGGGCTAGTTCTGGGGAGCCCTGGCCAAGAGGCCCCCCTTCCCCCAGGCGTGAGGGTTTGGGGCGGGGTGTAGCGGGGTGGACACCCGCTCTGGCCCAGAGGGGTTTAAGATAGCCCTGGGAGATGGCTGATGCAGGGGAAGGGCTGGGCTGATTGGCAGAGCAGCTGCAGCTGGGGGCCACGCCCCTAACAGACCCAGTGGGCCTTATAAAAGCCAGGGAAGCCAGGAGCAGAAGAGACACTCTCTCTAGCTTCTGAGAGCGAGGGACCTGGCTGCAGGGACCTAAGCAGAATACCTAGATTGGAGCAGGGCTGGGGAAGGGCCTGAGGAGCTGGGGGAACTCCAGGCAGGAGCCCCAGGCTGTAGCCTAGCATTAGGTCCAACAGGTACTGGGGTTGCAGGGAACAGCCCAAGATTAGACAGAGGCAGCAGGTCCAAACCCAACCTTGCCTGTGATGAGTGGCTCATACTGCAGTCTGCCCCAGGGCGTGGGGGCTAGCTGGAGACTGGCAGGAGCCTACAACTAAGGCAAGGTAGGGATAGTGGGTTGGGGGTTCCTCTGGGAGGGGAAGACCCAGAACTGTGGGGTACTGCCAGGGGGCAGCACCCAGTGAAAGGGGCACCGGGGTCCTGGGAGGGACACAGGAACCAGCAGCAAGGCGAGACACTGAAGAGGGCGCTCCGGAGGCTGGAACGCTAATTCCCTGAGACGACCAGCAAGAGGCGCCGCCGGTGAGTCTGCGCCCGGTTACGTGGGGCATGTGTACTCCCTATCTCATAAGGGATGCGTCCGTAGTTATGATAACTGGTGGGACGTCCTGCAGAAAGGGGACCCCGGAGCAAAGGTTGTGAGGCAATGTCCACCAGTGGAGGGTATCCTTGACTCTGAAGAACATTGGACATTCGGTCTGTAGGCAGTGGTCATCCAACTTCGGAAACACCTCATGAAGAGGCGAGCGTTCCTGACAACAAAAGTGCAAGAGGCCATGTGGCCTAGGAGTTGTAGGCAATCTCATGCAGTCACCTGTGGACTGTTGATGGCGTTGAGAAGGTGGAGTGGGAGAGGTGCTATTCTTTTATGCGAGTTGAAATGTGTTCCTATGAACTCCAGTTGTGGGGTGGGTGTGAGTGTAGATTTTCTTTGTTCATTTGCAGGCCAAGAGCATGGAAACATTGGATTGTCTGTTGTGTGGACTGAATGGCTTCTTGGAGGGTCCTGGCTTTGAAAAGATAGTTGTTGAGGCAAGTAAAAATTATGATTCCATGCCTTTTGAGATGAGGTGTTACAACTGCGAGGAGTTTGGAAAAGACATGAGGCGCAGGCGAGAGGCCGAAAGGTAGGACCCTGTACTGGTAGTGTTGTGAGCCCAGAACAAAGTGAATAAAATGTCTATGGGCAGTATGTATGGTCACATGAACATAAGCGCCCTGCAGGGTGAGGTCTGCAAACCCATCTCCCTGCTTCAGTGCTGGGATTATGGTTGCAAGAGTCACCATTTTGAGGTGGTTTTTTTTTTTAAATAATGAATTTGTTGAAGCATCTGAGGTCAAGAATGGGTCGCCATCCCCAGTTTTCTTTTCTGTTGAAAGTAATGGGAGTACAACCCTTTTCCTCTGTGTTGGTCGGGCACTGGTTCCACTGTTCCTAATTGGAAGAGGTGATGCACCTCTTGGCGGAGCAGTTGTTAGTGAGCGGGGTCCCTGAAAAAGGACAGGGGGGTGGGGGGCAAAGATAGAAAGGGAATAGGCACTGAAGTAGGGATGATGTTTTCTATATCCTCAACCACATCTTCAAATTTGTTTATTTGTGGGAGGGGGCTGACATGGAGCCGATGAATTGTTACAGCAATGGTCGCTGTAACATCTTGGTCGCTGATGTTGTTGTTCATATGGTCTATGACTTTGTTGAGTATACGTCAGGTAGCATGGACATTGATAAGGTTGGTATCT
The DNA here is from genome assembly GCF_965152235.1 of Eretmochelys imbricata. Taxonomy (NCBI): domain Eukaryota; kingdom Metazoa; phylum Chordata; order Testudines; family Cheloniidae; genus Eretmochelys; species Eretmochelys imbricata. The sequence continues at coordinate 165,588,249 of NC_135572.1, forward strand.
ATATTGTCTCCTCCTATTTTGCAGGGTGTCTGATCGGTTTTTAGTGTCCTAAAAACCCAAGGGTCTGGTCTATGCTCACCTTACTCATTGGTTGGTACATTATTCTCAAGCCTCCCCAGGAAAGGAGGTGAAGGGGTTTGGGGGAATATTTTGGGGAAACAGGAACTCCAAATGGTCCTTTTCTTGAATCTTTGTCTACCTCACGTGGTGGTGGCAGCAGTACCCATCCAAGGACAAGGAAGGATTTGTGCCTTGGGGAAGTTTTTAACCTAAGATGATAGAAATAAGCTTAGGGGGTCTTTCATGCAGGTCCCCACATCTGTACCCCAGAGTTCAGAGTGGGGAGGGAACCCGACACAGAGGTTTGGATACAGAGAGACTGTAATGTCACTCTCGAGTCCTTCATGGAGTGAAGTACGTTGTTGGTGTTACTGGCAAATAGTTTTCCACCATCAAAAGGGAGATCTTCGTTGGTATTCTGAACAGCGCGGAGAAAAGAAGACTATGAAAGCCATGAAGCTCGACGCATCATGACTGCTGTAGCAGTGGACCGTGCAGCTGTATTAGCAACATCAAGCACAGCTTGTAGTGAGGCACAGGAGATGATTTGTCCCTCAGAGACAGAATAATTAGATATCCGGAATTGTAATGTGGACGAAGCATACACTTTACGATCAAGCAGGTCCAGCCTTTTACTGTCTTTAACAGTTGGGGTAGAACGGGCAAATTGGTGTTTGTTCTTGTGGCTAGCTGCCTCTACTACCAATGAGTTTGGCTATGTGAGTAAAAAAGAACTCCAACCCTTTGGAAGGAATAAAATATTTCCTGTCAGCTCGCTTACAGGTAGGTGTGCTAGTGGCTGGTGTCTGCCATATGGTTTTGGCGGGATCCATAATGGCTGAATTTATAGGTAAGGCAATCTTGGATGTGGAGGTAGGTTGCAGAATGTCAGTCAACCCATATTGGTTTTCAGAAACTTCCTCTAGATTAATCCTCAACTCATTGGCGACTCTTTTGAAGAGATCTTGAAATTTTAAGAAATCATCCGACAGTGTTGGTGGGGCAGCCAGTATAGCCTCCTCCTGTGTGGATATGGGCTCCAGAAGGGTTGGGAAAGCATGTATAGCATGTTCATCGAAGTGTGGAATAACAGCTTGTTGTTGTTGTCTCATTTGTAGCTGTATACACTGGTGGCAGCGAGGTGGTATTGTTCCTATTTCTGGCTTCTTGGCTATCATAATGGGATCGCTTATATGTTGCCCATGGACCTCAGTATTGCCACTGACTGGGAAAGGGCATAGGTGGTGCCATCCATGGGTTCGTATACCAGGGAGGGAGGTCTTTGATGAACAAAGACCTAGATTTTGTGTGACCAGTGCTGATTTGGGTCTGACTGGGAGAACTGGTATGGTGAAAAGTCTCCCTGCACTATGGCATCCTCATCACTAGAAAAGGGAGATACAGCAGGAGACAGCTATCCGGACCACATGTGAATATCCGGGGAAAAAAAAAGGTGCCAAGTAGAGGTGACTGTAGGTTAGGTGACTCCTGCAGGTCTGGTGAATGAATCAACCGCAGTGCCGGAGAGCCTGTGTGAGAGGAAACCCCTCTGTTAGGAGTGCCTCCGGCACTGGAGGGTTGCTCGGCACCGACGTTCTCTACACCGTAGCGCTCAATGCATGTGCTGAGGTTGGTGGTGCCGGGGAGGTAAGCGCAGCCCGGGTCTGTTCCTCTGTGCTGGCACCATGTCCATTGCAGTGCCGAACGGTGCCATGAGAGAGGCAGGCAACTGGAAGCCGGAAGCCTCGGCACCGAGAGCTTGCGCTGTCGCCGCAGCCAGAGGCGGGATTAGTGTGATGCCGGAGGAACCCAGCACATCAAAGGTGCTGAGCTGAGAGAAGGTCTGCATAGAAGAAATAGACCTGCTCGGCAACCTTTTTGCTTGCAATGTTTCCCTTCTGGGTAAGGTAGGCGGGCGTTTTCTCTTTTGTCCTTTTTGGAGGCGGGAGGGCTGTGATTCACTGAGGAGTCTGTACCTGGGTCAGAAGCAGGTCCGAGTGACTTCTGCCCAAGAATCATTTTCAGGCAGAGTTCTCTGTCTTTACGTGACCTGGATTTTAATTTGGAACAATAGGCACATTTTTGAAGAATGAGGGACTCCCCCAGGCATTTTATACACTGGGAGTGACCATCCGAGATAGGGATGGCATCCCTGCACATAGTGCACTGCTTAAATCCTGGGGAGCCAGGCATATCAGTGTCCGCTGGAGGCTGAGAGGAACAAGCGGGAACAAATTTTTTTTAGGGATGAACATATCTAGTAAGTAGAATGCTAAACTAAGGGAAAAAAGGATGTAGACTGAGAGAAAGTTTTAATGAGTCTACTGTAGGTCTGACTCTGGCTGGGGATGGTAGAGAAGGAACTCAGGAGTTCAGCCGCACATGCACACTATTAAGTCAAGACTGGTATGTGAGGCAGGCTCTGTGCATGCACGGCCAATATGGGTACTGCTGTAAAAATCTCCAAACAACGGTGTAGGAGCACACTAACACTTACAGTGGAGCATCCACAGGGACACCTCTCGAAGAAGAAAAAAGGGTTCTCCCTTACCTTATGATTTAGAGAGGTGCCTTAATATATTAAAGTTTTATTTCTGCTTCTTGTTTTTTGTAAGTTACAAAAATCAGGTCTAGTCTCTATAACTACAGAACTAGTGGAATGATAATCTCTCAATAGACAAAGTTTAAATAACTCAGAGGGGAAGAGATTTTTAGTCAGGGTATATCTAGACGAACAGCTAAATGCACAGCAAATCTAAAGCACACGAGAGTTCCAGGCACCAGCTGTTCCTGTGGACCTTGTTACTGTGCACTAAAAGTTGCCCAGTGCACTTTGATCTACTCAGCTTTGAAACAGGAGTAGGTCAATGCACATGAGAGAACTTTTGAATGCACAGTAGCAGGGTCCACACAGATAGATTTACACCCTAGCTTTCTTCGCACTGAATGTTTATTTCGACAGGCCCTCAGACTATTTACAACTGTTTAGTTTTAACAACACATTTAAAACGAATGCCTAGTGAACAGTTTTAGAGAAAGAATGTCTTAAGACTAAAGATTCCATCCTCTTTAATTAAGAGGAGAGAAATTTTAAATGGACACTTGAAACCTTCAACAAGTCTTCCAGCAAAATAAGGCCAAATGTGATTTGCCTTATATTTCGAAGACCAAAAATGAAACAAAAGAACACCCACACACCCTCTCTTTCAAGCCTTGTCATAAAGCAGCAAGAGGGCAGATACTCATTTCCAAAGCAGCTGTCTTCTTGCAAGATGACTCTCCTTTTTCATAGAGAGCCACTCTTTTCCCTAAGGGAATGGAATACGGAGACATTTCTACTAGTATAAGAGTGGCTGCAATAAGGAGACACCATGGAAAACAACGCATTGTATTTACTGGTTAATGTTAACTTTCATCTGTGTAGATACCATGTCAACACAGTGATCCCTCCTCTCCCCACCCCCCACTGCCAGTGCACTGTGCAAACGAAAAAATCACATTCATTTTGCTCAGTTTCGAAGGGAAGTCAATTAGCAAGAAAATATATTTTCTTCAAGATTTTCATTAAAATTAGCATTTCTGAGTCGAAGTTTTGGAACAGTAGCAATTTGAAAGCCCTACATGAAGAAACTAGATGCCAGTTTCCAAATGGGTTTATTAGCAGTTTAACACAGCTTTGCAAATTTGTTCACTCACCCAGAAATAAAAAAAATCATTGTTCCTCCTCTCCCACCTTAAACTCCATTATCACTGAACTATGATGAGTAGATTTTATGCAGATTATAAATGTTATGACAATTGTGCAGGTCTGGTTTAACAGTCCCATTAGTATATCTAGTATCTTAAGTATTTAAAAAAAACCTAATTGTTGCATTTTATGACTATATTAATAACAAAGCTGGAAACATTTTATATGGTCTCTTCTTACATTTCTTACCAAACCACCGCTTGGTTACAAATATCACTTTTCAATAAGATGGCCACCTCCAGCAAGAGGCATACTAAATATATTAGTAACTTTAAAAAAAATTCACAGCTGGATCATAGCAACAAAGGCTTTTGTCTTGTTGACTTTTAGGCTGAGCAAAGCAAGTGATTTTAAATAGCAGCATGTTAAGTGTAAAGGTTGTGTAATTGAATTCCTTGCTCCAATATAGTTGAAGATTTTTTTTTAATATACTTGCCATATTTGTGCTAACACCGGTTGAGGTAACCCAGATTGGAAAAAAAAGTTTCTAGCTTGATCACCTGTAAAATAAATTAGTAAGGCATCATTTCAAAAAGACTGCTAATAATATCCAGGAGAAGACAGCGCTAAAAGTTAAATTACAACACAAAACATTCAAAAGAGAGCAACATTAAAAGGTATATATTGTAACATGATATAATACAGAATATTATTTAAATTCAGTTTATTACTTAGCAAGCTACAAGCAATACTACAGATTAATTTTAGGTACTGGTGAATCAAGGGTATCTATTGGGGAGATATCCACCCCATGCTTTAATATTTAAATTTGCACCAGTTGCTTCCATTTTAAGTTAACTTGACACTAAAATTTTCCAGGAAAATCTATGGAGATGGACAATAGGAAACATATGGTTCCTGCTGCCCAATCCATGTTTAAAAGCTCTTTCTTTGTTGGAGTCATCTGCCTAGTGAAATCAAGGAAGCACACACTTTCTCCACAGGAAACACTATTTCCCATCAATACAAACATAAAACATTCAATTTTTTCATGGGTATTTAAGGTACAATACAGACCAGTCAGCACAAACTGAGTAAGGGACTCTTCAGTTATCATTTGAGACTAATTAGCCATTGAGAAACGCAATAGCAAATTTTTTGAGGTAATTTCCCATTTTCAGCCCAGGTTGGTAAAGGTAGGTGAGTAAGGATGGGAAAGACAAGACAGCACATTAGGATTAGGTGCAGTAGGATTAGGTCCCTGAAAAGGAAATTTTATAATCTATGAAGGAAAGGAGTAGAAAGACTACAAGTAGTATTACTTATCAAATTTTTTACAAAATTAAGTTACACCCAGAACCACACCAGATTTTTGTACAATGTCATATGAGGGGCAGCAATAATCAACCTGTGCCAGGAGAGGAACATGTGGCTCTTTAGGACCACAGATGAGACGCTCAAGACCACAGGTTTGATCAGAGACTCTTGAATGCCTCCTAACAGGTAGATAGCAAGGGAGGCAACACATCACCCTCCATTCTCTTTTTCCACGTGTAGCTGCAGTGAGAAAGGGAAGATCCAAACAGAGCCACCAAGCAGCCACAGAACAAGATCTTGATATCACTCTGTGGCATTAAGCCCAATCTGCAGTGGTTTAAAAGACCTGTATAAGCCATGTGTGTGGATTTATTGCTTAATCCTCACAAGCTAAACTGATATAAGCCACTTGTAAACAGATATAAAAGGCTGTCCATACAGAGGTTTGCACTGGTTTAACTAAATTGTTAAACAGATTTTCTTTAAAAAGGTGCAACTTACAATTAGACTGTCTTTTGCATATACTGATCAATCAACATGACAAGGTATCGCAATGGTGCCAGTCACCAAACTTAAGTGACATCAAGTCATCACACTATGATTCTGTGGTTCTGAGTCTATGACAATGATTATTGTGTAGTAACAAGCAGTTCTACAAGATAGAGTAGCAATGCTTTAGAGAACCAGGACTGACTTCAAGAATGACAAGAGAAAAATCAAGTGGTATAGACCAGGGAGAAGATACAAGGTTTTCAGCAATATTCAAAAAGGGATGGAGTTGATGTGACAGAGAGATACAAGAGAGTTGAAAAACAGTATGAATAAAATCTTGCCTGCATTTTTCCCATGAATTTTTGTACATACTTATTGACTATGAATTCTAGATATTATTAAATGGAATTGGATGTGAAAACTATCTAATTACCAGTGATAAATCCAGATGTTGGTTTCAGACTATGGAACTGCTGATCATGTTTAGCTCTCTCTTCCACAGTTATGGCCCAGATATCCAGGTTGCCTGGTGTAGAAAGAAAATATAGAAGTCAGAAACAAGTACATAAAAGATACACTACTTTTCCCCCCTCAAGTCTTCAATACACAAAGTTTTAACATTTTAATCCTGTGACTTGGTGGTACTAGCAGAATTAATTTGCCTATGAAAATTTAAGTATTAGAATAGATTAAAAATAATCTCAAATCCAACTCATCTACAGTTGCATTCATACATATCCTTAAATAGGCAGCCATATGTACAGTCTTACCATAACAAACCACCAAGACTGAAATGAACTCCTAAACAATGCTTCAGCAATTTTATAACCTAAAATATCACACAACATGTAATGCAATTTGTGATCACAACATTTAAAAGATGTCTGTTTAATGAAAGACAGAAAACATGGAAAGTTCATGTGGTTTTGCTTATTTAAGAAACTAATCCCACTCAAATAGCACATGCAGCGCAGCACATGATGCAGTCTCTTCTAAACCAAACAGTGAAGAGGTGTCACAAGCCCTCAACAGTCGTGCACTAAATGGGTTTGTACCATCACAGAACTAGAAATGAATGCCAGGTGTTCATCCAGGAAGGATGTGAACATGCAAGAGGACATAAAATAGGCAACAAAGAAGCACAAGGTAGGAAGAGAACACCCACACTATACTCCTGAATGAATGAGAAATGCATACATGTAGGAGTATTTTGTACTATTTGGATCCTCCAGAGCATATTTAAAGTTTGTAGTTCAATATTTAGTAAGTTTCACATTAAACTACTTTTAATTTTTTTAAACAATACAGTGACATTAAGAATGCCCTCTCCAGATTTCACTACGGATGTGCAGAATCTACTTCCACTGTCTAGTTGAACCACTTTGGCATTTGTTTCTCTTTCTTTTGTCCTCTAGGTTACTTTTCCTTATACTTACAGCAACACTACAACACTTCATCTCTCACTTGAAGAATTTAAGATACTATTACACAATACTGCACCTAAGGTTGGTCTTCATAATTTTTGAATCGATAATACAACACTGTCTTTCAACACTTCCAGGAGCATATAATGTTTATTAGCTCTGCTGAAGCAGTAATAACTAACTACTGCTGGCCAGAATCTCAGGAAAGCAAAGACATCTAATGCTAACAAAATAGAGTTCTCCTGAAAAGGACATTAAAGATACAGACTTGCAAAAACAAGTTGTCTAGATCTTGTTCTTTATTTCTACATCATTGCCTAAGTTTACCTGGGCCAGTACTTTAAAGCTTTTAACAAATCTGTGGTGGTGGTGGTGTTTTTTTTTTTAAAGGTACGTTGTCAGACACTGGAACACTAAAAGATAATCGTTTAGTTTCATTCATCAAAAAGTGAAAGAGCACTAAGTTCCAGACTTACTTTTTGAAACAGAAAATGTAATTGACAAAATGATCAGACTGCAAGAGAAGAAAACTCCCAATTAAATATGCCTAATTCTCAAGGACTATGTACACCTGTTTAAGAACTTCATATAAACATGGTCCAAACATTATTTCAACAGAACTTGTTCATAAAACAGTTTATCTATCTTGTGTGACAGGACACAAACAGTATAGTCCAGAGTTTAAGACTAGCCCTGGAGGTCTCAGCCTGGCATATGTGTAGGGGTCCATGAGTGGAAGGAAGGGGTTGATAGATGGGTTTTATGGCAGTGGGAGGAAGCTGGTGTTGACAGTTTTCAGTGCCCTCCATCTGCAATCTATATGAAAGCAGAGGGGGGATGCAGCTGAGCTCCACAGTCAGAGGTGTAACTATAGGGGTGTCGGTATGGGCCAGTGGTTCTCAACCAGGGGTATGTGTACCCCTGGGGGCACATGAATCCATCTAGGTATTTGCCTAGTTTTACAAGAGGCTACATAAAAACCACTAGCTAAGTCAGTACAAACTAAAATTTCACAGACAATGACTTGTTTATACTGCTCTATACACTGAAATGTAAGTACAATATTTATACTCCAATTGATTTATTTTAGAATTATATGGTAAAAATGAGAATGTAAGCAGTTTTTCAGTAATAGTGGGCTGTGACACTTTTGTATATTTATGTCTGATTTTGTAAGTAAGTAGTTTTTAAGTGAGGTGAAACTTGGGGGTACACAAGACAAATCAGACTCCTGAAAGGAGTACAGTACTATAGTCTGGAAAGGTTGAGAGCCACTAGTGGGGGCTATTGAGACTCAGGCGTGATCTTCCAGCTAGCATGCTGCCCATCTAGTGTTGATCCCATTAGGAGATTGGGGGCAGGATGGAGGGCTTCTTGCCCCTGGGGACAGTTCTTTTCCAATCCTGCCTGACTCCTTTCCTACTTGAAGTCCATCCCCCCTCTGAATCCGCAACCACAGACTGCCCAGCTGGCCTCTGACACATCTGTTGGCCCGTCCTCCTGGTCTTTGTCTCGCTTCCCAGGCAAAGTGTCACCTGGTCGCATCCCCCTCCTGGGTCTCGGGTTACAAAGGGCACCATCTATTGCTTACATGCAAGCAGCTAGAGCCACCTCACCTGCCCCCGAGAGTCTCAGCAGAAGTCACACACTTATTCCCACCACCTAGGCATTGGTGCAATACACAGGAAAACTGAGGTACACACAGTATTCATGCAAAACAGTAAGACTCACATAGGCTCACATACAACATAATAAGGAGGAAAAACCCACTTTGTCACACCTTAGAGTGCCAGAAGAGCAGATGGCTAAACATTATGTGAATTGGTCTCTCAGACATTACTATCTAGAATGCATTTGGAAAGGAATGTAATTTTTCTGATTTAAAAACAAAACAAATCAAACTACAAAAATCTTACCCCCAAAAGGTGATGGAAACTGAGCCATGGTTCAGTCACTTTTAGCTTGCTAATAGATGCCTAAAACAGAAAGGAAGTATGTTAAGATAAATAGATCTTCATTGCAAAGATATATTATAATAGATCTTCTATTTAAAAATACACTTTATTATAGTTATATAGTCAATTGCTATGTGAAAAATAAGAGTAACTAAGATGTGGTATTGTATAAATGTAAAAATAAACAAACTGTTAGTTGAGGAGAAACTAATGTACGCTGTTTTTGAAACATCCCACACATTTCTCCTGTTTGCCTTTATTAGTGAAGAGCTACATTTTCTCTTGTAACAAAATGTCCACAAAATCTAAGTACCCTTATTTATAATGGAAGAGTGATGTAGTAAGGAAGAGGGTTAAATCAGCCATACAAACAGACAAGATTCTAGCAACAGCAGAACAAGTTGCTCAAAACATTACTTCCACTGGGTATAACATCTCTGTCGTATTCAAGTGCAAGAATATGACATCTAATTCCACAGCTGATGAAAATGCACACTCTCTCCAAGGAGCCATTTTAATTTTATCTTGTTTGATCAGGAATCTTTCAGATGCACCAATCAGACTCATATAGTATCTTGCGATTTTACAAGTACATAAGAAAAAAATTGAAACTAAAGACTAGAATGCAAATAAACTATTTTGCACCCAGCCATAGCACTTACTCTGTAAACAAGTTAATTCAACCTAACAAGAGTGCAAGTTAAACTACTGTAAACACAACTCCAAAAGGGAAATTACAAGGCACAAATGGATTATTTGGTGGGAACTCCAGTGAATCACAGAATATCAGGGCTGGAAGGGACCTCAGGAGGTCATCTAGTCCAACCCCTTGCTCAAAGCAGGACCAATCCCCAACTAAATCATCCATGCATCCACTGAAAATGTTCACTTGTTTAATACTGCTTATTCTTCAAAGTTAAAGCAATGCCAGAGTGTCTGAGTTTTAAAAAAAAAAAAAAAAGTTAAATGGGCATTTTTCTTACTCCACACAAAAAGTGACATGAACTGAGCCAGAGGGACAATGGCCAGTGACAGAGCCACAAAACAGTGAATGAGCTGCCTCCTGTCCTACTAGATTCCACTGTGTTTTCCAGACAAAAAAAGAAAGGCAAAAGAAAACAGAACTGAAGGGAGAATAATTTAGGCTGCTTAAACAGCAGCAGAAATTTATCAAAACCATTAAAATACAAAAGCACCAAAAGAATGGCATTAACTTGCAACAGCAGTTTTCTTTTGTCTGAATTTGATAATGATCTTTCTTTAAGCTTTTCTGATATTCTGCTGATTCCTCACTCCTAAACTTAATACATACCGTGTTTACCTCCACTTTTGTCACTGGAAAAAAAAAAAAACCCAACACCACCACACACAGTACTACTAGTGAAAACAATGTAATGAAAACGAAGTTCCCCATCTAATTGTAATTTAGGAAGCAGGAGAAGAAATGACAAAGGAAGAGAGTGTCCCTATACCTTACCTGTTACCTGGGTGGAGGAAATGTGCCTGTGTCTGTCAGGGGTATTGACTTGCCTATGGAGGGAGCTACCCCGGTCTCCAAGCAGTTGTCTGTGAACAGCCCTGTGTCTGCGACAAGGGGAGTGAGATCCCAAGCTGTGTGTCTGGTAAAGGAGAATGTGTCTCGGGCTCTTCTTTGTCTGTGGAGCAGACAGAAGGGGCCTTTCAGCCTGTGATGGTTGAGAATAGTGCAGTTGTCTCAGAGTTGGTGCTGGATTCAACTAAAGCCCAGGAAGGGAATGGTCCTAAGTTTGTGTCTGCTAGGGAGAATGGCCCTGTAACTAGGTCGCATCCAGTTAGTGTCTATGCAAAATCCCAGAGACCAGACAATTCTGGAGCTTGTATTTTGCCCGTTGCTAGTGTGTGGCTGGGAAAGGATGCAGCAACTCTGTCTAATCAGAGTGAGATCCTAACCAGGGCACAAGGAGAGCAGAAAGATGATTTGATTGTGTTACCTACTAAGGCTGTGGAAACCTGTAGCAAGAAGGAAAAGATTCCTGAGCTTGTGTGTGGCAAAGGGAAGGAGAATGCTTCTAACCTTTTATCTAGGAAGTCTGTCAGTTTACCTGAAAGGGGATTGTGTAGGAATCCGCCTGATGGGCCAGAGGTAATTCTGGATATAAGTGAGACCCAGAAAGAGTCTGTTGTTGCTCAGGAAAGTGTTCCTCTAGAGCAAGCCCTAGGTGAAGAGGGTAAGGGCAGAATTTCTGTGAAGGGTGAATTGTTGCATAGAAAAGCCCCTAGGGAAAGGAATCCTCATGGAGTCTTTGCAAGCAGTTTACTGCAACTGAAGGGTGTGAAAGTGACTTAATCAAGCATCCGATGAAGTGAGCTGTAGCTCACGAAAGTTCATGCTCAAATAAATTGGTTAGTCTCTAAGGTGCCACAAGTACTCCTTTTCTTTTTAAATCAAGAAAGTTTCAGTTCTTAACAGCCAGAAATTTTCTGTTGTGAATGAAGCCACTGACTTTCCTGTTGAAAGATCCAGTGTGGATAGCTTTGAGAAGGTCTCAGATGGAGTGAAAGCTGTTAAGAAAGTTAAACAGTCCTCTAACCAAGTGGCTGTGTTTGGCCAGCTTGTTGGGGAGACAAGGTTGTTGAGAAAAGGAATGTCTCCATGCTAGTTCTGTAAGTGAACAGTATGTGGCCCAGGTCAAGATGGGGACTCTTAACCAAGAGAGCCTGAATTGCAGCCCTCCAGACTAGAGCACTGGGAGAAGACCCGATCCCAGTTTGATCCCTGGGGGTTTTGGGGTGGCAAAAGGCACGGGCCGCATAAATCTTCCCACATGTGGCATGCGAGTGCTATCGACCACCTCCGACCTAAGGGAGGGCGAGAAACTGGAAGGGCCTGGTGTAACTCCCACCAAGGAATGGGAGAGATGCTGGGGCACCCATGCCTGGGCGGACTCGCTGTGGGAAGTGCACGGAGGGGCAGAGGATGCTGAATGCTCCGAGGTCAGACCCAGGAAGGTGGAAGTTGTGTGAGCTGTGTCTCCTGGAGACAGTCTGTTCACAGAAAGGAGACTTCCCCAGAGTCCTGACTGGCTTCGTAGGGAGTAGTTCCAGAGCATCGCCCGGGGACTCCGTGACAGGAGGGCAGAAACTTCCTGAAGAAAAAGAATCCAGTCCCAGACCCCTGTTCTGCCCCACACTTGCTGGGTGCCCTCAGGCACATCACTCAGTCTCTCTGGGCCTCAGTTCTCCCATCCAGGAAATGGGGCTGGTGGCGCTTCCCACCCTCGCAGGAGCCTGGGAGGAGAACTACCCTGCAGGTTGGAAAGAGGCTCGGACCCTGGGGTAATGGGCGCAGGGGGAGCATCTTAGTACCATCATTTGGTATCTGTAGTCTGTCTGGAAACAAAATATTTCCCTAAAGTCATTCCAAAAACCTGTATCCAGCCACAGCCTTGGGAAATATTTAACAAAGCCGCAGATTTTTCCCTCGTGTAGCCTGCCCCCGACCCGGCACCAGCCCCCAGTTCTGCCCCCTCCCTGCCACCACAGCCCCATCTCACCTCCTGACCCTCTCTGGGTGCCCTGGGCCCCTCCTAGCAGGGGACTGTCCAGGAGGGTGCAGGGGGGTCTCTCCTTGCAGCCATGGGGAGGGTGGGGTCTGGTGGATGTCCAGCCCCTCTGGACACCTCTGCCAAAGACCCCCAAGAAACCCACTAGTTTCTTCCGCATGGGGGGAGGGGCTCCTACTTTCTGACTTGGGCTGGGGCGTGATGGGGGGTGCTTCCATGATGTCAGAGCCCCGGGCGGGAGGGGCTCGAATCATGACTCTGAGGTGGCAGGGCAATCTCCCTCCCGTTCACATTCCACTAGGGGGCTGGGCTGGGATCTCTAGGGAGGGAGACACAGGAAAAAACAGCTGCCACTATGGAACCCAGGGGTCCTGGATCCCAGTCCCCCTGTTCTAACCTCTAGACCCCACTCTGCTCCCAGAGCCAGGGAGAGAACCCAGGGGTCCTGGCGCTCGGCCCCCACCCCGCTGTGACCACTAGACCCCACTCCCCTCCCTGGGTGCTGCAGGGGTAACTGTGTCTGTGTCCCACCTCTGCTCAGGCCCTTGACTGATTTTCCCAAAGTGCTTCCTTCCGAATCCATCACATCTGTTCCCCTCCCTGCCCGTCACTGCCCACCCGCGTGTGGGGGAACCAGCATGGTGACGGTTCGTGATGGGAAATCATCCAAGCTGGCCCTAGGGAGACATCTGTGCCCCGACACACCCAGGGCACACGCTAGCCCACCCCCAAAAGAGGGACAATCACCGCCCCCCACACTGGAATATTCACAATCTTGCTCAGAGACATAACCGCACAGAGTTCACTCCCACTGCTCCCAACACAAGGTCCTCCCGCCCCATGTAGCATGTGCCAAGGCCTGTGGAACTCACTGCCACTGGACTGCTACCCATGGGAATGGACCATTCCAGGAGACAAATAGACATAGCCGTGGCAACAGGTGAGGATGGCCTCCCAGGGTCTGACCCAGGCCGAGACTGGGCTAGAGGGGCCCATGGCTCTGATCTAGAGGAGTCTATCCAGCAGCGGGCAGTGACCTCCACACACAACCCACCGGAAGCATCTTTCTTAGCGGATCTCCCAGGCCATCCCACACATTGCAACCCGGCCCCACCCCCTCGCTCCCACACACGGGCGGGTTGGGTAACTGCTGAGGGATTACACAAGAGAGTCAGAGCCAGGGAGAGAACCCAGGAGTCCTGGCTTGCCCCTCTTCCCCCCCCCCCCCCACCACTCTAATCACTCGACCCCACTCCCCTTTTAGATGTTAGGCTCGCTGCCTCTTCTATCCCTCTCCATCTGTCCATCCCTCTGCTGCAGGTTTTTGGAGTGTCACCCCTGCTCTGTACTCCTCCAGTGCAGCCCAAGGCCTTCCCTCCCCACAACCATATATCCTCTCCCCCCTGGTACTGGATCATCTGCCTGGTCCCCCCACTCCCTCTCGGGCGCGCTGTGCGGCGTGGCTGGGGATTGTGCAATGACCCAGCACCAAGCAACGCGGAACGGAAACCACAGGCCCTGCTCCGCCCGATCTGCCCTCCAGGTGCACCGGAGCCCAGCACCCCACACCTCCACCCTCCTGAGCCACAGGGGGCAAGCTGAACCTCCACCACACTCCGCAGACAAAGATTGGGGGGAGAGATAGCTCAGTGGTTTGAGCATTGGCCTGCTAAACCCAGGATTGTGAGTTCAATCCTTGAGGGGGCCATTTGGGATCTGGGGCAAAAATTGGGGATTGGTCCTGCTTTGAGCAGGGGGTTGGACTAGATGACCTCCTGAGGTCCCTTCCAACCCGAATATTCTATGATTCTATGACTAGTCTCAAGATAAGATAAATAGATTATAGATCAGTTATCTATCTGTGAAAGTTACTACTACACTTATCTCACTCCATAAACATTGACTAACTTTGAATTCTGCTTCTAAACTGCAATTAAACTATAAGATTAGTGTCAATTCCTTCACCATCTAAGTAGTTTAAAATCATTGCACTTGATGCAAACCAGTATTATGTATCATTGTACAACTTAGATTTTAACGTTTAACTGTTTAGTCAATAAAACAGTAATTCTTCCAAAGCCCTTCCAACTATAAACGATTAGCACTTTAACCTTTTGCTTCAGTATCATGTACTCTGCAGACAAAACCATGCCTCTATTTCTCTCTTCCCATCCCCAAGTATTCTGGATTTGGTTTCTGAAGCTAACAGAAGATGCTAAAACAGTTTCCTATGCAAAGTCTTCCAGCCGTGTCTTAGCTCCATAGATGTACTACTGAATCAGTGTGGCACAGAAAATTTTATACTCACTTAAAACTTTGAGAAGAAAGGGAGCTGCAAAACAGAGGAGCTGCTCCTGCACCCCTCAGCTGTTTACTGTGTGGGAGTGTTTGCAGAAAGACAAGAAAAGAAGTAGAAAGAAAAGGGAACCAGAGGTCGATGGCTAAGAGGGGAAAAGAGAAAACTACAACCAGCCAGAACACAAGAGCAGACTTGATAAGAGACAGAACCAGAGCAAAAGGAACAAAAACACAAACTAACAATCCATTTCACCTACTCACATTTTACAAGTTAAAAAAAAAAAAAATCAATGATTATAACTACTGGGGCAGCACGGTGCTTGCAAGCATTGCAGAGTTCAGTCATTTGAAAGGCGAGAATCTCTCACATGTAGTTCAGGAACTCCACAGGAAGAGCGAGCTTATCACTGCATCCTTGCATGCACCAGTGATGGACAAAATAAATCTAACAACTAGCGACCTGCTCGATGCTTAGGAACGCATAAAGCTGTACCAAATAGAGAGAATACCAGAAAGAAGGGGGTGGGGTAGGCTGTGAGTGAAACAAGTAGTGCGGGGCACAAGCAGAGAAATGTCTTGAAAAGAAGAGAGAGATGAATATAGAAAGAGCTGAAATTTAGACTTGAACAATTGGAAAAATTAGATTGAAGACTGACAGACATATATGAGATACAGTATGAGGCAAACAAAAGGGAACAAGAGAGAGATCAACATACCCTAGAACTGGGTGGCCAACATGTGGCTCCGGAGCCACGTGCAGCTCTTCAGAAGTTCATATGCGGCTCCTTGTAGAGGCACCAACTCCAGGGCTCGAGCTACAGGTGCCAACTTTCCAATGGGCCAGGGGGTGCTCACTTCTCAACCCCTGGCTCTGCCACAGACCCTGCCCCCACTCCACCCCTGCCCACCCCCTCCCCTGAGCCAGCCATGCCCTCATCCCCGCCCCCCCTTCCCCAGCCTCCTGCACACCACAAAACAGCTGAGTGGGAGGCACTGGGAGCAGGGGCCGGGGGGTGGTGGTGTGGAGCGGATGGGGAGCTGCTGATGTATTACTGTGGCTCTTTGGCAATGTACATTGGTAAATTCTGGCTCCTTCTCAGGCTCAGGTTGGCCACCCCTACCCTAGAAAGATATTGCAATTTAAGTTTGCTGTTGACAGATAGCATAATGTTTACTTGTTATAAAGAGAGGTTTGATTTTATATCCAAGGAAATTCTAGGGCAACCTTCAGAGATTTGACAGTACATGCAGTTGGGTCTGAAAACTCAGCATTCCTTATGTATAAAGGGAGGGAATAACTCTTAGAGTTAGAAGTTTCATTGTATTATAATGCTGAGTGGTTTGGGATTTTTTTTAAACTATCAGGAGGAAAGTTTTTTGGGGTAGAGTTATGTCTTATGTATTTGTCAAGTGTGTAGCATAGTTATATCTACTGTGTGTTTGTACATATATACACAAACTGTGTATGCTTTTAAAGGGATATGCAAATGCTGTAGTTTTGCTTTTGTGCTATTTGGTTTTAATTTGGGGGGGGTGGGGGGGAATCTTGTGGTTACCAAGTTATTCTAGTATAGAATTTATGAACAATATTAGGCAATCTGTTATTTTGACTAAAATCTTTGTTAGTGTCAAATCAAAAAAAAAAAAGCAGGTATTTTAAAGTTTTCCTGGGAGGAGTAAGAAAGAACCCTTGGCCACCCTGAGTAATCCTTTTTGGTCTAGTCTCAGTCTGGAGAGAACTGCAAGTTTTACATGTTCTCCTAACATACCTGTAATTTAAGTTTCAAACGATAGAAAATATCCACTTAAATGTGCAGGCTACTACAACTCACTATTTCTGACTAGTAAGACAATTTTGAAAAAAGAAAACCCGCCACCACATCCAGCACCAGATCTCCTAACACTCCAGAAACAATGCATACAAGCTTTGAAATTTACACTATTAAACTCAGATTAACCTCACAGCTGCATGTTTCCCCTACAGGTTCTGTGCAGCAACAGAACATGATTACATTCTTAGGCGTGTTCATACTGGCACTTTCATAGGCAACATTCCCATGGAGGGGACAGGTACAAGGGCATCAACCTGTTATTAGCGGGTACACGGGGCAGTACTGAAGATATATTTTGCTTCACATAACTGACAATGAATTTGTTAAAAACAACTGCCTAAAGATTTGATTTCATCTCCACTCAAGTTTTTTTTAATGATGCGAAGAAAAAAAGCTTGCAGGAAAGAAGTCTATTGGAAAACATAGCAGTCTACTGGCTAAAAGAAACGTGTCACCTTTCATGAGAAAGTTGTTATCTGGGCTGTCAGTATCAACATGTTTCTTTTTAACTAATGTGTTAAGGATGTTATTGCTGGCACTGTTCCATTCAACTTCTTGTGCAGCTCCCCAGCTACTCTGTTCAAGGTGTTTTCTTTATGTCACTGGAACCAAACGGATTCAAACAGCATGTCACTGGAGTCTGGGATGCTGTTGATGGCAAGGCAACAGGAAGAACAGATTGAGGGACAGCATTATTTTGCAAAGAAAAGAAGGGGAGAAAAAATCATACTTCAGCAATGAAGTCTAAGCTTTACAGCCTGAGGACCAAAACATATTATATCAAAAAGGTCAAGAGGCCACATATCAATACTTCGGGGTAGATTCTGAGCTCTGCTTCTCTCCTTCTGCAGTATTCTGGTGGTACAAAAAGTGGAAGCTGTTCACACATCCCTTGCTGGTGACTTCTCAATGTGAATGAGACTCCAATATGGCTTAAAGATGGCACAGCCAGCTCCTACAGTTCACACCCTTCATGCAGGAGCTGGTGAGTGACTGGAGCACATTGCTATCTACCAAGTGGTCCCTTGGGAACATTTTGCCAACTGGAGCGCATTAAGCGGACCCCAGGATGGGGCAGAGATGCAGGGAGCTATAACTGGTTGTTGGTTCTCAGCTTCTCCTTTTCACTCCTGGATGGCTATGTGGGGGAAGAGAGCCATTCTTTCCTAGGCACTCACCTAGGCTCAGACATACCCAAAACTCCTATCCCAATCTCCCTGCAGCTCCAACAACCTAGCAGGGAAGCAGGCAAAATAGCGAAAGATGCTAACTGTTCTCCTTCCTGTACTATGGTGTGGCATGCGGGCAGTGGGGGAGCTGCTGAGCAATTGCAGTAAGGAAGGACAGCTGCTCAGGGCATCCTGGCACAGTGCTGCTCCTGTCATTGTTCAGAGAATATATATAGATTATTGCACAAATTTGATTAGCCAACAGTTATGACTGCTCATTGTTAGTCCAAAATTTGTTTTTATTTTATATCAAATAATTTTGATAATTCATTAACACACCCATATAATGGAGTTACGTGAGCAGCATTCTAGTAAACTTAATTATGTCCTTCAGGCAGATGAAGGATTATCAGGATTGGTGGGTGAATGGAATAGCCAAGGTGTTGTGGGTGACATAATGGAGAAGAGCAACACAGAGTTTTCCCATGGTGAAGTGTGTATGTGTGGAGAACTAGGGTATTTGAATTGGCATTCAGATATGGCGTGTGAAACATTGGATAGAGCACAGGCATAAAAGGGGTACAGTGTGGAGGAGGAGCTCTGATTTATCATTGTTCCCCGCTAATCCTCACCACCACTTCCCAAAGAGCCTTAAATGAAGAGAGTGATCAATTCTACATTTAAATGGATCATGGATGTGCTACCCTAATAGGGGTAGTAATTTTGAGAATTTCCCAATTTACCCCTTGCCCCACTGTTGTTACGAGATCAGCTCTGTTAGTGCATTGATGGAACATACGCTACTCAAACTTATAAAGAAAATTTTCTAGAGAGACTCGCTTCTAGCATGTCCAACATTTTCTTAACCTCGGAAACCATAATTAATGCAAAATCTTAAATCCTATTTTCTATCTTGTGTAACGACTCCAAAAAGTTTAACGATTTTTTCATGGTTAACCCTGTGCTACCAACACTTAGAATTTTATATGGGTAAAAAGACAGCAGGAAGGCAAAGAACAGCCTAACAAAATGGAGTTTGCCATCTAATGCAAATACAGACTCTTCAATATCAAACAATTAATAAATTGTACATAGATTTCCCACATTATCACACCTGTATACTATACATATACAAAAAAACCCCGATAAGACTCATCTAGTTGTGCACTATGTAGCCTGTATATCCAAACGATCTTATCACTGTTATCTTTGCCTGCTTTTTGTTAACCCCACTTTTTATGTCTCAAAATTAGACTGAACTCTTCAGGACAGAGACGGTCTTGTTATGTCTATACAACACCTAGCACAATGGAGGATTCTGACTTGCCTCTAGGAGCTATTGTAGCAGTACCACTAATATGAAACTGTCAAACACTTTTCCCTCTTGGACCAGCATACTGGAAAACCCCCACCCCCAAAAGAATTTTGGTTCGGTCACTTCTGAGCCGCCACATACTAATTAGCAACTTTCATTTTTAGATTGTATACTATAATGCTACTTGGAATGTTGTTCCACTATTCATCTGAGAGAAAACACATTCTAGTGGTTAATGCACAGGGCTGAGTCAGGTGTTATGGGTTCGATTTCTAACTATGGTACTATCCTACTCTGACCATGGGCAAGACACCTACCCTATCAGTTCTCTCATCTTTTAAAACAGGGATTAACCATTCTTGTTCCCTCTGAGGAATGGTGTGAGGATTACTTACAAATGGCTGTATAACACTGTGAGAAGTACTTCTTCCACTCTACCCATAGAATCGTAGGTCTGGAAAGGACCGAGAGGTCATCTAGTCCAGTCCCCTGCATTCATGGCAGGACTAAGTATTATCTACTCAGCACTGTAAGGCCTCAAATATAGAGTGCTGTGTCCACTTCTGGACACCACATTTCAGGAAGATGATGATAAACTGGAGAAAGTCCAGAGGAGAGCAACAAAAATAAAGGTCTAGAAAACATGACTTAGGAGTAAAGATTTTTTTAAAATGGAGTGTGTTTAGTCTGGAGAAGAGAAGACTGTGGGAGGTCATGATAACAGTCTCCAAGTACATAAAAGGTTGTTATAAAAAGGAGTTGATAAACTGTTCTCCTTAACCACTGAGGACAGGAGAAGAAATAATGGGCTTAAATTGCAGCAAGGAAGATTTAGAATAGATACTAGGAAAAATTAAGGTAGTTAAGCACTGGAATAAATTACCTAGGGATGTTGTGCAATCTCCAACATTGGAGGTTTTTAAGAAAAGGTTAGACAAACGCATGTGACGGATGGTCTAGATAATACTTAGTCCTTCCTCTGTGCAGGGGACAGGACTAGATGACCTCTTGAGGTCTCCTCCAGTCCTACATCTGTATGATTCTCAGATATAAGAAATACATATAGCCATGATTCTTTTCAAACACTGAATCTATTGACCCCCCCCGCCCCTTTAAAAATGTCCTAGTGTATTGATAAAAAGGCCTGAATATGAACCCCTTGCTCACCAGTGAAGTTAACAGGATTACTTGTGTGAATAACTGTTCAAAGTTAGAAAGCAGTTTACAATTTAGCGCTCAGTTACTTAAGTGAAGGCTGCACAATTTCAGATCAGGGTATTAGAATCTGAAAAAAATGGACTGACAGCATAACTTGGGAAACTATTAGTAGTGTTTCAATGGAGGACTTAAGTTATTAAATTAAACCTTTATTTTTCATTCTCTGGATGCAGATGCTCTTTTAAGGGGATTTATCAGATAACGTGGACACTCTGGTAACAGGGTTTTGACAATAAATGACAGTTCAGAGTTCGCTGAAGAATGCTGACGTAAGTCTTAAGTTATCTTTAATGGCTGTAAATTTGTTAATTTTACAAGTCTACATCTGTAGATAAGTGATATGACTCTTAAAAACTTCACTGCTGCCCAAAGGGTTTTGAATGAAAGAAGTAAAACTGATTAGCCTTGTTAATTTCACTCTGCTGTTTGGCAAAAGTGTCAGGCATCACTAGAGGCTCTTCAAATTCCTGAAGAGATTTACATTTAAAAACTTGGTCAAGATTGAACAGTGATTTTTTTTTTGATTGCTCACATCAAGACTCCCTGTAGGGGGGTTGATTTTCAGTAAATGCTGAACACCCACGTGCTAACTCAGCCTCCTTAAAGACGTCTCAAGTTGGACACCCAAATGTTGAGACATCTAAAGTAATCAGTAATTTATAAAAATATTGTTTTTTGGGGGGTTTATAAACAGAATTTTAAATTACACAGAAATTGATAAGTTTAGACCCCCACAATTGCCAGGAAAAACTTTTGACTCTGGTGGACACTGGCTTTTTCACACTCTGTGTTTGGCCCGGAGACTTTCCTACAGTTACATACTGTTTCCTACAGAAACAATCAGGGTTCAAAAAAGAACTAGATAAGTTCATGGTGGATAGGTCCCCCAAAGGCTATTAGCCAGGATGGGCAGGGATAGTGTTCCTAGCCTCTGTTTGCCAGAAGCTGGGAATGGGTGACAGGGGATGGATCACTTGATGATTACCTGTTCTGTTCACTCCCTCTGAAGCACCTGGCCTTGGCCACTGTCAAAAGACAGGATACCGGGCTAGATTGATCTTTGGTCTGACCCAGTATGGCTGTTCTTATAATCCTGTAAGTCTGTGATTACCTCAAATAGTATCCTGCCAAGGGATATTTTGCCTTAATTTTGACTTCCTTGAGAAGGATGTGGTTTTTAATCGGCTTGTTTCCTGTTGGTGGTAAGTCATAGCTATTACTCCATTGACTTGTATAGTGGTTAATGGATAGTGCCCGCAAAGATTACATAAAATACTTGTCCCTGACAGGGATATGAAAGAGGTCTAACTCCCACATTGTGCACTATCCATTAACCACCATATGAGTCAACAGAGTAATAACACTTGAGATAGCTATGACTTACCTTCCTCCACCAACAGGAAACAAGCATATTCCTGGATAGGTACAACTATTTTCATGTAATCTTTGTGGGCGTGAATGAAATTAAACTAGACACTTCATGCCTTTGGGGTGGAGTCCTAGGCAAAAGGCATGTTTACACAGCAGGGAGTCTGATGGAACAACACTGCGCCCAGTGGAACTAGGTAGCTGGACAGCAGGTTCCAATACTCAGAGGGGAGTGCCAGATAGAAGGTCAGTGCCTTGCCACTGTGCCTAGGGACCCCGATATAGGGGCAGTGGTTGTATTCTGTTCATACACCAGGAGCTTGAAACACCCCAGGGGATCCAGAGCAGCAGAGACTTGGATTCCCCTTACAGTTCTAGTAAGTGGCCAGCGGGGAGCACTCCCTAGGATCTGTGACAATTGGATTTAAAAAAAAAAAAAAAAAATTCAGCATCTCCATGTACCACAGCCCAGCTTTCCTCTCCACTGCCTCCAGCTTCTTGGCAGTGATTACCCCAGTCACAGAATGCACTGGCTGCATGTTAGTCCCTTCGTTGCCCCTGCATCGTCTCCTAGTCTCCTGCACCTCACTGCCTCTCCAGCACAGGCCAGTTCTCTCTCTTCTCCCTGGAGCGGTGGTCACTGGCATGTGATCAATCGTTGAAGATGCAGGAACAATGTAGGTGAAAAAGAGCAAGTCCCCCATTTCCTACCACACAGCCATAACCCCCTCTTTTGCACCAAATCCATGCACTACTCCAACACCCCCACGTTCCTCCCTCACTGTTGGGACCTCCCCTATTTCTCCACAATGTTTTAACTACTCCAATATTCCCTTTGCTGTGCTACTTGCTCTGATCACCCACATACCCCTGCTGTTTCAAGACTCCCTAAACACAGGGTTCTACCCTGCTCTGTGCTATTGCATACCCCAATAAGCATAATGGGGCTATGAGGTGGGTAATTGCTACATGAACTGCTCATAGTCTACTTGAACATAACAAAGGAAAGGAGAGCAGAGATGCAGAGTCCCTACCCCAAACCCAGCTCTAGGATGTTGGGAAGGGACTTGACACATGCTCAGAGCATGCTTGTTCTTAGCTCCCAAATATCTTGGTGCTATGTACTGGGCCAAGCCCCACATATGCCCATTCCCAGCTTCTCACCCTAGCCTCAACATTATATGTCTGTGTTTTGAAGGGGACATGTTTTGAAGGGGACACAGATGTGAAGGTAGAACAGAAGCCCACATGCATCCCTCAATGCACAACTTACCCCCCTTTCTCCCCATACTCCTGCACTGCTGACTGCCCACTTCTCCCAGAAAAGCAGCACCGGCGGGAGGGGAAGGAAGAACAAAGCTTAATATCCCTTCCCCACTTCCTGAAGTGACAGAGGGAAAACACAAATGGGGTAGGAAGTGCTGGTTTCATTTCTCTCCAATTGGGAAGAAATGGAGAGAATGGGAGCATCCTCCTTCGGTCTTGGAAGGAATGGGGAGGGGAGGGGTATCTGTACTGTAGAGGAAGGCACATATGATTACGCTTCACTCCCTACCACCACCTCCCAGTAGGCCAATCTTCCTCCTTATAGTTCTGCTCTGCCAGCACTTCTGAGCACTCAGATAGAAGGGGTCCCTTTGAGGAGGGTCCTTTATTAGCTGAGGAATGGCAAAGAAACTACTTTTGGAAACCAATTTCTTCATCAAAGCTCTAGTCAACCTGGGTTTTCAAAGACAGTGATTGGACAATCCTGTAGGGATTGTCACTGTAGGGAGTCAAAGAATGTGCTGTTTTCTCGGTAGGTGTGCCAGAGCACAGCCCAGTGAAGCCAAGCCCCTCAACTGGTACCCTTCCCAACTCCTCTCCCTCACCTCCCCAACTACCCTTCACTGCCGATCCCCCATATTCCCTAGCTCTGCTTCAAAAATGTTAAAAATCTAAAAATATTATAAGCGACTCGTGTTAGAGGGAATGTGTATCAAGAATCCCTGGACTAAGTGACAGAGCAACTTGCTTTCCTTTGATCACACTCAGTCCCACTGTTCAGGAAATGATTGAGAGGCATGATTATATTATCTATGTGATGGGTTCGGTCACAGAGACCACCTTGGGACTCTCACCTGATGTGCTGAAACTACCTCTGAGCCAGTTTGGGACTCCAGAACCCTGTCTTGTTGAGGCAGACATGCTAGCCTGCTGCAACACAAACCCAGGGTCTGAACCATGCCCCCAAAGCTGCAGACTTAACGGAAAACAGCTCAGCAAGTACTCCTGTCTCTAGCACCCAGACACAGAACTCCCAATGGGATCCAAATCCCAAATAAATCTGTTTTACTCTGTATAAATCTTAGACAGGGTAAACTCATAAATTGCCCTCTATAACACACAGATATGCACAGCTGTTTGCTCCCCCAGGTATTAATCACTTACTCTGGGTTAAGAAAATCACTTTTGTTTATTAAGTATAAGAAGTAGGATTTAAGTGGTTTCAAGTAATAACAGACAGAACAATAAGTTACCAAGTTACCAAGCAAAATAAAACAAAATACGCAAGTCTAAGCCTAATACATTAAGAAACTGAATAGAGGTAAATCTCACCCTCAGAGATGTTCCAATAAGCTTCTTTCACAGACTTGACTCTTTCCTAGTCTGGGCCCAATCCTTTCCCCTAGTACAGTCCTAGTTAGTCCCAGCTCAGGTGGTAACTAAAGGATTTCTCATGACTGGCAGCCCCCTTTGTTCTGTTCCACCCCCTTTTATATCTTTGGCACAATGCAGGAATCTTTTGTCTCTCTGGGTTCCCATCTCTCCTTCTAAATGGAAAAGCACCAGGTTTAAGATGGATTCCAGTATCATGTGATATGGTCACATGTCACTGTAAGACCTCATTCTTCATTACCCACCTCACTACACAGGAAGGCTTGCAGGTAATAAACCCATTCACAACCAATTGTCCTAGACAACGGGAGACATCAAGATCCTAAGCCATCATTAATGGCCCACACTTTTTGCATAAGTACAATAGGACCTCAGAGTAATACTACACATTTCTAGTTTTAGATACAAGAATGATACATTCATACAAATAGGATGAACACACTCAGTAGATTATAAGTTTTGTAATGATGCCTTATAAGAGACCTTCTGCATGAAGCATATTCCAGTTACATTATATTCACACTAGTTAGCATATTTCCATAAAACATATGGAGTGCAACGTTACAATCTTAACTGCTTACCTGAATCTTCCTCTTATCTCTAATTAATGCTAATTTCTTGAACAATACTATGGAAGTAACAATCAGAATCTGCATGTGGATTTTAATATCTCACTTAAGCCAGAAATTTTGATGTCTGGGCAAAGCTTCCTAAAAGGAGACCCCGCAGAATTCACGTAGAGAGCAAAGACAACACCTTTTCACACCTTGAGCTACCCAGTTTCTGTGATAGTAGATGGTCTGCAAACCTTTGGCTTCCAGAAACCCCTAGTCCTGCAGCATATGTGCTTTTCACACTTTTGGAGCATTAGTTAGTTTGTGCTGACATGGAGATTTAAACTTAAAACTTAATTACAGCAGAGCTACTGCTCTGCTGTAACTGAAATTGCCACCTTTCCCTTTCATATAATTTTGCAAGCTGCCAAAAATATTTAACCAACCCTGGTTATTCTACACCCCTCCTTACCCCACAGTCTACTTACTACCATTGTGTTCCCCCCCACCAACATCCAAAATTCCCTTTAATGAAACAAAGCAGACAAACCCAGAAGCAGCTGACACACAGGGTTGCAGAGGTGTTGAAGGTATGTATGCCTCTGCTGCCCCTGACTGTCAGCAAGAGCTGGAAACTGACTTGCTGCTTAGGGGGCCATTCCTCAACACTGAGTGGCCTGTGCCACAGTGTAGATCCTTTCGAGAGAAGGCTTGCTCTTTAGCATAAGAGTGAAATAGAAAAAAAAGTCTCTTTATGCTACTAAGGTGCAGAAAAATAATTTCCATTTCTGGATGTTTGTTGGATATTTTGTCTTCACTAAGCCTGCAAGAGGAGGGAGTTGCAGCACTACTTCGCAACAGAATCTATGGATAAACCTAACGCCAGTTTGAGGGCCATACTGGACAAGAGAACTCAGAAGCAATGTTTTCTACTTTTTCCAGTAAGCTGGGTTTAAAGAATCCTCATTCTGCAAAGAAAGGCTTAGCTTGTCCTATGAAGCTACTGATGCAGAACAGACTACCAGACTTCAGTAGGTTGGATTTGGCCATCTACCAGCAATATACAGGCTGGCCCCCCCCCCCCCCCCCCAAGCTGCAAGGAGACTGTATACCAACTACAAAGAACGAACAGTGGTTTTCCTTCAAGAAACAGTACACTTGTTATGAATTTTTAATCACTGAATGCAAATATATAGCAATTTTGACTTCACATCTATATCTGCTTACACTGGGCCATGTCCATTTGCACAGACCAGAGGTTAAATCTTTTTTGGTTACAAGGAAGAATTTAAATGGCTATACTGCAGTGAGCTTACTAACTTATTTTAAAACAGTGTTCCAGATGTTGATGATCCTGCCCCTTTTGTGGGAAATATTTACAGCCTACATAAAAAGCTGAATTCTCATTCACAGCATTCTGAAAAGCATAAACACACAAAAAGCTTTCTGAATCAGAAAGTCAATTTTAATTCCTTGAATGAAAGCATGCGTCCACTCACTCTGGCAAAGATTATTAAATTTTGACCTTCAATCATATGCCACATAAAAGGCCGGGAGAGAACTCAGCAGAAGAACTACGAAGGAAGTAACAAAGTGAATACGTTTTCAGCATGACATTTATGGTCCAAGGAGACTAAGGCTATGGCTACACTACAGAGCCTGCAGCAGCCCACAGACAGCACACTGTCGGTGTAACTTGCGTCGCTCGGGTGGGGGTGGGGGTAGGAGAGACATCTTATTTGCACCGCTGAGTGACATAAGCTGTAGTAAGCACATAGCCTCAAAAAACAATTCTGACAGTGAGAGATACCATACTAAGGCTGAAACAAAGATCTTAATGTAAAAGGGTTAGCGCATAAAAAAATGAGCGAATCAGTTTCATCTTGTGAATTCTATACACACTGCAGAGGGTACAAGGCAAAATGTACCTTTAGAGCCCTCTCCTCATGATGGCTATATAACCACTTGCTGCAGCCACTAGCCTCTAGCAGAATATTTAAAGACACTAGTACATTCAAAAAGAAAAGGAGTACTTGTGGCACCTTAGAGACTAACCAATTTATTTGAGCATGACCTTTCGTGAGCTACAGCTCACTTCATCGGATGCATACCGTGGAAACTGCAGAAGACATTATATACACAGAGACCATGAAACAATACCTCCTCCCACCCCACTCTCCTGCTGGTAATAGCTTATCTAAAGTGATCATCAAGTTGGGCCATTTCCAGCACAAATCCAGGTTCTCTCACCCTCCCCACCCCCTTTTTTTCAAAAAAACCACACACACAAACTCACTCTCCTGCTGGTAATAGCTTATCCAAAGCGACCACTCTTCCTACAATGTGCATGATAATCAAGGTGGGCCATTTCCCACTGAGAGTTACCAAAAGCAACTACAGCATTTGCTCAAGAAACTTCCTGAAAAAGCACAAGATCAAATCCGCACAGACACACCCCTGGAACCCCGAGCTGGGATATTCTATCTACTACCCAAGATCCATAAAACTGGAAATCCTGGGCGCCCCATCATCTCAGACATTGGCACCCTGACAGCAGGATTGTCTGGCTATGTAGACTCCCTCCTCAGGCCCTACGCTACCAGCACTCCCAGCTACTTTCGAGACACCACTGACTTCCTGAGGAAACTACAATCCATCGGTGATCTTCCTGATAACACCATCTTGGCCACTATGGATGTAGAAGCCCTCTACACCAACATTCCACACAAAGATGGACTACAAGCCATCAAGAACACTATGCCCGATAATGTCACGGCTAACCTGGAGGCTGAACTTCGTGACTTTGTCCTCACCCATAACTATTTCACATTTGGGGACAATGTATACCTTCAAACCAGCGGCACTGCTATGGGTACCCACATGGCCCCACAGTATGCCAACATTTTATGGCTGATTTAGAACGACTCTTCCTCAGCTCTCGTCCCCTAATGCCCCTACTCTACTTGCGCTATATTGATGACATCTTCATCATCTGGACCCATGGAAAAGAAGCCCTTGAGGAATTTCACCATGATTTCAACAATTTCCATCCCACCATCAACCTCAGCCTGGACCAGTCCACACAAGAGATCCTCTTCCTGGACACTATAGTGCTAATAAACGATGGTCACATAAACACCACCCTATACCGGAAACCTACTGACCGTTATTCCTACTTACATGCCTCCAGCTTTCACTCAGATCGCACCACACAATCCATTGTCTACAGCCAAGCTCTACGATACAACTGCATTTGCTCCAAGCCTCAGACAGAGAAACACCTACAAGATCTCCATCAAGTATTCTTACAGCTACAATACCCACCTGCTGAAGTGAAGAAACAGACTGACAGAGCCAGAAGAGTACCCAGAAGTCACCTACTACAGGACAGGCCCAACAAAGAAAATAACAGAACGCCACTAGCTGTCACCTTCAGCCCCCAACTAAAACCTCTCCAGCGCATCACCATGGATCTACAACCTATCCTGAAGGACGACCCATCACTCTCACAGATCTTGGGAGACAGGCCAGTCCTTGCTTACAGACAGCCCCCCAACCTGAAGCAAATACTCACCAGCAACCACACACCACGCAACAGAACCACTAACCCAGGAACCTATCCTAGCAACAAAGCCTGTTGCCAACTGTGTCCACATATCTATTCAGGGGACACATTCATAGGGCCTAATCACATCAGCCACACTATCAGAGGCTCGTTCACCTGCACATCTACCAGTGTGATATATGCCATCACGTGCCAGCAATGCCCCTCTGCCACGTACATTGGTCAAACTGGACAATCTCTACGTAAAAGAATAAATGGACACAAATCAGACGTCAAGAATTATAACATTCATAAACCAGTCGGAGAACACTTCAATCTCTCTGGTCACTCGATTACAGACCTAAAAGTTGCAATATTACAACAAAAAGACTTCAAAAACAGACTCCAACAAGAGACTGCTGAATTGGAATTAATTTGCAAACTGGATACAATTAACTTAGGCTTGAATAGAGACTGGGAGTGGATGGGTCATTACACAAAGTAAAACTATTTCCCCATGTTTATTCCCGCCCACCACCACCAGCACTGCTCCTCAGACATTCTCGTCAACTGCTGGAAATGGCCCACCTTGATTATCACGACAAAAGATTCTCCCCCCCTCCCCTGCTGGTATTAGCTCAGTTAAGAGATCACTCTCCTTACAGTGTGTATGATAACACCCATTGTTCCATGTTCTCTGTGTATATAAATCTCCTCACTGTATTTTCCGCTGAATGCATCCGATGAAGTGAGCTGTAGCTCACGAAAGTTTATGCTCAAATAAACTGGTTAGTCTCTAAGGTGCCACTAGTATTCCTTTTCTTTTTTGCAAATACAGACTAACGGCTGCTATTCTGAAACCAGCAATTTTAATATAAATATATCTGTTAGCTTAATGCTGGGGAAAAAAATGATACTGGGTTCTCTTGTGGCTTCCTGTAGTATTAGTTTTCATGTATTCATAAGTGGCTGAAGAAGCAGAGTCAGGTTCCTGGTTGTGTGTGAAAAAAGTGTTTTCTTATACCAGACAGTATGACAATGTCACCTCTGATATTAAGTGGCAGCATGTTCAGAACCTTAAGGCTTGTCTACACTACCACGCAGGGTCGATCTAAGATACACAGCTTCAGCTACATGAATAGCGTAGCTGAAGTTGACATACTTAGATTGTGATAAGTCGACAGCTGACGTTTTCCCGGCGACTCCGCTTGCGCTTCTTGTTCTGATGGAGTACCAGAGTCGACAGGAGAGCACTCAGCGGTCGATTTATCGCGCCTATACAAGACGCGATTGATCTAGCGGGGGGTTGATTGATCACTGCCCGCCAATCCGGCGGGTAGTATAGACAAGCCCTTAGCGAGTGACCCACTGAGGAACATGGGATCAGGTATTGTCCCATTTAGAAGTTCATACTCTCGTGATTACACTAGAAGAGTTGAGAAAGCTATTAAAAAAATTACTTTTTCCTGATTCTGCCTATCTGCAGTGATAAGCTGAAAGAGAAGTGCATTGAAGTTGAACTGATACTGCTGATATATCATCTATTTACTGTCCTGTTTACAGTGTTACTTTGGAACACACCTCCCTCTCTCCCTCCTGCAATGAAATGGGTGAAGAATGGCTGTAGAGCAAGGTAAGTGCCAAAAAACAAATCAATTTTCTATTTGCTTCATCTTTTAGGGATGCCTGTTAGAATATTGTCAGTTGTTTAAAAAAGATCAAGTTTTATGGCAGAGCAAAAACAATTCAGCTTAACTTCTGAACCTGGCAACAGCCACATGCAAAGGGATAGAGAGAGAAATAGTGTTTGGGGAACAGCTTTTGTAATATGAAATGGCATAAGGCAACAGACCAGTTTAGGTCATCTTCAAACCTAGTTTATACTCAAAGAAAGAAATACAAGGCTTAACAGATTCATTCACCCCATAGTGATTAAAAACCTTTCCCAAGAGAGTGTGGGGGTGCATTCCATTAATTCTGCAGAATTTAAGATTGTGTTTTTTAAATATGTTTCAAATCATTTAGGGTTGTAAAGAAAGCTTCCATATGTGAAGAAAGCATAAATTAATGTATCATCTTCATTCATCTACAGAGACCTGTAATGCCTCTCCTGCTGTTCAGAGATTTCCCAAGCTGCAGCAAAGTGAAAACTGACATATCTGGTCCGAATGAAAGGCAACTAGGGGAAGTGACAAGAATCATATCAATTTTGCTCCTGTGGAAGTTAAGAGTAGCAGCAGAGGCAGGTACTCAAGATATTCAATGAAAAGCTCCGAAAGACCCAAGATCTGTGAAGATTAGTAACTGACACCTACCACTAACACCTTCTCCACAGCAGCAACAAGGATTTCAGGAGGGAATGACAATAACTGCTGGTAAAAACAGAAAGAGGCTTCAAAGTTAATCAGAATACACAACTTTTTTTTTTTTTTTTTTTTTTAGCATCCAGCTAGTGAGGCTGGATCTCGGAGACAGCATCATGGTAGAAATCATACCACTTTTTTACACCAGATCAGGGACCCCAGTCAGTTGTCTCCTGTACTTCTATTAGGTGTAAGTAAAAATGTTTCAGGCCCTATGTGAGAGGGGGCAGGGCAAGTGGTCTGGAGGGATAAAGAACATAATATAGATAGAGATAAGGGAGGGGAGGGAGCACTGAAAATAATGCAGAAAAAACTATCATCTATAAAAAGGAAGTTAGCAAAGAAAAATGGTACAACATACGTATTACTATATTGACAAGATCTATTCCTTTAATTAACAGTGGTCATAACTTTGGGGTAACATGCATTTTTCACGTTGATTAGTACATGCCTAGGAAATTTTTCTGAACTGAAACAATATGAAGCTCTTAGATAATATCAGCCCTTCGTGTTTGAGTGATGTGTAGCAGTGGCCTCCATATATCCCATTAAGGAAGTGGCAAGCTTTGTCAATCCCTTTAAAGGACAAATTCCTTTCAATAAGAGGATAAAGGAATTAGTGCTGTTGGTGGCTTGTTTACTGTAGGTTTCAAATCTTAGGTCCATTAGATTTATGTTCCTTTTGGGCATTCCAATAAATCTGTTTTCAGCACCTAGAAATGAGAGACTCCTGCAGGGTGGATTAAAAAAAAAATTAAATACAAATCCAATTTAAATAAAGTATGGGTTAATTTTAAAAAATAAGCCTATTTAGAATTAAATTTGAAATTGACAATTTATGTTAAGGCTTAAATTAAATAAAAAAAATATTAAGCAGTACATATTTGCTGCCAAGTCAAACCACTGAACTGGTGGAAATCATTGATTAAGCACCTGGAAACAGTTTGTTGAAGCACTAAATCTGCTTTTCACAGCAGCAGCCTTTCCTACAGATAAAGAGGAAATATTTTCTTTGTTTGTTTACTAAACTAGTCCAGTTCGATGAGTAGGTCATTAAAAGTTAAGAACCAAATTTGGATTGAAAAGCAGGGAAGGGTTTTTTCTTCTTCCAAACTATGAATAAAAACCTAGATGTGAGAGGGTCAGATTAACTTGTTCTAAAATCTTTAACAGCATGGTGATCAGAAACAATCAGTTCAATTCATTAATTACAGAGACTTCCTTTGTTTAATAAATCAGTTTTTAATGCAAAACTTGCATAAGAAAAAATATCAAAGTATTTAGCACATTTAAGATAGTTTTAGTTAATAAAAAAAATTAAAGATACACAGTATTTTCAATTGAATTTCCATCCAAATAGAGCTTGGCACAAATCATGAGTAAATAAATTAATCATCAAGTAAATAAGAAATGCATCATTCACAATTTTCCGTCATAATAAAAATAGTAAAGATTCAGAACCTGAATAAATGCAATGTAATCACCTAAATAAATGTGTGCAGATATAGTGCCCAGTTTAGCAAAAGAAACAACAAAATTTAATATGAAGGTTGTATTTAGGTGAAAATCAACCTGATTTAATGGTTACCAACTAATGAGAATCAATCTGTCTTTAGGAAAATAACTAAAAAGTACAAATGCAAAACACAGTTAAAAACGGATTATCTAAATCAAGGTTTCCTGCTTGATTATTTAAATTACGACTAAAATAAGTGACTTAAATTGCTTTTAGTAGAACCAATCCACCCTGGAACGCAGTAATAATAAATTAAGATTTTGGCACTTTGAGTTAAAGTGTGCTGTGAGGTTGCCTTCATCTAAGACAGGGTTCCCAAACTTGGTTCACGGCTTGTTCAGGGTAAGCCCCCGACAGGCCGCGAGACACTTTGTTTACCTGAGTGTCTGCAGGTACGGCCACTAGCAGCTCCCAGTGGCCGTGGTTCGCCCTTCTCGGCCAATAGGAGCTGTGGGGAAGCTGTGGCCTGGCCCACACTGCTTCCCACAGCTCCCATTGTCTGGGAACAGTGAACCGCAGCCACTGGGAGCTGCAAGCGGCTGTACCTGTGGACACTCAGGTAAACTAAGCATCTTGTGGCCCACCAGGGGCTTACCCTGAACAAGCCGCGAACCAAGTTTGGGAATCCCTGATCTAAGAAGATCAAACAAGTTCTGTTGCATGATAAAAGAATATAGTTTCAGAAACCCAGCAGATCTAGAAAGTTAGTAAGAAACAAATCTCAGTTTCAAACTTCTGAGAGATTCACACAGTGAAAACACAGGATTATGATTACAAGCCTGCTAGTGTCTTAACACATTACAACTCAAATTTTCATTTTTTAATGTTTCTGTTAAAGGTTAATTGATTAATGCCCACCTATATGTACATTCACAGCTACTACTGATGTTCTCAACACTATAATCCATGCACAAAGCATTCCATGTTCCCCTGCCATATGTACATTCCCATCTGGGATAATGGCAGGTTGTTCACTATTAAAATTATGAAAAAACCTTCACTTAATGCCTCCTCAGCTTCTCACTTCCTATAGAGTTTAGGAGATCTACAGGGTGTGTGGGGAGCACAGACAAAAGTGCCAGCAGAGACAGGAGGAAGGATAGGGAACATGAAAAATGAGGGCACATTTGATTCTTCCTGCAGACCTTGGGACTCTACTGCTCCCTCCACAATCAGCTCACTGGGGCCCCCAATCCACACTGTAAGCCCTAGCATGCTTGTTGAGGGCCTATCGCACCCTCCTACAAAATTTACAAAGATCATTGGGCTTCCTCCTCGCAAACCCTTACACACTTGTAGGGGTCCATTAGTCATCCGCTATAGCCCTGTCAGGCTCAGAAGTTCCTGAAGAGGGCTGACAACCCATCACTAAGCCCAAAACTGAGATGGACATTTCTATTTAGGACTGTCAGATGACCGATTCAGTTTTAGCTCAGATGACCAAGCTTCATCAGGCTTTGAGAGGGTTTTTTTGGTTTGGTTTTGGTTTGGTTTTTTTTTTTTTTTTTTTTTGGGGGGGGGGGGGTTGGAGGGGGAGATTGGGAGGCGGTGGAGAAGGAAGAATACCTTGTGATGTTCTGTACCTTGCGGGGGGGGGGGGGCGGGGGGAGAAACACCTGCAACAAGGTAATGCTCACCTGATTCTGAAAGGGGGGAGGAGGCTGCAAAGCCAGGAGGGAATAAAGAACATGATAAAAGGGAGAGACTTTGCCATGCTCTTCCTCTCTCTTCCACCTACATCTACAGACACCACACCAATTGACTGAAGTGCTGATCAAAGGGGAGAGCCTGGCTGAGGGGCAACCAGCCAGCCTGTGGTAAGGAGCATCTAAGTTTGCAAGGGCACTGAAAGTGTTAAGATCAGCTTAGAATGCATTGTGCTTTTATTTCATTTGACTAAATCTGACTTGTTAGATTTTTTTTAAAGTGATTTTAAGTCAAAGCATATCTTTGTAGTTAATAAATTTGTTTATTCTACCTGAAGCAGTGCATTTGGTTTGAAGCGTGTCAGATTCCCCTTGGGATAACAAACCTGCTACATATCAATTTCTTCATTAAATTCACAAACTCATAAGCTTGCAGCATCCAGTGGGTATAACTGGACCCTGCAAGATGTAGGTTCCTTGGACTGTGTTTGGGACCGGAGATATCAGCTAGTGTCACTTGGTTGCAAGTAGCTGGGAGCAGCTTACATGCCAGAGGCTGTGTGTGAACAGCCTGGGAGTGGGGGTCCTCACAGCAGAGCAGGGTAAGGCTGACTCCCAGAGTCAAGGATTGGCATGACCTAACAGATCACCGGTCCAGATAACACCAGAGAGGAACATCACACATATCCAAGGCCCCTGCTTCTCCCTAACAAACTCCTGAATATGTAAGCTCTGCAGAAAAAGAGCCCTGCTGACTTTAAGAGATCTATAAGAAAAGGGTGCGGCATATAGCCAGGTGCTTAGAGACAAAGATAATTCCCTATCTCCCCACCTTCCTACATCCTGTGCTCCACGTGAGATAGCACAGTCTGCCATCCTCCCCCAAACTGAAGGCTTACCAGACATGCACTAACCGCACCTCTCAAAACCAACGAGTCTTGGATTGTTAGTCCCCAGCGAGCCAGTTTTAGCCTGGTTGGGGCAGAGGTGCCTCCCAAGATTCATGGGGCATGAGCCTTTTAAATTTAAGCTACACTAGGTCTCTGTTTAGTGACATTTGGATAACTGGCTTCCAAATCGAATCAAGGGACCAAATCACACGAAATGCTGAATGCCTCCTGCAAGACAGTGTTCAACACTTTTTTTTTTTTTTCTTGTTTAACGGCATGATTACACAAATTGCCTATAAGAATTTGTAAAAGTTATGTATACCACTTCAAGGCTATGAAGTGACCCACATACTGTAATTATGACTTTATAGTTTATGGTCATTGATAAAATTGATTACTAGAGAAGTTAGGGGTAGAGTTGTTTTACAAAACTTTCGGTAACTGCACAAGCTCAGTTTTCTGAAAAGTAGATCAGATAAAACTTGTGTGATTCAGTTAGCATTTTAGCCTCCCTGTGGTGTCAAGCTGGATAGGAGAGAGATACAGGTAGATTTTTATATGGCGCCCATGGTATCCGAGCACCTCCCAAAATTCCAATGTTTAAAATTGACAGATTTTCTTTCCCACAAGAGAAAGGAAAAACGTAATGAGAGGAGAGGTCAGTGTCATATACAGATGAAAATCTCAGAGAGGACATTTGTAAAGTAGTAGCTCACTTATTTTTCATATTGCGTTAGTTCTCAAAGAGTGGTAAGGGTTTCCAAATGGAGGAAGAATACTTGCATCAGACCCCTTATCTGTTGTCTGTAGGTTGTAACATACAAGCAAAGTGGACAACAGATGCTGACATGATTTGTTACAACAAGTTCTCAAAACAGATATAGTTTGCTTTTGTCCCCCATCTAACTTTGCTAAAACCATGCCCATCCACAAAATTTTATATGCTTCAAATCACACAGGGACACTTAGCAGATAATGGGGAGTTTCAAAATTTGAGTTATTGTGCCCATTTGATAGACTTTTCCTAAGCCTTTCTGGTATCTTCATTATCTCCAAATAGTTTAATTTAGACATGCCGAGCTACATAGGAATTCCCACCACTGGGCAATTCAATGTTTTAAAGGAAAATAAGATCATTCCCCCTGCTGAAAAGGTACACTGAACCTTACACTTTAAGCTATAGTTAATGGTGTACATATCTATCAATTCAGGTATTTAAGGAAAAATATACATGGGAACATGTATTTGAGAAAGCTACACAGTTAGAAAGCCTGAAAGTTCTAAATTAAGTTTTTAACCTGAAACATCAAAATAGATTACTATGGTATTTAGACTTGGTGGAAGAAGTGTGCTATGGAAAAATCTGGAGGATGTCAGAGGCATAGCAGATCAACTCACCAAGGCTTCAGGTGGTCAGGGAGGAGACAGACGTAAGTGGCAAAAGAACAGAGTATGGCTATGCAACAGAAAGACCCATGGCAGCAAGTCTCAGAGCCTGGGTCAACTGACTCAAGGTCATAGGGCTAACACTGCAGGGCTAAATATAGCAGTGTAGCTGTTCAGGCTAAAACTGGAGCCTGGGCTCTGAGATCTTCCCCTCTGCCCCCACCCCCAGCCCCAGGTTTGAGTCCAGGCTCCAGCCAGAGCCCAAAACATCTACACTGCTCTTTTTAGCCCCATACATTGGGTCCTGCAAGCCCAAGTTAGTTGACCCAGGCTCGGACACTCACTGCTGCACCTTAGTTTTGTTTTTGCTGCATAGACGTACCTGAAAGGGGAAGTCAGGAGAAAGAGCAAAGGAAATAGAAAAAACAAACAAACAAAAACACACCAGAGCTGAGAGAGAGGTCTTAAAAGAAGATTAATGTTCAGGTCAGCCTTTCAGGGGTAAGAACTATATTCTGCCTATAGTGGTGGGAGGGTTTTATATTCTGCTAGGTCTGCTCCATGGTATCACTATTCACATTCAGCAGAACCTCAAAGTTACGAATACCTCAGCAACAGAGATTGTTTGTAACTCTGAACAAAACACCATGGTTGTTCTTTCAAAAGTTTACAACTTAACATTGACATAATACCACTTTGAAAGTTTACGATGCAGAAGAAAAATGCTGCTTTCCCTTTACTTTTTTTTTTTTTTTTTTTTAAGTAGTTTACTTTTAACACATTACTGTACTGTATTTGCTTGGGGCGGGGGGGGGGGAGAAGAGTCTCTGTTGCTATCTGATTGTGTACTTCTGGTTCCAAATGAAGTGTGTGGTTGAATGGTCAGTTCATAATTCTGGTGTTTGTACCTCAGAGGTTCTACTGTAATCTCATCTGGAGCCCAAAGAATTTCATTTTTTGAAAAGCCTCCCTAGTGGAATCCTTGAACAAGATCTCTAAAGTCTCACACAGCACATAGCCCAACTCCAGAACCTTAACCTGTCTTCACTAGGAAAAAATGGTGTGTGAACTTGAGTTCACTAGGATTTTAATTCAAGTTAGCAACACACCTTTTCCCCCAGCGAAGACAAGATTGTAGAGCCAGCTGCATGGTTTGTTCTCAGACATGAAGGAGGGGGCTCTCAAGAGAGATGATCTACTGCTCTGAGTTGGTCAGTCAACCAAGGGGAGTGCAAACACCCTAACAGGGATCACTCCGTGCATTATATTGACATAGCTAAACACTGGTGGCAGAAGCGGGATTTAAAATTAAGGGGTGGGGAAACTTGGTGCATTAAGACTATGAGGTCATACTTTGTATACTTGTATAGCTTCCATTTCCTGAGTTTTGTTTGCATTTCCCTGATCCCTACCCCCATATGTCTTGAAGGTCACAGGCCCACGTGTATTAACATTTACGATCTTATTTACCATTATGGTGAGTGGTATCACTGCTATTACTCTTTCAGCCCAAAAATTGTGCTTGGCACTTTAGTCCATGTAAAAATACATCAACTATGCCCCAAACAGTTTATATAGGACATTATGGAAGGAAGCAACTCACAGTAAAAGAGTGAGGGTGGAGAAGGGTTACAACAAGATCACAATTATTTAGCTTTGTTAAGTGCACATCTTAGTGATTCAATTAGAAGTGGTTTTTTTAAAGAGTTAGTTCACTTCTTGTGGGCACCACTGAAGGAGCAAGTCTTGAGACATGAATGGAGGATAGTGTCTTGGAGGGTGTGTTCTTCATTGGGTACAACATGGAAAAAATGAATGGATGTAGTTGCGGGGAATAGATAAGAAAACAGTATTATTGGCAAGGCAGAGCAGAGTTACACAGGCAAGCTAATTTCTCAACTCATGCTAGCTGGCTAGCTCTGTAATACCATAGTACAACGTAGAGTCAGTATTGCCAACCCCAAGTGCTCAAAAATCATGAATCAGGTCCCAGAGAATCACAAGACTGGCTTAAGAATCTCATGACTAATAATTTTTGTAATTCTTTTTTTGTTGATTTGAGATTTTAGGAGGCATTTGGGTCACATTTTCGATTTTTTTCCTCTGCAACCACATGGACTAGACATGGGATTCTCAAACTTCATTGCACCGCAACCCCCTCCTGACAACAAAAATTACTACACGACTCTAGGAGTGGGGACTGAAGCCTGAGCCCCGTCACCCTGGGCGGAGAGACCAAATCTGAAGCCCAAGGGGCTTCAGCCCCAGGAGGGTGCCTATAACCTGAGCCCCGCTGCACAAGGCTGAAGCCCTCAGGCTTTGGCCCTGCGTGGTGGAGCTCGGGCTTTGGCCTCAGGCCCCACCCAGCAAGTCTAGTGCCAGCCCTGGCGATTGCATTAAAACAGGGTCGTGACCCACTTTGGGGTTCCAACCCACAGTTTGAGAACCACTGGACTAGAAAAAATTGTTACATTGAAAGCTAATATTTTCATATAGTCACTTGTCTCAAGAAGCTGGGATTTTAAGTAAAATATATATCATAACAATTACTACAAAATCTTGAGTTGGCAACACTGCAAACTGTTAGTCTTATACAAACAGCAGATCAAGTGACAGACCTCAAGAACTTGACAGCATCTCTAATTTGAAGCCCACTTACCTCAGGAAGTCTGAATTTAACACTGTGCACTATAAACAACTGTAGCAACACAATGAAATAATAGGCTCTTTGGAGTAAAAGTTGAATTTATAGCTACAGAGAAGAGAGTATGAACTTTTGTAGGCCTCAAGATGAGCTTGCCTTTAAAACAATAAGAAATCATGTTCAAGGGTCTTCTGATGCCATACATATAGGTTACAATGGGTTCTGAATCAGACAGACATATACACGGTATAACTAATATGGCCATGATAAAAATATACATAGGCCAAGTGCTCTGACCATACTGGCAGTTTTTAGCTAGCTACATGCTGTTTAGAACCTAAAATTCGGTTTGAAAGGATTTGATTTTTATTGGTACATCTTGATAATTTCACCACACACATACACAAAATATTTCCATAAAAATATACAGATAAGCATTGTAAGAAAAATGCT
Organism: Eretmochelys imbricata; assembly: GCF_965152235.1. Taxonomy (NCBI): domain Eukaryota; kingdom Metazoa; phylum Chordata; order Testudines; family Cheloniidae; genus Eretmochelys; species Eretmochelys imbricata. The sequence continues at coordinate 165,627,581 of NC_135572.1, forward strand.
GCTTGAGAACTTAAGAGTTTGATTTAAGGATATCTTTACTTTGCATATTTTGACATGCGATGTTGACAATGTGTGTTTTAACAGTTATGCAGCTTAACTGTTCAAATCTCAACATCTACTTGTTAAATAATTCTCTGACACTGCTCCCCATAATTTCTCAAAACTGAAAATTTAAAATCAATTAAAAAATTCTTAAAAATAAACTGCAAAAAACCCTCCACCTCTGCCAAGCCTACCTATGGTCAACCATCACACCAGATACCATGAAGAGGTAGAATTGGGGCAGGGAAAGAATCACAAGGCCATTATTGTTAGACAATCTGCATATTTCCCCTTTAAAAAAAAAGTCACAACATTCAAACACAAATTTAATACAATATTAACATTTCTAAAGCTACAACAGCTCTCTGATTATATCAGTTACTGGTTCCTTTAAGGCATGGATCTATACAGATACATGTAGGTTTCCAAAGCAGTACAAGTATACTTATGTTACCACATTAGTGTACACAAACCAGGGGGAAACAAGTAAATGCCCCCTTTCTCAAATGCTAGCAAAAAAATTGCATATATGGTGACAAGATTTGCTATGCAAACAGGTTTTATTTCTCATTTGCTTAGCCCTTGCGTGTATCAGTTTTAGAAACAGTGTTTCAGACAGTGTTCCTTTAAATGCAAAACCTTGTTTTGGTACAACAACACTCCTTCAAATTGTTCACTAGAATTTTTTCCAGCATATGTTTACAGAGGAAAAAAAAAAAGCAGCAGCAAGTAATCCTCAGTAAGGCCTGCCAAAGAGCATTGCCAAGAGATGCATGGACATCTTTTAGGCCATTTACTCACGCTCACTTTTTACAGTGAGAGGTCAGTGACAACGGTATTAAGCTACAAGATTTTTGATACATGGCAACAGTTCAGGTTTTTACTTCAGTTCATGCAGACAAATCTCACTTTTATTATGATGATTAAGCCAGTATTCTTCAGGGTTCAAGAACAAAAAGCATGAATATGACAGAAGTTAAAGAGGGGACTAAAACAAACATGCAGGATGTGTGCTCTAACCCATGGTTCTCAAGCTTTGCCTATGTGTCTGGAAATTTGAATACTAGAAAATGCACCTTTATCTCTGTTTTGAATAGACTAAAACAAAAACAGAAATAGGGTCTTAAATTATTAACCTCACAAAAACCTGCAGCTTCTGACACGGCAATCATTGCTTAATCCTTTTTTATCCTTTATCCATTGGATCCGATGAAGTGAGCTGTGGCTCACAAAAGCTTATGCTCAAATAAATTTGTTAGTCTCTAAGGTGCCACAAGTACTCCTTTTCTTTTAATGTCTGTAAGGTGACAATAATTTGCACTATTTTATTTTGTGACAAAATATACTGCCTGAATGGCTCCTTAGTGTGGAGTCAGGTGTGTGCTTAGTTCTTTTGCTTGCAGTTTGAAGGGTACTGGTTAAATCAGCTATTCCAAGTGGTAGGCCATCTTAAAGGAATTCTAGAAGGATAGCTAAAGATGAGGTACGCAGACAATCTTGCCCATATCCTGAACCCCAGATTATTGATCGTGTTTATAATCTGTACAAATACTCTCTTCTCATTTAAAGAACTCAGGTTTAGCCCATCTGGATTCTAGTGATAGGTTTGGCCTGGGGAGAGATACTCTCTGTATAAACAGGAAAACAGGTTTGCTTGTGGACATGCTGATCAGATCCACAAAAAAAAAAAAAAAAAAAAAAAAGACAGCCTTCTCAACCAGTAGGGTGCTATCAGTAACACCTGAGCGGTCTTTCTTGATCCCCTTTGTTAGCATGGACATTCACTTCAAGAAGCAGGGAAGGAATCTACCATATATATGATACCTACCAATTCTAAGGCAGATGTGACTGTTGTTTTTTACAGCAACATTAAATGTCAAGCTTAAAACAGAAACCCAGTTCCAACCTTAACTGTGGAATGAGTGTTCCTACAATGCTAAAACAATTAAGTTTACAGACAAATCATCTAGAGGTGCAAGAGAAAGTAAGCCATAATACTAAAATGCTGTAGTCCCGCCAGAAATATGAGTAACCAAATTCAGACTGCCCAGGGTCACAGTATCCACCTATTGCACTGTTAGTATAAGCCATTGAAAAATAGTAATAGAGATCCCCCTGGCTTCTTGCCCCAGATTAGGGTGAGGGGAGGAGAGAGAAAGAGCGCTTAGTACATTTACCATTACTTTGCCAAAATCATTGACTTTATCCAAAAAGCCATAATGCTTCAAAGCAAGATGCTGCCAAAGTATTTTTCAAACCAAAATGATATGAACACAAGTTCCAAACACCTTCCCAACAAGTAGAAGTTTACCTTTTCAGGGAGGGAGGGAAGAGTATGTTAGTCTCTGCACCCAAGATAGATAAAAAGGTATCCACTGAAGTTTTAAGAACTATCAAAACTAGGACAGTTTGGAATTACTCCTGAAGACAAGACAGATCTAGAGACAGGTGAAGCTATGGGCACAAGAGGACTTCAAGATACAATGTAACAGGGTCTTCCCAAAGTAAGGGCACACATCTGGCATAGCCATTTTGCCTACCAGATGTTACTCTTTCAGTTAAGCACTTCTGGTACTGTGATGGTGATGTAACAATAAATGTAGAGGAGGAAAAGAACAATTTTACCAGGATGTCCCTGTACTGTATGAATTCCTTGAAAGTTTTCTGGATTGCCTCTGTCTCAAGCACATTGATGTGCATCTGTATACTAAAACATGGTGTTCTGGGCACTAAAAGGCCTAGCAGGAATGCTCCGGAAGAACGAGGCCTATGCGCAGCAAAGTAGCGAGTTATTGGCTTTACTGAAAGTAAGTGACACGCCCGCAACGGGGACACCAAGCATTGCTGTCACGGATGCGGGGAACCCAGTACACCGGAGCTATGTCTGGGATGGAGTCCGACGAAGGGGCGGACAACAAGCAGAGAAAAAGCACTACACATTAACATATCATGAATATATAATCAGGTACTTTCCTAAGGGGTTTTCCTCTAACTGGCAAAGGGCCATATGCGGCGATTGAACCGTCCAAGGGCTGGTTACAGCCGGTTCTCTGTGTCCTACAATGACCATCGGCGCGAGAAAGCTGTTTTCCCCTAGCTAGGCTGTAACAGAGTCTTCCGCAGTCCCTTACACATGGCCTCTCTGCCACAGGCCTGCAAGCACCCCAACTAAGCCTTTCAACCCTAGAAAATGGACCCAATGACCATCAGGATTCTAGAAGGAAAATCCTATGTTTTCAGAAGGTGGAACACCTGACCCAAAATCTCCTTCTTGACCTCAGACTTTCCCCACATTTCACTCTGACAACTAAGGTGTAAATTGCACCTTATAGAATGGGTCTCCACGGCCATGCATTAGAGCAAAAACTCAAATTAGGCTTAAGATCAGTTTTAAAGACTTTTCCCAAAACATTTTCAAGCTTTTCTATTGTTCTCCCACAGTATCTTAAAACTAATAGCCCTGGTCTGGGCAGGTGACTAATGTTCCCAGTGATTCTTCCAGAGTCAGGCATTTTTTCAGATACCATATACCAAAAGTACTACTGTAGAACCAAAAAATTGCTTGTTATCAAACTTTCTCCATTCCCTTTGATGACTAATTCAGGTTTCCCAACACTGCCACTTGTTTCTCAACTAGAGGACCATTTGTCAAAACCTTCATAGCCCTGTAAGAAAGGAAATACTTTCCTTTCTAACAGGTGAAGAGTCAGACACTAGTACATGATGTCCGATACAAAGAACAATCCTTTACCAGTGAGACTGTTCTTCAGTCCAGTTACTTCCCCCATTCTTCTCCCTGCATCAGTTCAGAATCAGTTTTTGCTGCCTTCACTAGGTCAGGTGGTATACTGTCTAAGACCCACAAAATTGATGGAGTAAAATACCCAAGAATATTTCTGAAAGTAGAGATTGAAACAGTAGCTTTGATTTCCAGCAGATGATCCACTTGGGCTTGATTTTATTGAAGGTAGTGGGTTTTGTTTTTTAGTTAGTTTCTCAAGAGAAGTTTAAAATCTACTGGCTGAAGAGTAATTGACTTAGTGGTCAATTACCATTGGTGCAGGTGCCAGTTACTCAAGTAGTAACTCAATGTTTATCTGACCAGAATGGCAGGTTTGATCCATCTTGTGTGAAGGATCTTCAGTTACGAGTTTGAAGCTAGCATCTGATTTTGTGGGCACTCTTAGAACTATTTGCACTAAATCGCCACAAAGTGACTGGAGAGGACCATGGAAGCTTTTTAAGAAATTATGCCAAGACCCTTTTATTGCCAGGCTGAGAGCTGAAGTTAGAGGCACAAAGTGGTAATACAAGTTATTCACTTGTTTATTTTAAGACGACAAAACATGTTTTGCAACAAGCCCATAATAAGTCTTATAGCTGACCATACATACAACTGGTTTCCTTCAGTGCCTATGGTAGTGACAAGTTTCAAATGCAGATTTAGGATTCCTAAGTATTAATGAACCAGATTTAATTACCCATATGATTGCAACTACTAATCAGCTCATATTTTCACTAACATTCTCCATAAGCCTCCTTACCCATCTTTCCCCTCCCCCACCCACTGGGCAAGTCTTGTGCACTAGACAAGATTAAAACTAAACCTTACCAGAACTTTTCCAAAAGGAAATCAAGCTGCACTATTGAGTACAAAGTTAAAAAGAAGATCTGTCTCAAACAGATATCACTAAGTAAATCCACCCAAGCCCATTTTCTTAGTGATATCTGTTTGCACTGCAAACATCCACAATAAATGAGTTCTGATCCAGTGCCTTAGTAAAGCCCTCCATCTATTTTTATTTTTTAAACTATTCTGAAACAAAAAGGAGAAAAAATTAAAATACTAAATTCACCCACCAAATTTAGCACTGTAATGAGATTTTGAAAAAAAATAAAAAGAACTTGGTGTAACTGTCAGCAGCTTGGGATACTATTTTAGCCTTTTAGTGCTTAAACTCCCCCCTCCCCCCCAAAAAACATACAAACAAGTTGCTATGCTAATCATGCCATCTACGGCAGATTGTAATTTTCTGCAGTTTTGTATGATTTAAATGTCTAATAGCAGCATCAAATGTACCTTTGAGAGAGAGACTGAATCAGACCTGTGTGTTGATGCAGCAAACAACTTGTTAAAGTCAGCACTGGGATGTTTGACACAAATATATGAAATACTTCAAGAGCAGATTCCAGTTATTGCGGTGGGCCAGATGACTCAACGTTCAGCTGTGGATAGAGGCTTTACAAGAGGATGACTAATGACTCCAGAAGTTCCCATTCCAAGTAGGTCTGCTCCAGGAGTACCCATTCAGTTCTCCTGCCGTCACATGTCTCTGGGTAGGGACCCTTGTTCCACTCCCTTCTGAGTGCAGGAGGCGGTGGTGTTTTAAGGCTGCACAGCTCTCTCCCATATACTGAGCTATCCCCAGCAACCAAATTGCCTAAAGGCCAGAGCCTGTGCTTTGCTTTCTCTCCAAGGGCTATGAACAGTGTATTGCCAGCAGTTACAAGTTACTACACAGCTCTTTCTAAGCAAATACACTTATTCTTAAGGTAAAAGCATTACAGAGAAAACATAAAAAAACAGTAAGTTTCTATACACATGCTGAAAGCTTACCAGGGATCACCCATCAGTCTTATGGGGCCCTAGTAGGTCAAGTCCTTCCATCCCTTCTGCAAGGATTGCCTCTCCCACCTTGAAGAGAAGTCCATTTTCTAGATCAGGAAAAAGGCCCCAAGTCAGTTTAAATGCAGCATTTTTCAGACAAATTTCCTTTGCCTTTCTAGTCTCTGGAAACCCAGTATGAGCCAACCTCCCTAGGGGAAGGTACCTCTCTAGAGGGGTTTACAATGTAAGTGATTCACTTTAATTAAGGCTATGTTTTAGTCATGAATATTTTTAGTAAAAGTCATGGACAGGTCATGGACAGTAAACAAAAATTCATAGCCTGTGACCTGTCCATGACTTTTAATATATACCCCTAACTAAAACTTGGGCCAGGAGGCAGTAGGGCAGTCCCAGGACCCCTGCTGGTGCTGGGGTGGGCAGTGGCAGGCTCACTCCGGGGCACACGCTCATTGAGTGGAATGGTGGGTGGAATCGCCTGCATTATTTACAGGTATCTTGTTATTTTTCTTTTTTTTTTTTGCCGAAAGTGTATAGTTGAATTCGTGTAAGTTAAATGTGCACATGATGCAACTCCCCTGTATAAAACAATTAAAACAAAGTGTTCAACAAGCAGAGTTCTTTTGAATTTCTGCAAAAGCTTTTCCCATAGTACTTAATCCCAACAGAAACATTTTCATTATGTTCTTTCCAGTTCAATATGCAAACAGGTTTGCAATCTGAGCAAGCTGAATAGAACAAAGGGTCTGGCATTAAACAGAATATTGCATTTTAAAGGGGACAACTTGAACACACACACACACACCCCCCCCCGAAAAACATTTCTGATAACTGGAAAGAGTTTGCACATTTTCCCCCCTAGTTTACTTTGTGCATTGGAAAGCACTGTGTGTGTACACTCTTTTCTTTCTTCCTGAAAAGGTCCTTATGAACATCAAGAGTGGATCAGATATTTTTTTTAAAAAAGAGGAATTTAAATAGTATGCCTGAAGTCTTTAAAGGCTTTAGCAAAAACTGGACTTTAATACACTAAAGTCTAACTAGCTGTTCCTGTTATGTTAATAAATTAATAAAACTTCCCATAAGTTGATACAGAAGGAAAAATATAACGTTACAGTAGCTTTTATCCTGAGAAGTTCAAGAGTGCTTTACAAATGTATTTCTATGGCAGTAATCCCTAGAAGTCTCAGTCATGGACCAGGTCCTCACTGAAGTAGGCAACGTACAAAGAGAATGAATGAAAGTCAGTCCTTGTCCTAAAGATTTTAAGAATCAAAAGTTTAACAAGAGAAAACACAGATACAGACAGAGGGAGCACAAGGAAACAGCCCTAACTGTATCGGTCAGCATAATGGCAGTCATCTCAACAAATCAGCTGAGAAGTACTTTGCAGGCATCAGAGCAAAGGAGAGAATGGATTTTAACCACACCTCTTCTGCTTAAAATAGAATCCAGACAGTTCAGCTAGAAGTTCACCTTACTTACTGTAGAAGTTCATATAGCATCTATATACAGTGTTTAAGTCCCTGATCCTGCAATGGTCTCTCCACAGGTGGACACATCCACTGGCACATATCTCCACTGACTTCAGGCTCTACATGGTGCAAGCACACATCCATCACGAGTAGCTTGCGGGATCAGGGATTAACACAGCAAATTAATCTAAACACTGTTTAATATAATGGACTGGGTAATTGAATAAATCTTTTCTATTTTTATTTTTATGCAGAATAGGATACTGCGAATGACCTATAAAAATTTATCTTTAGGCTATTACAAACCACCATATTTTAATTAGTGTAGAAATTGAATACAGTCTACATCTGAAACTTGTATATTTCAAGTTGTACTTAAGAATATTCTAGCTCCTAACTGCTACTCAAAGCACTTCACTACCACTTAAATCTTGTTACATTTGCTACTGTTACTTATTCTAAAAGGCTTTGATTAAAAGAGATGAAGAAGCAATATCAAAATTTGAGTGGATTGTTACATGGAATCTGCAGAGATTCAATCATTCATCAATTAATATACAAACACGAAGGTTCTAGAACTCAGTTTCACATGGTGGGGGAAGTGCTATAATGTATTGATACAGTGTTTATGAAGCAAGAGATTTGGGGGGGGGGTAGGGGGCAAGACTGTTCATTAGGATACAATTCTCTTTCATTTTCATGTTTTCTAAGTGGATTTCTCTGATGTTGTGACCGACAATGGGACTATCATAAGATCAAGAGTATATTATGTAACAAGTTAGTGGAAGAGGTTAAATCATGATTATTGGTTATTATAGCAAGAGATGCAGCAAACACTGTAGTTGAGTTTGCATGAGAATTTCCATCCTAAAACACATTCATAGTTGCTATTTGCTTTACAAAGTGATCACCATGGAGGTCAAGATTTTCTTGATTTCATCTCTGCTCTGAGATTTTTTTTTAAATTTGGAAAAAAAAATTCTCAGCTGTTTACATACAATATTAGTGGCAGAATAAGGGAGAGAGAAAAATCCTATTAGACATTCCCATTATAAAGATAATTAAGACTTTTGAAAGAGCTCTACAGCTGAAGCAGCCATGGATAGTAAGCTAAGCTTGATATGGAAATAGCCCTGGTTGATAAAGTGTCTGTGTTCCAGCAAAAATTGGCTTTAACCTTTGAAAGTCACCTATGCAGCTCCGTTTGCACAACTACTTTGATAATCTTCTGAAGTGTGCACTTAAGAAAGGCTGTTCTGTGCTGTATGGATGTAATTAGCTTCCTAGTAAACTGCCTCCTTCTTTGAGTATCTAAGGAGGAACATAAATGAAAAAATGACGTACATGATAGCTGTCAAAATTAATATACCTCGCAGAGAAGGTAGTTTATCTAAAAACTAAGTCAATGAAGACTGTATTAGCTTCCATTCTTGCATGCATGGGTATTTAGGTTTTAGCGCCTTTATTAATTGTATTTGAGAAATAGCATAACAATATAAGACAATCATAATGCATATGAATAATGGGTTATGCATATGCAACCTCAGCATTATAATTTTCTGATTTCTGAGTGCTTAACTGAGGGACCTGTAATTCCATCATAAAACAAATATAGGTTCTTAATATCCAACGTAACTTGCACAGGGATGTTTCTTACATTGCTTCCAGGATCTCACTAGGAATGTAGTAGTTTGAGTTACTTGTGTATTTATTATCTGAAAGTATAGCAAAACTAGTACTCTTTTTAAGTCAATTGTGGTTCAGCATGAAGAAGGGTTAGCGTACTTCTACTTAAGATCCGAATTCAACCTGATCTGATCACAAAACCAGACTAAAAACAGCATTTGTTTCTGAGGTCCCAAATGTAGTGGTCTCCAAATTCTACTACAATGGTCAGTTCAAGAATTTCTGCTGTCAATTCTGCTGAGAAGTTAGAAATCTGTTTTCTGCATTAGTTCACATCTTTATCTTGATAAACCCTTTAATTAAAGATAATGTTAAAAAATTATATAGAACACAGGTTAAGAAAAGAGTGTCCGTACATCTGGTTCTAGTGCTTAGATTATCCACAAATACAGAGTTTGTTTTAAAAGTCGTAAGATACATATAGTGCATAATCAGCAATAACCCAAATTTTTGGTTACTATAATTTTAACAATACAGTTTAGATATTAGAATCCAAATACTCAGGTACATCCCTCATGAAAAGTTGTGCAGAGAGTTCGTTGTGAAAAGCAAAATAGATTAATGAGTGAAGATTGTCCCTCAGTAATAGAGAATTTAGAGTAGGTTGTCTATTTAGACAACAACATCCATCAGGGAAATATTTCAGTTACTTTCCCGACTGCGCTTCTCATCTATACAGCTTCAGTTCTAAACCAGAATGTTTATTTTTGTCCTTTAAGTCTCAACAGTCTTGTTTGGGGATGTCAGTGGGAGGTTAATGAAAATAAAAAATGTGATTTAGATGTCCCCAACACAGCTCTTAAATATTTACACAAATCCAACACTCAGACAATCTTGTGCAATTTAATCCAACTGCTTCTTTCAGAAAAGGCCAGGACCAGAATCACAGAATTTAAAAACTGAAGTGAACTGACAAAGCTGTGTCAGGAAGCCCACACAATATGAGGTTACAGGATGTCTGGCTCTAGCCAGAAATTTGTACCAGCAAACTGTAACCAGTTAATGAACTCCACTTTTGTTGTTTTGTGTCTCCAATAGAATAAGCTAGGAGTGATTTATTTAAAGAACATATATCTGTTGAAAATATTACCAAACTATATACAGTCTGGCAAATCACTGTTGTAATTTTATCATGAGACATTTTAAGAGCATGTTCTTTCTGCATATAGAAAGTAATGAATTAAGGAACACACCATTCTGTGGCTCGAATCCAGGCCTCCTGCTTATTCTTCTGGCATATTAACAGCTATTACTCAAATTGTGTAACAGAAGTTTGTTGAAAACAGAAAATACTAGCTTATAATTTTGCTTCCTTTATTATTTACAGCAAACCAGATGAAGAGGAGACCAAAGCTAAAGATTAACTTCACTGAGAAACTGAAGCTAACACAATGTTTATCTAGAATATTAATGGACAGAGCTATGACAGAACACACCTTAAACACAAGAGTCATTCTGAAGTACCTGCATGGACATAAGTTTCAAAAAGTGAATTACCAAGACATTCAATTAAAATTACAAAACATACACAGGTATTTTATGCACACTTAATACACTTACAGAAAGCTAGTGGCAAGCAAGATTTGTAGGGGAAAGAAAAAGAATTCAGTAAAGACACTAGCACTAATTAGGTCAACCATCTCAGAGACAGCACATTGAATAAAGAGACATGTTACTTCCATAGGTAAATGTACTTATGACATTTTTATAATAGAAAACCAACTTGAGAATGCACCATTTCACTGAGTTTTTCCTGCAGTTTTACTGCTAACCATTATGTGTTTGCCCATCAAGAGTAGATATTTAAAGATTTTTTTTTTTTTTTAATCTATTCACTGGCACTTCTGTGATGTGTACCACTATACTGAGTGTCTCGTTAACATTAGTTAATTCTCACAACATCCCAGTGGCATAGGGAAGCATTGCCCCATTTTACAGATTGGGAAAACAGTAGCACAGTAAAGTTAAGCAACATTTCCAAGATCACACAGGGAGCCTATGACAGAATTTTAAATAAAACCTGATTCCTAGTCCTATGCTTTAATAGCATATCAGGAAAGATAGCTCTGCTACTTGCATAACAATACCACATCACCTTTGGGAAAAAAAAATGAAGTGTCAGACAAAGTTGCATTAAAAGGCCACTAGTAATTTCTGAATCCTACATTAAACATGAATAAAATGTTTACTCTAACACAGAGGTTCTCATAATGACAGAAATACACAAAGACTTCTAAAAAAGCCTTCAGGCAGCAAGTACCAATGGGAAAAATTCTCCACTTAGATCTACAGAGAATCTCAATTCTGATATTCCAGGCATGCAGGGAGATTAGACTATTCAAGACAAAATCTGCTGTACAGACCTCAAAAGGAAAACTTGTCCCCCCCATGATGAAACAGTGGGAGAGCACAAAATTCATTAGTAATAAAATCTTTCCTCTAGGGAATGACATGGAACCTTCTCCCTCACCCCTCTACATATACAGAATTTCCAGCCATTTTTTCTTGCATATAGATAAAGGGCATTTTCTATGTTGATGAGGGAGGATGGTACAGACACTTTTGCATGTGTATATAAGTGCTAATAAAAGTTTAAATACCAGAAGATAAAAATCTTTATAAATCAACAGACAATGCACCCTGCCACTAGAATGTATACACAGACAGACAGACAGACAGACAGACTTTCCTAAACATGAATTCCTACACAGAAACACTGTCTATGGTCTGATCCTACGAACACTTATGCACATGACTTTACATGTAGGAATACCTCCACTGAACTGGATGGGGTTTACATGTCTAAGCACAAAATCAGGAACTGTGTGCACCATACAATACTTATTGTGCAAGAAGGTGAATCATCAAATTAAATATTGTAGATTAACATTTATGATTAGTGACTCAGAAGCCACTTGATATCTCTACACAGACTTGCTATCCAACAAAAATGTTTGGCTTAGGCTTGCCACAGTCTTAAATTTTTATTTTAAAAAAGCATCATGCTATTTTGAAGCATTGGGTTTTGGTTCTGCATACTGCAAGACAGAATGTAATAAAGTACTGCACTATTAGATCTTATAACACACAGGATTTCTAGTCACCTATTGTTGCCAGCCACTTTCATGTTGTGGAGAAAAAAAAAGGTACCATTTAAAAGTTCAGCAGCTTTTTTCACTACAATAATCAAATACTCAAACTCTCTGGCAGTTTACCATTTTAACAGTAACGTATAATGAAGTAATATTTCAAATCACAATAGGCTTCACGTCTGGTGAGCATAAGTTTTGCAAATCCAGGTCAATCCCTGTCATACTGACCACCTCTCTCTACATGATGGACCCAAATACACCTAATGAACAAGTCTTTATCTGTTTACAATTTGTTCTGTTAAATGAACATCTCCATACAACTTTTAAAACTCCGTACCTTCTTTAACAGACTGCTGTGTGAACTCTACATTCATAGGTGAAGTAACTCCCTGTGATGATCTTCTCTAAATTTCTTTGTGCTGTTGCTGGCATTTTAACTGATTTTAGGGTTGGTATTTTTAAATTATGCAAATGAAACTTCTGTACAGCCTTACTTCTCCAGTGAATATTCTGCAGAAACTGAAGTTAGAATTTGCAATTCCATTAGCAAAGATACAACTACAACAACAAGAGCTATTAAACAATCATTTAGGATATAAACTAATCCTCAGATGAGGATTTCTTCCTGAACCCAACAGTAAACTAATTGCATAATTAGGGACATTAAGAGACAGGAGAGGAAATGTCATTTATTTAGGCCATGTCTGCACTGCCACTTGGGCAAAGCCTACGTCACTCAGGGATGTGAAAAAACACCCCCATGATCGACAGTTTTGCCAGCATAAACACCCAGGTGCACAGCGCGATGTCGGCACTTCTCTCGTTGACATACCTACTGCCGCTCTTTTCACAGTTTTATTATGTCTACGGAAAACCTCTCTCCTGTCAGCATAACATGGCTATGCAAGCGATTTTACAGCAGTGGAGCTGTGCCACTGTAGGTTCACTAGTATAGATACAGTCTTTGCCTAGAGGATCCAACATGGCAATGAAATGAAATGAAACTCTCGTGTTCCTAAACCTTCAGACCGTGTTCTGTAGAACAATTACTAAGAGAATTCTCAAGAAAATGTAGCATTAAAAGAGATCTTATCTTGAATTAAAGTATTAGGATACTGTAAAGGGAACAGAGGAACTGAAAGAATTAAGTTTGATTTCTGAAGCAATATGTGGAAAGAGCTGCTTGCCTAACTCAAAAAGCCTGGGCATAATACCCAGCAGAAACTGTTCATCTGTGTGCAATGTGACCCTAGTGGTCATGTATTCCCTTCCCCTATGCTCCCATCTCCCCAACAAGACTAAAGTGGGGGGGGGGGTTGCTTTTAAACTGGAAAAAAGAATTTAGCAGTTGCTTCACTAGTCTGTGAATACTGCTGACCTATAAAAAAAAATATACCCTTCTAAGAAAAAAATAAGCTGAAGTTGTTGGTAACGTGAAAACAGCAAAACATATTACACACACTAGCAAACCATTTTTGTTCCTCATTTATTATGCAGAGCTTCCAAGAATATTAAATATTTGTATTTTTCCCTACATCTAAGGCAGAACTACAACATTGGTAAACACACTTCAACAATTCACCTAAAACTATGCAGATGTTACCCTTTAAATATTTAAAATATTTAAATACAATTTGAAACATTCATCTGTTACAAATGGTACTCAACGAACTGGCAAGAGAAAGGATAAGAGAAAAAACAAACAATGGCTTTTATGAATACTTCACGGCTACTTCTGGAATACTGCTGGTGCTATTACTAAACAATACTAAAGTGTTTCTGACCATAATATCCATAGCCTACTGACCGAAGAAGTTCATAGAAGCTAATCTGTTTTCTAAATAGCAAAAGCATTCCTTTCAATAAAAGGAGCGGCTGATACAGAACAAAAGACGTCCACAGGAAATGTTATCTATAAAGTTGTCTCCTAATCCAAGACAAATAGACCTGAAGGAACAGGAAAACGACCATGCACTAGTAACAGGTTTCAGAGTAACAGCCGTGTTAGTCTGTATCCGCAAAAAGAAAAGGAGTACTTGTGGCACCTTAGAGACTAACCAATTTATTTAAGCAGAAGCTTTCCTGAGCTACAGCTCACTTCATCGGATGCATACTGTGGAAAGTGTAGAAGATCTTTTTATATACACACAAAGAATGAAAAAATACCTCCTCCCACCCCACTCTCCTGCTGGTAATAGCCTAAGTTTCTTTTTCCTGAGCCTCTGACAACATCCCCTTGTCCGATTGGTTGTGTGCCCTTTTCAAGCTACAAGGGATGGCATTCCTCTTTCACTTAATACCATCGAACTGTGTGCGTTGAGGGGGCAGGAAGCAAATGGGGGGGGGGGGGGAAAGAGAGAGACAGAAGAGAGGCAAGAGGAAGGAAAGGTTTCAGAGTAACAGCCGTGTTAGGAAGGAAAGAAACAGAGATCCAAAATCCCACAATCATTACTAAGGCATTACAGGGCACTACACTGCCTGCAGGCTGCAATAGTATCCTCCCTTTCCCTATGTCATGGAGATTCCTAGACATTACAGACAGACACATGCATACAGATCCTTTCTAGGAGCGATGGCTTTGATTTATGTCCATAATACCAGAAACAAGCAGGCTCTATCAGACACCAGGGAGTTGTCTCCCAAAATGCCCTCCATTGCATCTCCGCGCTTTCTCCACAGAAACGCAACTCCGAATAAAGGAATAACAGCAAGATTTTAATAACTATCTCAAAATATTTTAACAGACGTGACGAATTACCCCAGGCGCCGCAACACCCACCGAAACGCGTCTCTGCGCCAGACAGACCCATTCACATCAGCCCCGCACAGGAACGCCGGCCCCGGCGGCGGCGGCTGCAGGGCCCCCGGCGCCCCCAGCACACGCCCAGCTCACCCAGGGTCTCCCCGCTCAGCCTCGCTGGGCAGCCAGGCGTGTGGGCCACCGGCACACCCCAGAGACAGCGGCCAACCCCTGCCCCGCAGCGCCGCCCCGCGCGCACCCCATCCTCAGAGCCACACGCAGGGACCCGGCCGCTTCCCGACACGCTGGCTCCCGGGGCCAGCGCCGCCCCGGCTCCGGCTTCCCAGCGCCGCCGACAGCGCCGGGCTGCTCCGGGTGGCCGGGGGCGGCAGGGCAGCGCCGACGGGGGGCCGGGACCGGGCGGGGAGCGCAGACGGGCGGGGGCGGGGGCGGGAGCGGGGCAGGGACAAAACCCGGGAAGGGAGGGGACAGCAGAAGGGGCCGGGCACGGACACGGACACACGGACAGACAGGGCGGGAGAAGCTCGGACGGACGGAGCCGGGGTGAGGGAGGCAGGAGACGGGCCGGCCGGCGGGGCTCCGGGCTGAGGCGGCAGGAGCCCGGGTCCCCCAGCCCCGCTCGCTCTCTCCTTGCCAGGGTGACCCTTCGCCGGGCCCCGGCCGCGCCGCCCCCTCACCTCATATCTGTGGGGGCCGGGGGGCCCTGGTCAGATCCACGGCGAAGGCGGTGGGCGGTGGAGGAGCCGGAGCGGCCACCGCCTCCGCGATACACACCATCCCCTCCCGCTGCCTCCTCCTGAGCCACCCTCTCGGGGCGGGCGGGGGGAGGGGGGAAGCGTGTCACCCTCGCTCTCACAGCCACCGTACTACGGCGCAACCGACCTACTCCCCTCGGCGCTCCCCAGTTGCAACGCGCCCCGCTAGGAAGATTGACGCAAATACTGACCAATCGTAATGCGAAGATTGACACCAAGACAAAGGCAACCTGAGCGAGAGGGCAGAGCGACCAATCATAAATAAACCACGTCCCCCTCGCACTAGCAGGTTCGTATGTACAGGACACAAGGTTGTATGACCTCCCCCCACTAACAGGGCTAGTGGGGATCCCTCTTTTTGTTTAGAGGATAAATTAGGGGACCAATCAGACGCGCTCCCAGGGGAGAGGCGGTGGGGCAACAGTGGGCGGGGTTGTGTCAATTTGCATGAACGGAATCTTAAAAGGCGGTGCTTGGGCTTTAATTCACAGACATGTCCCCGCGCTCGAGCCGCAGTGCCAGCACCTTCGAGCAGCACGCCGACAACTGGGGGCGCGTTGTATGCTGGGAGTTGTAGTCCGATCAGAGCCGTAAGGCCTGCTGGGAATCGTGGTCTCCGCGGATCCTGCCGAGGTGCCGTGGATACGGCTCGCGGTGTGGCCCCGCCCCGTTCACCTCGAGTGACCAATCGCGAGTCTCTCCTGCTGACCAGTCTCGGGGTGTCCGCGGCCGCGAGGGTGAGAGGGCGGGGCTTGCGCAGCGGTCCTTGCGGGAGCGGGAGCTGCGGAGGTGAGAGCGGCGGAAGTCACTCACGGTTTGCCATGGCAACTGGGGGCTGCCTCGGGCCTGGGGTTGGGGCGTCGCTGCCCCAGGCGGGGAGCGGGATACGCACCGGCCCGGTCTGTGATACCGCCTCCCCCCCCGCGGCGCCAGCCCTCCCCCTCCCCGCTCTTGCTCGCGTCCCTGTTTTGTTGAGACCCGGCATCGCCCCACCACGTTAAAAAATCCTGACTCGGACCCGCCCCAATCAGGGGATGGGCTTAGCCCCCCCCCCCCCCCCCGCAGTTCTAGACGGCAGCAAACACCGGGGGGCTTCTGGGCCGTCAGTGTCCCTGTTTTCTGGCCTTTCCTTGGGGGCTGCGAATGGTTGGAAATTTACTTAAAATACAAAACAAAAGCGGAGGCTGAGAGGCGGCTGTAATCCCCTGATTGCAGGAGCTTTAAGAAAGACCCCAGGTGTCACCAGAGCCGCAGCACTGCGGCCGAGCGGTGTCCCTTAAACCAGGAAGCGCAACGCCCCTGAAAATCCAGCTTTAATAATAAAGGTAACCTAACACTCTGAAATTGGTATGATTTGACAGTATTTATCACTAAATCCCTGCACTGACTAAGGGTCTTATCTTGGGAATAGTAGTACACTTAAATAACTGTACATATGAGGAGTCCCATTGAGTTTAATGCTTTTTTTTTTAACTTGCGTGAAGATACGTTTGTGATTTCACTGGGGGGCTCTGCACAAGCGCAGCAGAATTCCTGTTTGCAATGAATTGTGGAATTGGGGCAGTTGTGTATAGTCTGGAAAAATATGTGCTTATCATGAATAATTCTCCCAAACATGAGAGGGTCATTCCTCCTGACATGTAGGATCCAGTCTGTGCGAGAGAAAAAGAAATCTTTGTCCTAGGTTTCTCTCCTCCTTGTAGGGTGTCCAGACAGCAAACGTGAAAAATCAGGACAGGGGGTGGGGGGTAATAGGAGCCTAAATAAGAAAAAGACCCAAAAATCGGGACTGTTCATATAAAATTGGGACATCGGTCACCCTACCTCCTTTCCACTCAAGACAACACATTTCACCAAAAGAATGCAAAACCTTTCACCTGTTCAATCAAGGTAAAAAGCATTGCAGTGCATCTGTGCTATGAAAGAGGTTGTAGTTAGGTCAGTCAATACACACTGACCTCACTTCAACCCATATTTCTAGTATAGGCAAGCTTGATGTTTTCATATCTTGCACTAGTACTGTTGTTGTGTACATTGTATTTGTCCGATTTAGAAACTGATCCTGCACCCATTGAATTCAGCAGCAAACTTACCATTAACTTCATTGGGAGTAGGGTTATTTTCTAATCCTCCTGTGTATCTTAAACTTTTGCTCTAGATGAACAAAAATGCTTGTAGTCTTTGCTACTAAATCAATTTACAAGTGCTACATACATTAAAATTTGGTTATTTTAGATTCCTCTGTATGTTATTTCAGGTCACTATGAAGGCTCTGTATTGTCAGCAGAATTCATCTGGAGAGGAAATTGTATTTGTCTTCCAGGAAAGGGTGAGTTCAGATTACAGAAGAACTGTTAATCATGTGCTGAGAGAAGGGAATATGTTCCTATGTGGATCAATTATTAAGCATCTTTCATCCTTTTTGCTTTCTCACAGCTATGTTCTCATATCTGCATGTAAAACTATCCAAGTGTCAAAATGAAACTATTTATTTTAGATAGGAATCGTCAATCTACTGCATTGGGTTAGTAGTGGCAAACTATATTAGCTGAGGCACCTGGATAGAGGGATGGTTGTAGTGTAAATAAAAATTAAAAAAAGTAACTAACAACATACACTGTTTTGCTTTTGTATTATTTGTCTGCTTGCCCATTTAGCCCACATTCTGACAAGCTTAAAATCTATCTCTGTATATGTTTGTACGGCACCTATTACAGTGGAGTGCCAGTCCTGACTGGGGTCTTTAAACACTATTATAATTAAATAATCATTTTAAAAAGTAAAACTTCTGTGGGAAAGGAAAGCCAGTCTCCATCAAAACAGACTACCAACTAGTGAGGATATGTTGGGGGAGCATAGAGGAATGTCAGGAGAAGTGGTGGATTAGCCACTGGGCTGATGGGGGCCCGTACCTGGGACCCCCAGAAGAAATCTGCCTCCGAGTGGTGGAAGCCTGGAGCCCCGGCGCTGCAACCTCGCTCCCCAGCAGGAGCACCAGGCAGGGCAGTGGAAACCCCCGTGCCCTGACCCTGCTCCCCAGCAGCAGCGCCGGGTGGGTGCAGCAGGAGAAACCCCCAGAAACCTCCTGGATCCCAACTCTGGCAGAAGCCGCAGGGCAGCAGAGGAAGCCCCCAGCACCCCCCAGCTCTGTCCCCAGCAGAAGCTGCAGGGCAATCCCCCGTCCCGACTCTGCTCTCTGGCAGAAGTGTGGGGCAGGTGGGGTGGGAGAAGCCCCAGTGCCCCGACCCTGGTCCCCTACAGAAGCGTGGGGGATGGCGGGGGAAGGCCCAGGACTGGAGGAGCTCTTGCTACCTGCCATGGCCTCAGGGTTGGGGGAGCTCTCATTGTCCTCTGTAGCTCCAGGGACAGAGCTGCTCCAGTCTTGGGGGCACAGTGGTGTTGGAGGCAGAAAGGAGCAAACACGTTGGGAGGCTGCGGGGGGGGGCAAAATGGGGGAGGGTCCCTGGGTGGAACGGGGCCATGCCTGGGGAATGGGCAGAAAGGGGTGGGGCCGTGGCCACAGGCGGAAGGGGTGAAAGGCCACCATTGGCCTTCACCCCATGATCTTGTTGTCTCCAAATAATGAATGAGGAAGAGCGCCATGATCCGAGTCCCCACAGAGGCATACACCACCTCATCTGTTTCTTGCTCTTATGAGAGTGTTATGTTTTATAAATCTCTCTTAAAAACTACATTGTTTGTATTGTGGTAGTGACTAGAGGCCCCAGTTAGGAATAAGGGCCCCATTGGGCTAGGCACACCTAACTGAAGGACAGTCCCTGCCCCAAAAGCTTACAGGCTAAGTTTAGTGTATTTTTATATGTAAATTTGCTTTATTTGGAAACCCTTTGGCTTCAGAAAAAGTTATAATCTAACTCAGTTAAACATTCATCTTTTTTGAATGGTTTTGTGGCTTAGCAGTAGCTCTCTGCACATCAGAGAGGGAGAACCCGGTTTGGTTGTTGAGCTGGCATCTTCCTCCCCCAGATTAGCAAAAAGCCTTGCAACCTGGAGCTGTGGGATGATCTTGAGTAAGCAAGAGCCAGAGAAAGTTCAGCTCAGTCTTCCTCAGAAAAAAAAGTTGGAGGTCAGTCTAATTGATAAGCCCAGGGGAAAAGTTAAAGCAAAAAACATTTTAAGGAAAATCTAAACACTCTCTAATACAGGGATCGGCAACCTTTGGCATGCGGCCCGTCACGGAAATCCGCTGGCGGGCCGGGCCGGTTTGTTTACCTGCAGCATCCGCAGGTTTGGCCGATCACAGTTCCCATTGGCCATGGTTTGCTGTTCTAGACCAATGGGAGCTGCAGGAAGCACATTCCTCAGCCCACACCGCTTCCCGCGCCCCCTTTCGCCAGTGGGAGCTGTGATCGGCCAAACCTGCGGACGTTGCAGGTAAACTAACCGTCCTGGCCCACCAGCGGATTTCCGTGATGGGCTGCGTGCCAAAAGTTGCCGATCCATGCTCTAGTGAAATCCTAGGCCTAAAGAAGGCAATGGCAAAACTCCTGTTGACTTCAATGGGACCAGAATTTCACTTCTGAAGTGCTAAGGAGGACATCCAGGGTGGAATGTGATGGGAGGGGATGAACCTTTTAAACAAATGAACTTTTCCTGTTGTAATATATGGTGACTATCCTTTGTGGAGCCTAAAATTGTAATCCTTACTCATGCAGATATTTCCTTTGACTTTAGTTGGGCTACTTGCATGTGACTACTCTCATGATTAAGTGAGGCAGGACTGGGCCTAACACTTGAGTCTTAAAAAATTCTAGTCTTAAGATTCTCCCCATCTACTTCAAAATAGTTCCATTTTGCTTGCTTTTTCTTTAGCTTACATTAGCAGATGTAAAGGAATAGCATGCAGGTTTGTAAAGTTAGCTGGCAAAACATTTTTTCCCTGTTATCTTAGTAGTGAGGTTTAGTAAGGTATTCTTATGTTCATAACACAAAAGTACACAAAAGTAAAATCTGATGATATACAGTATGTAAATCCATTATGGTCTCTAGTTTCCTATTTTCCTTTGATATGACAGACTTTTCCTGACTTTTCTGAACTATTTTATAGTCAGGATATTGGACTCATTGGATATAAATGTTCCCAAGATCTTGCAATCATCCTGTTAGCACATTCTTGTTGTATTACAGACAATAATGTCTGTAAATTTATCCTAGGAAAATCTTCCTGTTGCAAGAGACAATGATGTGAAAATACAGGTTAAAGCCTGTGCTCTGAGCTGGACAGATATAAAGGTATTTGTTTAACTTTTATAAGGACATGGGGAATTTACTTTTGCTATCTGAAAACTATAAGCCAGATCCTCAGCTGATGTAATGGCACTATGCTGATTTACACCAGCTGAGGTTGTGGCCGTATTATTTTAGTTCATTGTTGTGGTTGATCTGCTTCAGGTGTTTAAAAGGTACCTGTAATTTGGCCCCTAATTTTTTTGGGAAGAATCAACTTGTCGGTTCTAAATTGTATAAAGTAATAAAATCATCGCTTCTCTTCTGGGTGATGATTCTGTACGCCTCTAGGTGGTCTGACAGCTATAATGACTGTTTGTTTGTATATTGCTTTGTGTATAGGATCTAAACCAACTATGTCAGCAAAGGTTGGATCAGACTCACAAACAATAATGTAACCTGAATGTGAAAAATCTTACTAAAACCCAAATAGGAGCCTAAATTAATATACACCTCTACCACGATATAACGCAATCCGATATAACACGAATTCAGATATAACGTGGTAAAGCATTTTCCCTCCTCCCCGGCTTGCGCAAACCTGGGAGGGAGCGGGGAGAAGCGGAGCGGCGGCATGCTCAGGGGAGGAGGCGGAGCGGAGGTGAGCTGGGGCGGGTGGGGGCACAGGGAGGGCTGCAGCAAGTAACCGGGGGGCTCACCTCCTCTCTGCCTCCTCCCCCAAGTGCACTGCTGTTCCGCTTCTCTCTCCGTGCCTCCCTCTCAGGCTTGCTGCGCCAAACAGCTGACTTGCGGCAAGCCTGGGAGGGAGGGAGGGAGAAGCAGAGCGGCGGCGGCATGCTCGGGGAGGAGGTGGAGCTGAGTTGGGGTAGGGGGAGGCTGCTGGTTTTTTCTCCGGGGGTGCTCCAGCCCTGGAGTCGGTGCCTGGTGGCAGCGTGTCTAGGTCTGACACGCTGCTCTGAGTGGTGTGTTAAGGGGGCCGGGCCGGGGGGTTGGATAAGGGGCAGGGGGTTGGGAGGGGGGGCGGTCAGGGAGCAGCGGGGGGTTGGATGGGTTGGGGGTTCTGAGGGGTCAGTCAAGAGCTGGGAAGTAGATGGGGGTCGGATGGGGGCGGGGCCAGGCTGTTTGGGGAGGCACAGCCTTCCCTACCCAGCCCTCCATAGCAAGTTCGATATAACGTGGTTTCACCTTTAACGCAGTAAGATTTTTTTTTTTTTGGCTCCTGAGGACCACGTTATATCGGGATAGAGGTGTAATTTGTTTTTTGTTGATATACATGCTCTGCTGTTCAGTACGTTGGCTATATATATTTTAACTAATTTAAATGGGAACAAACTTTTATATAGTGTGTAGTTTGTTTTTTTTTTTTTAAACGAGGAATGAAGGATTTTTATTTTAATAATGTTTGGATCAAAGACCAGATTTTCATCTTTAAGAAACGGAGTGCTTTACTCTCTTTATGGCCCCTAATTTATGAGCATAGGCAGTAATTAAGAGTCTTGGCAGGAAAGTTCTAACCATTAATGTGATTTAGCTTTTATCAGAAATGAAGATGAAGAAAGAATTTCTGCCTGTTGGGAGGGAAATTGCTGGAGTGGTGTTGGAGGGTGAGTCTACTAATCTATAATATGATCATCTTTGGGGGAGAAAAAGTAAATGGCCACTCATTTAAGACCACTAAAAATTGTCTGAATTGTACAGCCTTAGTGACCGGAGCGAATATTCACTTTGGCTATATGTTTTTGACAAACTATTAATGGTATAATATAGTAAAAATACTTAGACTGAAACATAAAACCTGCAAATCAGTTCAAGGGTAAACTTTACAGTAGAATTTATGAATATCTTTGCGATGTTGTAACTGACATTTGTAAAAGTGTTTGTTGCAATGGCTAAGGCTTGGTCTACACATACGTTTTAATCTGCAGAGCTGTGTTGGTCAGGGATGTGGAAAACCCACACTGCGACTGACCTAGCTATGCTGATAAAATCCCTAGTGCCAGATGCAGCTATGTTTGCTGAAGAGGGCTTCTATTGACATTGCTAATGTCATTTTGAGAAGTGATGTTCCTACACCAACGGGAGTTTTTCTCTCTGTGTAGGCTGCCTATATTAGGGAACTACTCAGCATAGCTATGCTGGCATAGGCTTCGTAGCGTAGACATATCCTAAGGCCTGGTCAACATAGCTATGTCAGTCAGGCATGTGAAGAAAAACACCCCTGTCTGATATAGCTATGTCGACTTAACCTCTGCTGTAGAAGCAGCTAAGTTGATGGGCAAATACTTCCATCAACCTAGCTACTGTCATTTGGGGAGGAGCGTTCCTGCAGTGACAGTAAAACCCCTTCTGTTAGTGTAGGGTGCATTTACGCTACGGGGTTATGCCAGCATAGCTATGGTGATGTTGATATAGTCACCATAATGTTGATATAGTCTAACCCTAAGACAAAATAATTTTCAGGAATTCAAGATATTTCACTCGTGTCCACTTTTGATGCATTGTTTAACAACTTGGTACTACAAACACTTATTTTTGTGCTTACGCATGTTTTGTGGGCTTGGAGCGTAAGTTAAATAATGTTTACATTCTGAAAATGAAGCCACCTATAATTTTGCCTAACAGATAAAATAGTCTGAACATGTTTGTTTTTGTAAGCTACTGCTAGTCTGTAGTATTCTCTCAAATACACAGTTTTCAATTCTAAATATTTATATTCATGCTTTTCCCCCCTCTCCTTCATGTTGTATTTCATAAGTTGGAAGCAAAGTGTCCTTCTTTCAGCCAGATGATGAAGTAGTAGGTAAGTTAAAGTTTGTGCTTTATCAGTTAACTTTTGTTTCTTGAAATAATTCTTAAAGTGTTAAGGTTTATAATCAATGCTATCACTACAAATAGACATGTTGGTTGTGGGTTTTGTGTGTTTTTTATTTTTCATATAAGTTGCAAGATAATTGAAACAGTTTTATTTTCACTATAATAAAACTTTCCTGAGCTTAGTCCTATTTGAAGACTTTCTGCTCTGGAAATGGTCTGAATGAGACACAGAGGGACTGATCCTCAGCTGATCTAAACTGTCATAGTGCCATTGACTTCAGTGGAGCTATGAAAACTTACAGCATCTGAGAATCTGCCCCACAGAGGTGCACTTTCAATCCATCAATTTGAATAAATACACTGACAATTTGTGCTGGTGGTACAGATTACATACTATGCCATACATGTGTATTTTTTTTTAGTCTATTTGCGTGGACATACAAGGTGGTATAATTCATTATTTTATATCCCTATTGCTGTTTTTTAAAAGTTGCTAAAAAAAAAAAAGAATCATACAGAAACTTTTAGTGACCTGATCTTTGCTCTTTGTCCTAGTTCACTGAGGGTTGTTCACTTTGACATTCTAAATCATTTGAACACACTTTTAACTTTAAGCACATGAGTAATCTCATTGACTTCAGTGGAATTACTGATTTGCTTAAAATTACGTGCATGCTTGGGTGCTTTGCTAACTCCAGGGCCTTTTAAAAATAACAGATGGATTCAAGATGTTTTAGTTCTGCAGCTTTCATTTTTTTAATTCACACATTTTGTCTCAGTTTCATGTCTCATTTTTTAAAAATAATTTTAATGAAAATAGACTTTTTGTTTAAAAATTTTTTTAAAGTGGATGGGAGCCCTGCTCTGATTTGTTATGGGCTTCCCACTAGGGAAAGTTACCCAAGTGCTAATCATTATTTCCCCCCCAAAATAATATTAACAAATTTAAAAAGAAGAAAAAATCTCCAGGTCAAAAGTCCTAAATCACTTGAAGTTTTTCCAGGATTTCCTGAATTTTCCTTTTTCATTATTAGTTTCAAATGTAGTGAAATAAAATTAATGTTCACATTTTCCATATTTACTACTTCAATAATAAACAATTCTTATGCTTTCAGAAATGATGTAGTAATGTACAGTTTCTAAAAAAAATTTAGATCTGCCTAATCAACTAAAACATTTATAGCCCAGTGTCTTGCAGATATTTTGGCCCTGATCCTGTAAAATGTATGCACATAAGAAAAGCCCATACTGGGTCAGACCAAAGGTCCATCTATCCCACTATCCTCTCTTCCGACAGTGGCCAATGCCAGGAGCCCCAGAGGGAATGAACAGAACAGGTAATCATCAAGTGATACATCTTCTGTCGCTCATTCCCAGCTTGAGGCAAACAGAGGCTAGGGACACCATCCATGCCCATCCTGGCTAATAGCCATTGATGGACCTATCCTCCATGAATTTATTTAGTTCTTTTTTGAATTGGGTTAATTCTGAGTGGCTGGGTAGTCCCATTGACTTTAGCGGAACTACACAGGTGATTAATATATCACCGAATTGGGGCCATACGTGTTCAGTACTTTTTAAAATTGTGTATTTTATTGACCTTGTGATCTAGTTCATGAAACATAACTGGTCCCAATCACTGGAGGAAAACACAGATCTCTTTACAGTACTTTTCAGCTTTAAGGGTCAAATGAAGCTCTGAAAAGTTTTTGAAGTGGTGTGGATAATAAAGACTTGACGCTGATGTATATCTGGAGTAACTCAGTTGAAGACAATGGAGTTACACTGGTGTGAAACTGGCATATAAAATAGTAGAATCAGGCCTATTTTTACCTGTATCTGGAAAAAGAGAAGCAGTTTGTATAATATTTTTCAAAATTGCTATTTGTTGATTACCACTTACCTCCACAGAACCAGAATTACACTCAAGGGAAAAATACACTTGAAAGTATCTTTAGTTTTATTTTCAAATACTGAAGTCTTTTGACTTTCCCTTTCAAAACAACTTTCAATTTATTCATCACATACTGAAGATGCTACAACAATCTGAAGTCCACTTAAGAAACTTTTCCCTACACAAATAAAACTTTGACAAATATATTTCCAAATTGCTGCTGCTATGTTCCTATCCATACTTAATAGGCAGGGGATTTAAAGGATGGTGGATTTTGCATAACAGTTTACTTGCCTATGGTGTTAGTTTATGAATAAAATTGAACAGATTTTTAAAAACTATAGAATAGTTATCGTAGTGTCATTACTAGAATTATCCAAAGCTGCTTAGATCTTCGTGTGTAGTAGTGCCAGTGTGTACTTCTCCCTGAGGTTAACAAATGAAATAGATTGGGTCTGATACTGTAGCCCTTATTTGTAAATCAGTCATTAATCATGCAGTAAATACCACTGAGTTCATTGGTACTATTCCCATGAGTAAAGGTTGCAAGAATGAGTTCATGGTCTGTATATAACCATAAGCATACCAATTATTGAATTATTTTAATTTTAAAATCTAAGAGTTTATACTTGGAGGAGGACTGTCTCCTTTTTTCTTTTTAATTTGATTGAATTTTTCATATGAAAATAAGAGACTGATGACAGTGACTAGATTAAGTAGGTAAAATCATATAAATCGGAATATATTACACAGACAAAGAGAATATTCTGCTAAGATATCTTTCTTTTTAGAGCAGTAGTTAAATGTAAGACCAAGAATGCTAGATTAGCCTTTTATTAAATAAATGGGACTTGTGAAGGGGGGAATTTTGGCAGCTACTAAACCTGAGCAATATTTAATTAGAGAAGTGTCTCGATAATGAGTTTCAGTCATGTACAAGCACCATAGCTGAAGGCATATGTGAAAACAGCTTCCTGTTTAAAAACTAAATGTTAATACCTACCAATCAATAGAAACTTGTACTAAATTGATGATGTTGCCCCATGTCCACGATGCTTTCAACATCTGACCCTATCTGGGCCCTCCTGTGGTGTGAGATCTCTCTTCTTCCTGTAATGTGTAATGCACTCAGGTAGAGTCAAAAGAGGAGTGCTCATCACAGACACCACAGAAGCAGATAAACAGTGTGAGATGAGCTCATTCGTGAGCAGACAAGGAGCTAAAGTACTATCAGCAGAATACCACTTTATCATCCAGAAAAGAAAATGCTGGAGTACCACTTTGAACATGTGGCACCATTGAATCATTTGTCTTTACCTAAAGCATTGTAATAATCCAGACTGATGCTTTCAACTGCATTATATAGAAATGAGAAAAGAGGAACTGTGATGTAGATAAAGCTGCACTAATGATTCATCTGGGAACACTCAACTTATTTCATCTGTAATATACACTTGCATTGAATTGAAGTTTTGTTTTGGCTGAAAATTTTCAGGAATCTTGCCCCTGGATTCGGAAGAGTCTGGTCTCTGTGAAGTTGCTATAATTCATGAGCATTATTTGGGTAAGTAGATCATGACACTTCTTAATATTTAAGAGGATTACAGATGTAAAACCCAAAGTAGTCTCTTATAGACAGCCAGTGAGTTGGAACCATTGCTCTGTATGTATAATAGCAGCACTCAGATGTCCCATTATCTACTCCGCCTTTCATAGAAACCTTGACTACAGTGTACTCAGACTCTTTGAACAACAGCAGCAGTGACATTATGTTCTGACTCAAGTACACAAGCTGACTCATCTCTTATTTCACTTAACTTTCCTCATTGCTTCACTTTTCTTTTCCCACTGATTTACCCTACCTACCCCACAGATAAACATTTTGAAAAACAACTTCCACTCTTGCTTATTACCTTCTCTCCTAGCCTTGACCTTTGATCCTGAATCATTATTGCTTTAGGATGAAAGGAACACCTGGAATGTATGCTAACAGACTAGAGTGGGATTCCAAAGGAAAACATGGTATTGTAGATTACACCAACATTTCCTTCTTTGGGTTCTGTTTGCCTGGAGGCAGCATTGTCTAGTGGATAGTGACTGGACTGGAAGTCAAAACACTTGGATTCCATTTCTGGCTCTGCCACAACCTGTTGGTTAGTGAAATGACTTGCTCAAGGTATCTATCTTGAAGAAATTGTATCTTAACAATTTTTCTATTCTTCTGACTCCATCCATGGAGAAACAAACATTAGCCGCTCTGCAGGGTAGGGGTTCTTTAAAGGATAATGTAAACTTGTTTATACTGACACCAAACCCCCTACTCCACTTTAACTGTGTAAATTATTCTGAGGAAAATATTGTTTCCCTGATCCCTATGTACTGGATGTAACCAAGTAGAGTGTTATCTAGGTTAGATCACTTTAAGGTTAAATCCCCTCCTGGTTATGATTCCTTATGTCTGTAAAACAGTCACAGGTTTATGAATATTTAAAATAAAGGTTTATTACTCTAACACTTAAAACCACAGTGTAATGGGCTGTGCTCACCACTCTGGTGCCTCCTGCTGGCTGTCATGGGTAGTAGCTCTGTTCGCCAGTGCACCCACCCGTGATGGTGCCTCACCACCATCACTCCTATTCTAGGACCCACGTCTCTCCATGGACCACTACGTCTTCTTCAGTGACAGTCACATACTGTTCAGCGACTGCCCTTAGTAGGTATTGCAGCGAGTTGTCTGGCCACTTCCTCGTGGCCCCAGCATCCTCTTTACCCTTGCTTCAAGGCCTCAGTCTGCAAACCTCAGCAGCCAGCCAGAAGCTGTCTCCCACTTCCCCGATCCCTGCTGGCAGCAATGCTTTGTCCAGGGCGCTAGCAGGTCTCTCAGACCTACAGAGACACAGTCCTTCCATCCTCCCTGGGCCCCTAGCAGAGAACTGCCCTCCTCTGCTCTGCAGCTCCCTTTTTATATGGGTCTGCTTGGCCCTGATTGGCTGCTCCCTTCATCCCTTCTCTGATTGGCTGCCTCCTGCACAGCCTCTCTAGGGCTCTATTAACCCCTTAGAGCCTAGTGTGGGGCAGACGCCCCATCACACACAGGCTAAGCAAAATTAGGACTTATATAAAAGTGACAAGTATATGCTGGTGAACTATACATACTTACTACAGAAGGAGACCCTTTTAAGATTTCCTGTGTTTTCCTGTATAGTTTACTATGTGCAGTGTCACGAACTGACTCACACAGTGTCTCGGATAATCCTAGAGTTCTCCTCCAGTGCATCAACAGAGATATTTGGACAACCCAATAATCACTTTTTCCTCAAGTAGTATTGTGGGGAGAGGGGAAGCTGTGCCATCTGAGTCTCGAATCTTTTGTTCCTCATATTTAAAAAGCAGTCCAGGTTCTACCTACACGCTGTCTTTCCACTGCCTCAGGGAGATGAAACTCACTTGGCATCACATTAGCTATCCTCCAGTCATTTGGTACAGAAGCTGATTTAAATGATAGGTTACAAACTACAGTCAGTAGTCTGCAATTTCACATTTGAGTTCCTTCAGAACTCTTGGGTGAATACCATCTGGTCCTGGTCACTGACTACTGTTTCTCAGTTTTTTCCAAAACCTCCTCTAATGACACCTCAGTCTGGGACAGTTCCTCAGATTTGTCACCTAAAAAGAATGGCTCAGGTTTGAAAATCTCCCACACATCCTTAGCCGTGAAGACTGATTAAAAGAATTAATTTAGTTTCTCTACAATGGCCTTATCGTCCTTGAGTGCTCCTTTAGGATCTCGATCATCCAGTGGCCCCACTGGTTGTTTAGCAGGCTTCCTGCTTCTGATGTACTTTTTTTTTTTTTTTTTTTTAAATTGCTATTACTTTTTGAGTCTTTGGCTAGCTGTTCTTCAAATTCTTTTTTAGGCTTCCTAATTATATTTTTACACTTCATTTGCCAGAGTTTATGCTCCTTTCTATTTTTCTCACTAGGATTTAACTTTCACTTTTTAAAGCATGCCTTTTTGTCTCTCACTGCTTCTCTCCTCCTCCATTACATAAAGATAATAGTGCAGTGCTGTTGCACATATTGTTGTTATGTTGGCCAGTTGGATTCTTCCACAGAGTGGAGACAGCCATTTGCTGCTTTGCAGCAATCCTTCCCTGAGTTCAAATTAAAATTAAAAAAATAGGAAAAATAGTAAGAGGTTCTCTGTACTACCTTTCACACTGAGAAGCCAGAAACAGAAAAATGTAACCAGTACATTCCCACTCGTGTTTGTGGTTCTATTTCAACACAGGCTGGAACTTATTTTTTTTCTGAACTCATTTTATAATATATGGGTATCAAATGCATTTGCAGCCTTATATTTTACAGTGTAATGTTATAACCTGCAACAAGACAATGAAGAGCTAGAGGACAGGATAGCAACGCTTGGGGATTCTACTTTCTACCACTGTTCTGCACCAAAATGTCACAAGTGTAATGGACTTTTGCATTCCTGCTGGGTGCTGGGGAACCTGGTAGAGTAAAAGAATTGAATCACTTTATAAACTAGGAATTCCAGGTCTAGTGATATTTCTTTCTAACGCAGGTAATTTTAAAAGTTCAGTTGAGAATTTGACATTGAGATAGGAAGGTATCCCAACCCAGTTGGAATAAAGTCTGGCATAGAGAACAAATTGATAAACTAAACAGTAATAAGTCACCAGAACCAGATGATATTCACCCAAGAGTTTTGAAGGAACTCAAATGTGAAATTGCAGAACTACTAACTGTAGTTTTTAACCTATCATTTAAATCCGTTTCTGTACCAAATGACTGGAGGATAGCTAATGTGACACCAATTTTTAAAAAGCGTTCCATAGGTGATCCCAGCAATTACAGGCTGGTAAGCTGTCATGGGATAAGAGGAAAGGTCCTCTCATGGATTGGTAACTGGTTAAAAGATAGGAAACAAAAGGTAGGAATAAATGGTCAGTTTTCAGAATTGAGTGGTGTCCCCCCGCAGTCTGTACTGGTAACAATCCTATTCAACATATTCATTAATGATCTGGAAAAAGGGGTAGACAGTGAGGTGGCAAAATTTGCAGATACAAAACTACTCAAGATAGTTAAGTCCCAAGCAGACTGCGAAGTGCTACAAAAGGATGTCACAAAACTGGGTGACTGGGCAACAAAATGGCAGATGAAATTCAATGTTGATAAATCCAAAGTAATGCACATTGGAAAACCTAATCCCAATTACACATATAAAATGATGGGGTCTAAATTTGCTGTTACCATTCAAGAAAGAGATCTTGGAGTCATTGTGGATAGTTCTCTGAAATCATCCACTCAGTGTGCAACAGCAGTCAAAAAAGTGAACAAAGTTGGCAATTTTAAAAAGGGATAGATGATAATAGAAAATATCATATTACCTCTATATAAATCCATGATACACCCACATCTTGAATAGTGTGTGCAGATATGGTCTCCCCATCTCAAAAAAGATGTATTGAAAAAGGTTCAGAGAAGGACAACAAAAATGATTAGGGGTATGGAATGGCTTCCGTTTGAGGAGAGATTAATAAGATTGGGACTTCTCAGTTTGGAAAAGATACCACTAACGGGGGATATGATAGAGGTCTATAAAAGCGTGACTGGTGTGGAGAAAGTAAATAAGGAAGTGTTATTTACTCCTTCTCATAACACAGGAACTAGGTCACTGTATGAAATTAATAGACAGCAGGTTTAAAACAAACAAAAGGAAGTATTTTCTCACACAATGCACAGTCAACGTGTGAACTCTTTGCCAAAGGATGTTGTGAAGGCCAAGACCATAACAGGGTTAAAAAAAGAACTAGATAAATTCATGGAGGATAGGTTCATCAGTGGCGTTTAGTCAGGATGGGTAGGGATGGTGTCCCTAGCCTCTGTTTGTCAGAAGCTGGGGAATGGGCAACAGGGGATGGATCATTTGATGATTACCTGTTCTGTTCATTCCCTGTGGGGCACCTGGCATTGGCCACTGTCAGAAGACGGGATACTGGGCTAGATGGACCTTTGGTCTAACCCAGTATGGCCGTTTTTATGTAGGTAGCTTGGTTTAGAGGGAATGACTGGTGTTTGTCGCTTCTTCTGTTTTTTATAGAAAATGACTAAGAATCTAGAGATAAAAACTTGTTAACATAGTTTTTACTGAAATGTTAAGTCTTTACAAAACCTATTGCTTTCTTTCCCTCTCTGTTTGTTTGTTTGTTTGTTCTTTTTTACACAGTTCATAAACCAGAAAAAGTCCCTTGGGTTGAAGCAGCAGGGACCATTCGTGATGGCCTACGAGCATACACAGCTCTACATTATCTTTCCCATGTTTCTCCTGGAAAAACTGTACTAGTAATGGATGGAGCAAGTGTAGGTAACAATAACATCCAAAAGGCATATCTTTAAAATAATTTAGGAACAGATTATTTCCTACTCCTATATAGTAATTTATAGTTGTCAAGCAATTAAAAAAATTGTGATTAATCATGTAATTGTGCTGTTAAACGATAATCGAATAAGATTTATTTAAATATTTGGGGATGTTTTTCTACATTTTCAAACATATTGATTTAAATTACCACACAGAATACAAAGTGTACAGTGCTCACTTTATTTGTATTTTTGCACTGTAAATAAATATTTGCACTGTAAAAAAAAAAAGAAATAGTTTTTCAATTCACCTAATACAAGTACTGTAGTGCAATCTTTTTTTTCATGAAGGTTGAACTTACAAATGTAGAACCATGTACAAAGAAAAAAACTGCATTCAAAAATAAAACAATGTAAAACTTTGTAGCCTATAAGTCCACTCAGTCCTCCTACGTGTTCAGCAAATCACTCAAACAAGTTTGTTTACATTTTCAGGAGATAGTGCTGCCTGCTTCTTGTTTACAGTGTCACCTGAAAGTGAGAACAGGCATTCACATGGCATTGTTGTAGCTGGTGTCATAAGATATTTATGTGCCATGTACTAAAGATTCATGTCCCTTCATGCTTCAACCATCGTTACAGAGAACATACACCCATGCTGATGACTGGTTCTGCTCGATAACGATGCAAAGCAGTGTGGACTGACACATGTTCATTATCATTATCTGATTCAGATGCCACCAGCAGAAGGTTGATTTTCTTTTTTGGTGGTTCAGGTTCTGTAGTTTCCACATTGGAGTGTTGCTCTTTTTTAAGACTTCTGAAAATACGCTCCACTCCTCATCCCTCTGATTTTGGAAGGCACTTCAGATTCTTAAACCTTGGGTCAAGTGCTGTAGCTATCTTTAGAAATCTCACATTGGTACCATCTTTGCGTTTTGTCAAATCTGCAGTAAAAGTGTTCCTAAAACGAACAACATGTGCTGGGTCATCATCCGAGAGTACTAGAACATGAAATGTATGGCAGAATGCAGGTAAAATAGAGCAAGAGACATGCAATTCTCCCCCAAGGAATTCCGTCACAAATTTAATTAACAGATTATTTTTGTAACGAGCGTCATCAGCATGGAAGCACATCCTCTGGAATGGTGGCCAAAGCATGAAGGGACATAAGCTAAATATTTGTATCTGGCACATAAATACCTTGCAGTGCTGGCTACAAAAGTGCGATGTGTACACCCATTCTCGCTTTCAGGTGACTTGTAAATAAGAAGTGGGCAGCATTATCTCCTGTAAATGTAAACAAACTTGTTTCTCTTAGCAATTGGCTGACGAGGTAGGACTGAGTGGACTTGTAGGCGCTAAAGTTTTTACATTGTTTTGTTTTTAATGGCAGTTATGTAACATTGTATTCACAACGTATTTTGTTGTATTTTCATGATAAAGAGATTGCGCTACAGTATTGTAGGAGCTGAATTGAAAAATACTATTTTATCATTTTTATAGTGCAAATATTTGTAATAAAAAATATAAAGTGAGCACTGTACGCTTTTTGTATTCTGTGTTGTAATTGAAATCAGTATATTTTAAAATGTAGGAAAAACATCCAAAATATTTAATGAATTTCAGTTGTATTCTATTGTTTAATAGTGAGCTTAAAACTGTGATTAATCGTGATTAATTTTTTGAGTTAATTGCGTGAGTTAACTGCGATTAATCAACAGCCCTAGTAATTTACTTTTATCAAGGAATTTACCCAGGAACATAGCATTTGCAATGACAGATTGGACTAATCAAGTCTGGTATCCGCTTCCTCTATCTTTCCGTAGATGATTCACAAGGATAAGAAGGGGCGCCCCTAAATACATCGGGCCAGTTGTACAATCCTATCCATGTTGTGTGGGGAGTAAAGAGGGAATTCCTCCTTGCTTTGCTCTACTTTTACACGCTCTTTATATTGATCCCTCCACTGTAGATGGAAGAAAACTGTAGTTTGACCTCTTTCCCCACCACCACTTTTCAATTTCTCTTACATTGTTCAGTTTTGATTACCTGCCCTCTTAACTGCTGGTGCAGCTGTTAGGCTCACTTGAGCAAAGAACCATCAATGAAATATAGCTTTGCAACATATACAAGATAACAAGTGCTTGGAACTCCTCTCTAGAGAGCATGTCCTCCTTCAAGTAGCAACCAAATGCAAAGACTTCCTCTCTTCTACAGACATATTCCGAAATTGCAGCTGCATTTACAATACTTTATACACTAGAGCTGGAATTCAAGCTACAGCTGCTCTGGAAGGAGATTAACAATCTCCTAGAGTCTGATCCAAAGCCCACTAAAGTCTGTTAAAAGACTTCCATTGTCCTCAATGAGCGCAAGAGCAGACCCCTAGGGATCTGAAATACTTTTCCAGCCATATTTCATTAAGACAAAATATTAAGCCTGTTTCAAGGTGTCCTCCTTTGATAGCTCTAGAACTACCTTTGTAATAAAACTCTTGTTTTCAAACTACATTTCATTACTGTGGTTGTAAATAAACTGGTATATTTTTCCCTGCAGCCATTTGGTACAATAGCTATTCAGTTAGCACAGCACAGAGGAGCCAAAGTAATTTCTACAGCATATAGTCTTGAAGACGAGCAGTACTTGGAGAGGCTTAGACCTCCTGTGGGTAAGTTTTATAGTCTTTCTCACTACACTTTTGTGGGAACAATGATTTGAAATATATTTTTTCAGTTTGAATTCAATCTATTTTAACAACTGAAATCTAAAATCCAAACTTAAAAATAGTCTCATATATAGTGTAAAAGTTTAGTCTAATTTAACATATATTTTTTAGATGTATTTAATAGGACTTTTTGATCTTCACATCCTTTGTGGTGCTGGCTATTTCCCAGTACTTCTTATCTAGCAAAAACACTTCTATATAAGTTTAATGCCTGGTTTTAGTCAGACTGCTTGGGCAGTCTCTTCTTATAGTAAATAACATTGCTCAAGAGTAGAGAAATTGTTACCTGACCATCAGTCGCACAGAATTCAATCTCTGTACCTGAAGTCTTTCCAACATAATCATGAGCCCGAGGTATAGTATTTAGCTGCCTAAATCAGAATTCCGAATTGAAACAAACTATGGGGATTAGTTTTAAGTTCTTATAGAAACAAGAGGGAGCTCAGTTTCATGATACTGATATAATTTCTTTGTCAGAAAATCAATGAAGTTCTGTAGTTAGGAATCTAATCCTCCAGAAGTTTGAGCCAGAGTCTTTCCATTGACTTCAGTGGGTTTCAGATTAGGCTCCAAGTGCATGTTCATCTGACTCCTTCAGTTCCCAGTTTATTGTGACATACACTAGGATTTTTTGGAGCAAGGTATTGGGATGCTATTCTTGGGAGTCAAAAGATTTGTTTTTGATTAGGGGTACAGGGGAAAATAGATCTAATGTGTATTTTTAGATTTTTTTAAAAAAGACAATATAAGCATAAAATCTTGCTTTTTCCAAAATGTGTAAATTGTGTAAATTTAGTAAAAGTTTCTCTTGATAGGTAGGTAATATTTGGTCTATATACAGGAAGCTGTTTTCACATGCTTTCAATAATTTGTTGACTAAAGGCAATAGCAAAACAGAGGAAGTATGTTAAACTAGTGGGTTCTAATGTTAATTTCAGAATCGGGACAGAATATGAACATAAGTATGAGCATAATGTATTTCTAGCAGAGTACTGATGAAACATAAGAAAGAAATGTGTACTTACAGTAATCAGCTGCAAAATTTATTTTTATGCGTTCCCTGTGATGTCTTGTGTGATGTCATGGTTCTCTCTGAGCCTTCTCGGTATAGTAAACAGCAGGTGTTTGATACTGGACAACTTTCATACGCTGTAATAGCAGGTATTGGATAAATGGTGGCACCAAGTCATGAAAAGTGTTGCTATTACCCACTACTCATCATTAAGTTCAGTGGAAGCAGGAGGGAAGGACTAAAGACCTGTCAAAGGTACACTGAAACTGTTAGTCAGAACCATATATTGCTACTAGAGAGCTAATGTGATTGTGCTGGTCAGAAAGACTTGGTGAACCTTGTAATAAATATTGGGTTTTTTAAAATTTCTATAAACTATGGAGGATCTTTGATTTTGTAAAATGATTTATTACACAGTTAAGCCTTGTCTGCACTGGTTGAAAAATGGTTATTGCACCTTGCCGGCAAGAAGTGGGTTTAAACAGGGTTGTGACTAACACATTTGAATTATAGGCTGGAGCACATTGACCTAAGGCAAAATTTATAAATATTCATTGAATATAGCACTAAATGTTATGTATGTGAATGAAGTGGTTCCAAATAACTAGACTGTCACCTCACATTTTAACACAATTGGTTACCAATCACCCACTTTTTAAAATAGATGTTTAATAAAAATTCTGTAACAGATATATTTCAAAATTATTTGTTTCTTTTTATATCATGTTGAATTATGCTCTGTCATGGCATCATTGTGATTAATCAATGAAATAAATAGTAGGGTACCCAAGATGCATCCCCTGAAACAACTGATACTCTAGCATAGTAATTCTCAACCGGGGTACGCAGGTCTTCCAGCAGGTACATCAACTCATCTAAATAGTTGCTTAGTTTTACAACAGGCTACATAAAAAGCACTAGCAAAATCAGTATAAACTAAAATTTCATACAGACAATGCCTTGTTTATACTCTATACTATACACTGAAATATAAGTACAATATTTATATTCATATTGATTTATTTTATACTTATGTGGTAAAAATGAGAAAGTAAGCAATTTTTCAGTAACAGTCAGGCTTGAAGGGAGGCCACTCTGCCTCACTACAATTCCTAACTAAGTGTGATTGTTCTCTTCATTTACTGACTCTTCTAAATGCCTGCTTCACACCTTCTTCTTCTCTCCTTTTTTCTTCCTTAATATCAAAAAGGCATGAGGCAACCTTTAATTGGTAAGTTCACTTTGCAAATTTTAGTTTAACCTATTATGGTTTGGATATATACCTCCAATTTTATTTGTAATTATTTCAGTTACGTTAATTTAAAGTGCAAAAACTTTACTTATGCAGCTTATTTAAATAGAAATGTTTGTTTTATTCTACAAGCTGGAAAAAAGTTTACATAGGCTACTTCTATACCCTAATTGTTCTTAATTTCCAGCAACTGAAAGCTCTGATTTCAGTCTTACTTTTTTAACTGTATGGAAACGCTACTGCAGGGGTGGGCAAACTATGGCCCACGGGCCGAGCCATTTTAAGCCAGCCTGTGAGCTCCCACTGGGGAGCAGGGTCTGGGGCTTGCCCTGCTCCAGCCGGGGCACTGAGTCAGGGGCCGTGCCACGCGGCTCCCAGAAGCTGCAGCATGGCCCCACTCCGGCGCTCTAACCAGGGCACAGGGTTGGGGGGCTGCTCCATGTGGTTCCTGGAAGCCGCGGCATGGCCCTGCTCCAGCTCCTACACGCTCCAGTGGCCCCTTCCAGCACCCCAATGGGAGCTGCAGGGGCAGTGCATGCAGATGGAGCAGCGTGCAGAGCCGCCTGGCTGCGCCTCTGTGTAGGAGCCGAAGAAGGGACATGCTAGTGCTTCTGGGAGTCACTTAAGGTAAGCACCGCTCAGAGCCTGCTCCCCTGAACCTCTCCCCTGCCCCAGCTCTGATCCCCCTCCGAACTCCTCGGTCCAGACCCAGAGCACCCTCCTACACCCCAAACTCTTCATCCCCAGCCCCACCCTAGAGCCCACACCAACCAGAGCCCTCGCCCCCTCCCACACCCCAACCCCAATTTTGTGAGTATTCATGGCCTGCCATACAATTTCTATTCCCAGATGTGGCCCTCAGGCCAAAAAGTTTGCCCACCTCTGAGCTACTGGATAGTTGGTGCAACATAAACCTTATAAACACCATTTTCTTCAATAAAGCTTTGAAAAGAAAGTCAGAAAGCATTCTTTAATGCGATATTGTATAATAGCACCATACAGGTTAAAAGCTATATACAAAAATGTAACATGTTAACCTTCACAGCATTTCTGTTAGGTAATTAAGTGTTATCATTATTGCAAGGTTATTTTAGATGAGGATAATGATGCAATGCTATGAAGTGACTTGCTCAAAACCACAAAGCAAGTCAATGACACAACCATGATTAAAAATGATGACTTTCCGATCATTCCTCTAGTCCAGTTGTCCCCAATATTTTTTGTTACATTTTCTCCCCCCCTTACCTGCAAAGGAACCTGTCCGCACCCCTCTCTCCTCCTCCCCCACCAGGAGCCCAGCCACGGTCAGGGGCCAGGAGCCGGGCTTGTGGAGTCGCAGGTGGGGTTGGGGGCAGGGCCAGAGCCAAGCAGGGGGCAGAGTGGGGCTGAGACACTCCCTATCCATCCCCCATGTAGGCTGGCCCAGGCCCAGCCACACCTTCCTGAACATTCTTCCACGCCCCACATCATGGGGACCACTGTTCTAGTGCATATTGCTTCTATAGTATAGCTCAGTGATTCTCAAACTGTGTGTTGTGACCCCAAAGTGGGTCGTGACCCTGTTCTAATGGGGTTGCCCGGGCTGGCTTAAACTTGCTGGGGGCCAAAGCTGGGGGCTTCAGTGCTGGGCAGCAGGACTCGGATTACAAGCCCGCTTCCTGAGACTGAAGCCCTTGGGCTTCTGTTTTCGTTCCCTCACCCACTCAGGCTTCAGTCCCCTCTCCTGGGGTCATGTAGTAATTTTTGTTGTCAGAAGGGGGTCTTGGTGCAGTGAAGTTTGAGAACCTCTGGTATAGCTAACTACCTCAGAATCCTAATATAATCTAATTTTCATCACGGATAGATTTTTTTTTTTTTATGCTGTCCTGTCATAAACACCACTATATATTTCATTTTGAGCTTAAATGCTGTTAAATATACTTTAGTGTTTTTGGTTTCAGTAAATTCAGTCACTGGTCTTAAATAATTTGGAGACTAGAAACTGCTGGATTTCTTTGCTTTGCTGCAATTTTGTTCATAGCTCATTTTAAAGAATAGAAACTCCATTTGCATGTGTTCTGCTTTGGGTTTAAATTCTAGATTCTTACTGTAACTGACCAAACTTCCTGTCCTGTCTAGCTCAAGTCATTAATGTCTCAAATGGTAAGACTGATGTGGCAGAAAGCTGTTTGGAGGAAACAGGCGGGCTGGGAGTGGATATTGTCCTAGATGCTGGAGGTTTGTAGCTGCTACAGAATTGCTCTGCTGAGTGGTATTAAATATTTTTATTTTTGACAAATTGCAAAACACTTCAACTAAAAAACACACCTACATAATAGACAACGATTGTGTGTCTGTTCTCCCACAATGTGCAAATGTACTTGTGCCTCTGCTGGGTAGAATGCCAGATCTCCTTAAGTGTATGCGATCATGTCACCCTTTAATGGAAGTATCTGATACTACTGCACAGTCATACAGATTAGTAATAGTTGTTAAGTGAACATTTTACTAATTGTTACTTTTAAACAAAACTCCTTAGACAGTTATGTTGCAAATTATTTCCCATGGACAGTATATGATGCTGAATGACTAAAACTGTGACTTTTTTGATCATTAAAATAAATAAAATTCATCTTCTAAATCCTGCCCGATATATTTTTTTTTGTTTGTTTGTTTGAAATAACTGAAAAGGAATCAGCATGGAGGAAATTTGTACTACCACTGTTTTTGCTGTTTAGTGGATAAAGTAAGGACATAAATCTCCAGTGCTGTCAGTTAGCACCTTGCATGAGCAGTGAAAGCCCAGAGTGAACGTGAATAAACCTCCTGTGCTGAGAATACTACTTGCTTTACAGTTGACAAACTTTCTTACTATTTAATGGTATTTTAAAACATTTGTGGGACTTTTCTAGAAAGACTTCCACTGAGCTCTTTTTTATTAAAAGGAATATATATTACTGGTATTGCTTCATAGAGGTTCTGCTCTTGCATATATTTCACTAAAAACATTTCAGCTGTATTTAAATCACTGCCATGCATCTGTTTTTGTCTGTATTCTACAACACTGATTTGCAAACTGTGTATCTCAAAAACCGTTTTTTCCCCCCCCAATTAAAAATACATTTAGAGTCCATTTAAGACTGAACTAAAAAACAAGAATAAGGAAAATGTAAAATGAACAAACCAGGTGCTTTTCAGTGAGAAATCTTCATGAGATTCTGTTTCTTATACATGCAAAACATATTTTTCTGATAAAGCGGAAACTGAACATAAAATTTATTTTGTTAGGCATTGTACATAACTTGTATTCCTTTTTTTGTTTTTTTTAAGTGAGATTATACAGTAAAGAAGATGAGTCAACATTAAAACAGCAACTGCTGCCACACAAACATGATATCATTACACTTCTTAGTGCTGGAGGACACTGGGTAACCACAGAGAAAAACCTCCAGGTAAGGACAAAATACTGCAAGTTACTCTTAACCACAAAGTATTTTAGAACTGTCTCTCAGATGAATGGTCTCCCACTGCTAAAATAATATCAGTCAGTTTGTGCACACACAAACCTTGATGTTTATTTCCAAAGCAGCAGGAAGTATTTATCCTGCAACAACATTAATAAATGTCTTTATTTCTATGAGCAGTGGTGATGGTGTAGAAAAGAAATTACTATAATAGCATGGACACACCATTATTGAAGGGTTCATGTTGTTTGGCTCAAAGTATTGAACTGATTTGCCAGTCATAAAGTACCATTTTTTAAAAAAAAAATTACTGTTGTGACTATTATGAATCAGTTAATTTCTGATAGATTTGGAAGGGTTTTTTCATCTTTTAGCAGTAAATATAAATCAACCATCCACTAATCTGATTGGTTCATACCATTTTCATTTGAGAAAATGTATTGATGTTTCTAATAATTTGTTTAAGTTGGACCCTCCAGATAGCCACTGCTTGTTCCTTAAGGGAGCCACAGTCTCTTTTCTGAATGATGAAGTATGGAATTTGTCAAATGTGCAACAAGGGAAGTATCTTTATATCCTTTAATGGTGATTTTAGACACTAACTAGTAATCTGCCTGAGGGGGAAAAATGATGAGATCTAACAAGGCACCTAAGCATATGCTAAATTTTAATCATGGTTAAATGTTTTACTACTTCAGAAACATCCTAACCATTGTTTGGAATATCACTTTCTTATATAAATTATTGCTTTGACCACACTTTTTAATGTAGATTCCCTCTAAGTGTATACAGTATCTCCTTGCTTAATGTTATATACACCTCTACCCCGATATAACGTGACCCAATATAACACAGGTTCGCATACAACACGGTAAAGCTCTGACACACCGCTCTGAGCAGCGTGTTAAGGGTGCCGGGCCGGAGCCGAGGGGTTGGATAAGGGGCAGAGGGTCTTAGGGGCGGTCAGGGCCTTCCCCCCCACACCCCCTCCAGGGTCTGGGAGCTATGGCAGGGCACTTTTAGGGGCCCTGCAGTCTGAGTGGCCCAGGGGATTAGTGGGGGGCCGGGAGCAGCCCGCTCTGCTTCCCTTGCCCCAGCCCCATCCGTGTCACTTGGGGGAAGGGATCCCCCCCAACACTCACCCGCAGTGGCAGAAGCAGAGCAGCCCGGCCCCAGCCCGCTCCACTCCACCAGCTTCTAGACGCGACGCTCCGCTTCCCACCACAGGTGAGTGCAGGACCTTTTCCCCAACCCCCGCCCACAGCAACACGGCTGGGGCCAGGGCAAGGAAAACTGAGTGGGCTGGGGCTGCTTCACTCCGCTTCCTGCCACCGGTGAGTGCAGAGGGCGTCCTTTCCCCACCTCCCCGCACTCACCGGCGGCAGGAAGCAGAGCACCGCGGCTGGGAGCTGGTGGAGTGGAACAGGTTGGGGCCGCGTTGCTCCGCTTCCCGCCACTGCTGGTGAGTGCCTGTCAGGGGGCAGGGTGTGTGGAAAGGGGTTGGAGCAGTCAGGGGACAGGTAGCAGGGGGGTTGGGTAGGGGGTGGGTCCTGGGGGTGATTAGGGACAGGGGTCTCTGGAGGGAGTAGTTGGAACAAGAACGGGGGAGCCAAAGCAAGTTCGATATAACGTGGTCTCACCTATAATGCGATGAGATTTTTTTCGTCTCCCGTGGACCACGTTATATGAGGGTAGAGGTGTAGTTATGCTCTTGAAAAATGCGACTTTCAGAGAAACTGTTAAGCGAATCCAGTTTTTCATAAGAATTAATGTAAGTGCGGGGGCTAGGTTCCAGGGAAAATTTTTTCACCAGACAAGACATATAGCTCAATCTCTCTCGCGCACACACACACACGTTTTAAACAACTTCTAATCAGAGGATTGTCTGGGGACCTGCTAATGAGCTTCTCCTAAAGCAACCATGTTGAGATCAATTGGGATAGTTCCCAGGGAATGCCTTGCTGCTAAATGATAAACTAGCACTCAGCTGAGCCCTCAAGGGTTAACACGTTATTGTTAATGTAGCCTCATACTCTAAG
Organism: Eretmochelys imbricata; assembly: GCF_965152235.1. Taxonomy (NCBI): domain Eukaryota; kingdom Metazoa; phylum Chordata; order Testudines; family Cheloniidae; genus Eretmochelys; species Eretmochelys imbricata. Next base: position 165,669,792 of record NC_135572.1, read on the forward strand.
TCGGCACCGAGGGAGGAGACACAATAGACACACGGCAGTGGCTGCAAACACTTCTCTGTGGAAACTGAATGTGATGATGATGAACCCACGCTATCCCACTAGAGCGCACCACTCCCTTCTCCAGACGGCACGTGCACAGCTGCAGAGGCGCTGACTTTCCAAAGTGCCAGGGGGTGCTCAACCCCTGGTTCTGCCCCACGCCTGCCCCCCACTCCACCCCTCCCCCCGAGCATGCTGTGTCCTCGCTCCTCCCCTCTCCTTCCTGCCCATCAGAGCCTCCTGAACACTGTGAAACAGCTGATTGCTGTAGGTGGGAGGCGCGAGGAAGGTGGGGAGATTTGTTGATTTGTGGGGCCTGCCGGCAGGTGGGAACTACTAGGGGTGGTGATGGAGGAGAACTGATGGGGCGGGGCGGGGGGGCTGCCAGTCCACCCTGGTTCCAAGCCCCCAGCAGGCAGCGGCCAAACAATATTATGAGCAAACATTGCGCAACTTTAAACAAGTATGTTCTGTAATAGATCAGTGATGTAACAACGAAACAACACAAACTGAGACAACATTAAGTGAGGAGTTACTGTACTTTGGGAAAAACAGAACAGAAAACTAAAACAAATATTTTGAAGAAAGTAAAATATTAGGGCCCAGATCCTCAACCAGTGTAAATCAGCATAACCCCATAGAAGGCAATGTAGTTGTGTTGAATTACACCAGCTGAGAATCTGGCACCTTAAATCAAATCTTGTCTATGCTTTTAGATAGTAAGGTTTACCGTATATACTTGTTCATAAGCCAAATTTTTTAGTAAAAAAGGGAAGCATCAGAGAAGGAGGTAGGCTTATGAATGGGTATAGAGAGGGAGAGGTGGGACACAGCCCCTCTCCCCAACAGAGGAAGCAAGGAGAGGCGGCAGAGCCAGAAGGGAAAAGGCGGGGCCAGAGTGTTCTGCTTCTGGCCGTGCTGCTCTCCCCCCCCCAGCTTCTGCAGCAGCTGCAGCTCTAGGGCTGGCAGGCTGTGGCCACGCCGCCCGGCCCACTGGAGCACGCTGCAGCCATGCCACCTGGCCCAGCCCGCTGGAACATGCTGCGGCCATGCTGCCCGGTCTGGCCCACCAGAGCAGGCTGTGGCTGCGCTGCCCAACCCGCCGGAGCAGCTCTGGCCAGGTCAGAGACATCCTTCCCTGGCCCTCCCCAGATAAGGTGGGAAGGGATGGGGGGGTCCTGGGCTAGGGGTGGAGTCATGTGGGTTACTCCCCTGACCCCCAGCTTCTCCTCCCCCGCCCCGCAAAAAATTCCCCCACCAGTTGCTGTCCCGGCCTGTTAGGGTAAGCAATAGACGCTTTGTTTACTTAGGTTTACCTCCATGCCTGTGGACGCTCAAGGTAAACAAACCATCTCAGCCCGCCAGCAACTTATCCTGATGACCTGGGAGCCAAAGTTTGCCAACTTCTGAATTATAGGGTCGGCTTATGAATGGGTCATAAAACTTTTCTATTTTTACTTATCCATCTTGGGGGGGGGGGGCTTAAAAACAAACCAGCTCATGATAGAGTATATATGGTACTTGTTCTCCATTCTTCTAGGCATTACTTTTTTCATCTACAGATCTTAACTGTTGCATTCTAATGACTAAACTGAAATATTTAATACCTCATTATTATAATTTTGTCTTCATAAGAACTGTACTTTAAGAAATTGTACCCTATTTGCAAATTCTATGTACCTACATTCTGTTGAGCTGTGTGCGTGTGTGTGTGCGCACGCTGCTGGAGAGATGAGTGGCTCTTTATATAAAAAACAATATCTATACCTTTTGTTGCAAATTTAATGATGCTTTTAAGGTGCCTCCTTGCTTCTGCACAGCGCTGCAGATCATGAGATCTGCTGAATCATTTTTTGCAGTTCAGCAGAACAGGAATGTAAGGATTAAGTTCCTGCATTCTAAAAGGGAGTTAACTACATTGAGACTCTTGGGGCAAAGGAAGTCCCCCTCCCCCCAACTAAATTGCACAATAGTTTAACCAAAATTAAGCACACCAAAAGGCTTATCTACACAAACATTGATGTGTGGGGTGGGGAAGCAAGTAATCATGAATATTCTTTTAAAAAGTTATTTGTTGACATTCCACTTCAGTGTAGCTCGATTAATTTTCCTGATTTAAAAATGACTAATAATTCTGAGAAATACAGTTTGTGTTCTTAGCTCTTAAACTAACTAAACAGGATTTATTTTGTCAGCTCTTATGTTTTCCTATAATCAAGGAGCGTACTTTATTTACCACAGGTTGTTCAAACAGAATAACAGTATTACCTTGAATTGTTATATAGAAACATTGAACATATGTATGTGATCTGGGCACTGTAAACATACTGCAGGAAAAAAAAATCAGAAGAGATCACATGAAGATCAGGCTGAAATGGCTTACATTTTGAGTACTAAATTGATTACTCTTAAAATTGAATGAATCCAAGTTACATTTTCTGGTGACTGACAAAAATACTGAAGACTACGACTATGACTCTGCTAGCACTTTGGTCGGTAAAACTTTCGTCACTCAGGAGTATGGGAAAAAACACACCCCGACTGACATAAGTTTTACTTACAAATGCACCGGTCCAGACAGCGCTGTGTCAGCAGGAGACACTCTCCCACTGACATAGCTACCGCCACTCATTGGGGATGGTTTAATTATGCCAGCGAGAGAGCTCTCTCCCATCAGCTTAGAGCAGCTACATGGGAGATCTTACAGTGGCCCAACTGCAGCAGGACAGCTGTGCCACTGTAAGGTCTGTAAAGTAGACAGTCTTAGTAAAACCCTCTTTTTCCCATTGTAATGAGTATTGCTGATTAGTTCAAATAAAATAGATTTCTTGAAAATGTGCACAGCATTTATACACTGTGCATGTCCTTGAGAGTTTAGTAAATCCATATGTTCTGCTTCACATGTTCTTCTGCTCCCAGACTTGTCTTGATTTTTACCTCAGACAAATAGCTATCCATCATTCATACAGATTACTCATACCAAAACCTGTCATACCTATTCTCCAAAGAGTGCCATGCTCTGTTTAATGATGGACATTGTAACTAGTGCTTTAGCACCATACAGATAATACAGCACTAGAACTCCTAGGTACTGTGGCAGATCAACTCCTGTTCTATTTGTTAGAGGATGCATTCGTCTACCTGCCTTCTTTATTTTGTTTTAGGAAGCATAATTTGTAACACATAATCAAACGTGGACCTCAGATTAACTTTATTTTCAGTCTTTAAATCATCTCATCTAATCCCTGACCCTGGGAGCTCTGCACAGATGCCTGGATCTACCCCAGGCAAATCTAACTGCAGAACTGTGGACTTAAAGATCAGTCTTTTGTGTATATATTGTTACCTTAACAGCCCTCTCAGATACGTATCTTAGAAGACGTAATGGAAAAGTTATCAAATAGTATTTTCAGGTAAGACAGAAGTACCATAGTGAAAACAAACTCTGATTGATTAATACTGAGTTTTTAACCTGAGAAATAACTATTCTTCAGAAAACTCTTGCCACCTGTACTGTCAACTCAAAGAACTACATTGTGAGAAATTTTACTGAATAAGTTATATGAAGCTGTTTATGGTCTATACGTGTGGCTAGCCTGCTGCATTACCACATGGAAAACTTGGGTCCAATTCCTGTTTTTTCTCTCCCTGGATCAGCACTGTCTGGAAATCCAACAGAGGCAGCACATTCTTTCCTTGTGGGGAGAGAATACCTTGTGGTGCTCAACAGTACCTGAATGAAGAGTATTGCTGGCTCTAAATGGAGATCTTTCTAGGCTTCCTCTGTCAGAAGAATGATGGAGTTAATAGAATTTGAGACTGCCATAAGTGGGGGGGAAAGGGAGATCCCTCACTGCTTACACAGAGAGTGGAAAGAGTAGCCCGCCCCCCTGCCAAAAAGAAATTCAGGCTATCTTGAATTAAACTTGTGTTTCCTGTTTGCTTTACAGCTCTGCAGTTCTTCCAGGGATCCTAGCAGAGCTATAACATTTTCATTTTGTTTAAGGAGTAAAGTTGACGTTGTAAAATGTAAAGTCTACAGCAATAGTATTGGAATGTTTCTTATTGATCTGAGCATGAACACCAGACACTTCTGACAGATTGCTCCCTTTTAGGCCTCAGTTGGATGAACCAGTCCCATTGTATGAAGCCAAGGTTTCTATGGAAATAGTTCAGAAGAATCAAGCAAGAAAAAGACAAGTCATCCAATTCTGAAGCACAATATCCTTGTTTCTAAGACTGCGAGACAGATATGTAATATACTTGATAAGTAAATTGGTGTGCAACTTCAAATAGTTCTGTAACTAGTGTCTGAAGATAGTGTCTGGGCTGTGAATGTTTTGGTACTGAGACTTTCAGTTTCTCTGTATCAAATCTAATAGAATGATTCCATCAACAACTCTAAAGAGATACTATTAACTTAAAAATCACATCTGTCTGATTTTTTTCGCTCCTATTACTGTTATAAGTAACATCTAAGATTATTTTGGAGTTCAAGAAAAAATATTTTTTCTGCTTGTTCAATTTTACTTTTTGCATTTGCTAGCACCTGAATAGTAGTCTGCTTCAGTCTTTGACATACTCTTTTTAAACAGGGAAGAGGAAAAATATTAAAAAATAGGAAAATGTAGTAGTAAAACTAGAAAAATTGGTGGAGGGATTCTAGCGGCAGGCACAACTTGTAACGTTTTTTTTTCAAACTGATTTGTTTTCAAGTTAATCTTGTCCCTTTTAAGATTTGAATTACTGTTCTATGACCATAACATCACACTTTTATTTAGCTATAAAATTAAGATAGATAAATGTGAATGAAAGATTACACAGATATGAGGTCAGTCTTTTGCTTTAGTGTTCAATTCATGTTTATGTTCAATGCACTTTATTGCACATTGACAGGTTTCAGAGTAACAGCCGTGTTAGTCTGTATTCGCAAAAAGAAAAGGAATGGCCCAACTTGATGATCACTTTAGATAAGCTATTACCAGCAGGACAGTGGGGTGGGAGGAGGTATTGTTTCATGATCTCTGTGTGTATATAATGTCTGCTGCAGTTTTCACGGTATGCATCCGATGAAGTGAGCTGTAGCTCACGAAAGCTCATGCTCAAATAAATTGGTTAGTCTCTAAGGTGCCACAAGTACTCCTTTTCTTTATTGCACATAGACTTGTTCCTTTTTATATGGCTAAAGAGTAGGAAATGTAAACTGGATTTCCATCTTTGACATCATTCCTAAAACACCTTTTGTGTTCTTTCCTTTACACCCTGTCACTTTTGCTCTTTAATCTTAACTAGTCATACGCTAATGTTGATGAGATCAGCTTGTCCAACACCATTCTCCTTTCCACTACCACACACATCAGCATCCATCCTCCAGGAAAAAACCTACAGTTCTTTCAGTGAGGCCTACAGCTTCCTTGCTTGTTACTGCTTGAGATCTGAAGCACCAACTGTTCTATTCATTTAAATATCACTGTCGGAGGGGATGGTTCAAACTGTGAGCACTAGCCCTTTGAAATCTAGGTATTACATTGTTAGATTTAATCTTGAGTAACAGTATATGCAGTGTTGTTGTAGCTGCGTTCGTCCCAGGATATTAGAGACAAGGTGGGTGAGGTAATATCTTTTATTGGGCTAACTTCCATTGGCAAAAGAAACAAGTTTTCAAGCTTACACAGAGCTCTGCTTCAAATTTGGGAATTATTTTGTGGTTTTTTTTTTTTGTTTTTTTACCCAGACCTGAAGAAGAGCTCTGTGTAACCTTAAGAGTTTTTATTTCTCTCACCAACAGAATTTGGTTCAATAAAAGTTATTACTTCACCCACCTTTTCTCTTGACTGTAACAGTATGTCAGTTTTTCTCCTCCCTGGGATTATCACATGTCCTCAGTAAATCCTATAATGCAGATTATAAGAAGTATGAAAAAAATCAAATTTTTCCATTTATGCTACAATGCAATCTTGAGAACAGGTGCTGGTTCATACAGAACATACACATGTAAAATTACATTAAGGCATTGATCTCTCTCATTTGAAATCAGTCTTGAACCCAGGATACATCCAGTAGTGTATTATATTTATTATGTATTCTCCTGCCACTTTCATTTCAGTTTCAATGCCTAAACATAAAAGGAGTGAGAACAGAGGGAATGGAAATAAAAATGTAATGACAAAACTGGATTCGGTTTAACAAAACTAGAAAAGTAACAATAAAATTGCAAAGGGGGGAAAAAAAATTGAGAGACTTCTAGTTCCTAGAACTATCAGTCTGTTCGGTTTTTTTGTTTGTTTGTTTTACTGTACTCTGTACATTTTAGCTGTTGGTCTCATACATTGGGCTGGGGGGAAGCATTTTGCAAATTGTTTTGGTGAATTTGAATGAACTAGGTCCATTGAATGACAGAAGAGTCTCCTTCTTGACATTTCCTCCACAGACCTACAGTGTAGGAGTGGCATGCCAACACACATATCCTTGGAGACTTTTAAAGCAGTAAGTGACTGTGAGGGTGTATGTGCATGTCCCTCAAACCCTAAGTACAATAAACTGCTGATATAAATGCCCCACCCCTTTTAACTATCCCTTAGCTCAGGCAGGGGCAAACTTTTTGGCCTGAGGGCCACATCGGCGTTCCAAAACTGTATGGAGGGCCAGGTAGGGAAGGCTGTACCTCCCCAAACAGCCTGCTCCCTCCCACTTCTCACCCCCTGACTGCCTCCCTCAGAACCCCCCCATCCACACACCCCTTGCTCCTTGGCCCCTGACTATCCCCTTCTGGGACCCCCCCCACCTCTAACTGCCCCCTAGGCACCCTACCTCCTATCCAGCCCCCCCCATGTCCCCTGACTGCCCTAGCCCCATCCAACCCTCCCTGACTGCCACCCCCAAACCTTTCCCCCATCCAACCTCCCCCTGACCCCACCCCCCCAGAACCTCCTGCCCCTTATCCAACCTCCCCACCCCCTTATCATCCTGCTCAGAGCAGCATATCTGGCAGTTGTGCCGCCCAGCCGGAGCCAGCCACGCTGCTGCACTGCCTGACAGGAGCTCGCAGCCCCGCCACCCAGAGCGCTGGCAGCCTGGCCAGCTGAGGCTGCAGGGGAGGAGCTGGGGCCTAGGCTGACCCGGCCGGGAGCTCAAGGGCTGGGCAGGACAGTCTCGCAGGCTATAGTTTGCCCACCTTTGCCTTAGCACCTCCATCAACATGAGCAGTTACGAAATTAATTCATTCTCTTTCTATATGGAGTGTTAGCTTAGATATATTTGTATAGAACCTAAAATTAGTCTAAAGCTATTAGTGTAGCTATTATGCCGAGTTCCAAAAATACGAGCCTAAAGCTAGGCTCCTAAATCCCTATTTAAGCATCTGAATAAAGAGACCTGATTCTCAAAAGTGTTGAGCACCCAGCAGCTCCTGTTGTCCTCCCTTGAAAGTCTCTTCCACTAAAGAAGATGAAGGCTCCTAAAGGGATTTTTCAGCCTTGTCTAGTCTGCTAAGTCAGAAGTGCTGCCTGATGTGGATCTGGACACTTTCTTGGAGGAAGAACCAGTTTGGCTTCTAAGCTGCTACTTATACCACAGCTCCTGATGAGGCTGTCTTGACTGCTTTCTCCTCTCCTCTGAGGGGCAGCAGGGCCTTTTAAGACCTGGTAGGCAGAATGGCATCTGCTTTGGATATTCCTGTAGCAGCTTTGGTCAGCACAATACACTTGCTTTAGTCTGTCCAAAGGAGCGTTGAATCCACCTGTTTCTGTGGCCTCAGTCTCTGAATGGCTGTAGGTTTTTTGACATGGTGATAAAAATGTCTGCACTGGGTCTGCACTAGCGCACTCCACAGTGCAGTGGCAACAGTGCTAAACTAATGCCAGGAAAATCACTTGTGTAGACAAGGCCCAGGTGTGAAAGACTCCTCCCTGTTCTATCCCTTTAGATAACATTTCTGCTTCTTTTAGCATATACCATTCTAGTAAACCTGAAGGTTACTGTGGAAATAGCCTGTAATTAATAGCTTTGATATATCTTCAAATAAATCTTTCTTTCCTCTGTATTACTCTTATATACACATTTTTCCTTGGGCAAGAGTGAGCTGTCTTCCTAATATCTTTAAAGAGATCATCATTAATATTAGTGTGGGTTGGACTTTTCACTGGAATGGAAAAACTTGGTGCAGTTTGGAAATATAGTCTAAAGTCAGACAGAGAACTGCAGAAGTGTAACAGGAGCAGATGAAAATAGCTTGTGCTGGTGAAAAGTGGCACCCAGATTCTCCCTTTGAGTACCATTACGTATATGACAAGCAAAAGGAGTAGTAAACAGCTTCTACTTAGCCAGTACCTACACAATATTTGTGGTAGTATAATATAAGAACACAAGTGTATACCCTCCTGTTTTAATATCTGGTAGACCATTTTCCCCTCTACCTTTAAGTACAGCCTGTTTCCCTTGGTGCTTGATGAGGTAGGAGACCTTCCTTTTTTCTAAAGCTTGATTAGGCTCACATTCCGCCCATCTTGTTTGAAGCATTTGGAATTTGCCAGACTCCCATTATCGGATAAATACAGCTGCTGCCCAGGCCATGCCAACCATTTTATTTACATATCGGATAAATGCAGGATTGTTGCAAAACAGCATCTTGGTACTTTTAGTGATTTTTTTTCCCTCCCAGTGTTGACATCAGTCCTGCAGCACTCCCTGCAGGTCAAAAGCGTAAATGTATAGACATTGATTCCAGTTTGAAATTGCAAATTAAAAAAAAAAATCATTCTGTTTATATTTTAAATGACCCGTTTGTGAACACTTTTTGCAATGAAAGAAAAGAGTTGTCGCTCCCACCTCAGGACATGACTGGTGTGAGATATAGGTGTGTGGTACTAACAAGATGTGCATACAGTGAGTAGTAGTTGTAGGCGTGCGGGTTTGGCATAAGGTACACGTGTGTGTGGTGTATGTACACTGTGCAGATGGTATACGTATGGCTGGGTCAGAGAAGAGAGGCGCACATAGGGTGTGAGTATAAAATGCACGCAAATGTCCTGGGTGTATGCAAGATTCAAATTACAGGGTATACTGTACACCTTACCCCCAGCCACTGTTCTGGGCGCCAGGGTTTAAGCTTTAATTCGTTTAGAAAAGCATCGACTGGATGCAAAGAAAACTTTCAAACGTGAACCAAATGTTACCGATGCGGGGGCGTCCGCCGCCGCTGGGAGGCAGCGCTGGGGGAAGTGAGAGTCGCCGCTCGCGTCAGCCCCGGGCGTGGCCGGGGGAGGCTCGGAGGCGCCGGTCCGCCCCGGGGCGGGGCTCGCCGCTTTGCGCGCCAGAATTCGGAGCCCGGGTCCCGCCGCCAGCGCCCGGCCCGGCCCCGCCATGTGCGCCGCGGTGCCCGGCTACTCGCCCGGCTTCAAGAGGCCGCCGGAGACGCTGCGGCTGAAGCGGAAAAGGGCCCGGAGGAGCGAGGCCGCCTCCCCGCCCTGCCCCCGGGCGGACCCGGCCCCCGCCCCCACCCCTCGCCCTTTCCCCAGACCTGGGCGGCGCAATCCCTTCTCCAGCCTGGACAACGCGCCGCGCCCCGGCACCGGCCCGCACCGCCCCCCGGGCTTCCCCGCGCTGCAGGAGCCACGGCCCCCGCCGGGGAGCCGGACCCCCAAACACCCCCTCTGGCAGGTACCGACCCGCCCGCGCTACAGGGCCCTCGCCCCCAGCGGCTTGGCTGGGTGGAGTCGGGTTTGCTCCCCAGGCCCCCGCTAGCAGACGTGGGGGGGGAGCGGGGAGCGCTGAGAGGGCCGGTGTGGTCGAGTGGACGCAGCAGTGGGCTGGGACTCAGGAGCCCGGAGTTGTGTTCCTGGTCACTGCACCCCGCTGAGCTTTGAGTCCCCCCCCCCCCCCCGCTGGGGTGGTCGGCTGACCTTTGCAAAGCCCTTTGGGTAGGTCTACAATGCCGTAGAAGACCCCTAGTAGGGTGACGGGCTCCCCGGCCTCAGGCTGCCGGGGCTGCACGATTGCGGTGTAGACGCTTGAGCTGGAGTCCAGGCTCTGAAACCTGGTCTGGGGAGGGTGTCCCAGAGGCTGAGCTCCAGCCCAAGCCCGAAACATCCCCACTGCAATTTTGTAGCCCCTTAATCTGAGTCCTGCCAGCCTGAGTCAGCTGACGCAGGCCAGGTGTGGCTGTGCGACTGGTCTCTTATGGCTGTGTTGACGTACCATTTGAGATCTGCGGATAAAAAGAGCTAGGAATTATCGATAGCGCTAGAGTTGGCTGAGATGCCTTTATTTTTGTAAAAATGATGGGAGGTTTTGGGGTGCGGTGGAGTGGGGTTAGAATCAGCACTGGCAATTTCCCAGGAAAAACTAGTTTAGGACCGGGTGCTGGTAAATACTGGCCTAAATCCAGTTTAAATCAGGAAACTGGGGGAAAGAATTGCATCAGGGTCCAGCAGTTTGGTAAAGGTAGAATGAATCTCTTCAAACTTTGGGTACATCCATTAGTAACTGACAGGCTCAGAAAGCTGCTACAGAATGCTGGATGGCCAAATGGACCTGGACTGATAGTCTGAAACTCTGCATGCATCTGATTGCTTAATGCTTCTAGCCTACAACACTGCATTATTGCCATTTTCATACAATCAAGTGTTTTTGATTTTTGTTTATATAATATTGAAAACTGAAATATGAGTGGACAGGTACAACTTCCTTGAGAAAATACCAAACCAAAGTGTATACAGACATTTTGATGTTCAGTATTATAATTGCATATATTAAGCCCATTGCAGTTTTACTTTTTATTTATACAACCCTAAATTAATATAGTGACTTATGTAATCACAGTTTGAATGAGTACTTGTGGCACCTTAGAGACTAACAAATTTATTAGAGCATAAGCTTTCGTGGGCTACAGCCCACTTCATCGGATGCATAGAATGGAACGTGTGTGTGTGTATATATATATATACATATATATACACACACACACACACCTTACTATATGTTCCATTCTATGCATCTGTATGTTTATCTGTATGTTTATATATTTTACTATATGTTCCATTCTATGCATCCGATGAAGTGAGCTGTAGCCCACGAAAGCTTATGCTCCAATAAATTTGTTAGTCTCTAAGTTGCCACAAGTCCTCCTGTTCTTTTTCTGGATACAGACTAACACAGCTTCTACTCTGAAACCTGACAATTTGAATATGTAACTAAAACTAAATATAAGGTAGTATGCATTAGCTAAACAGGTTTTTAAAATAGAAAATGCCGTCAACTGGGACTAACAAGTTTTTCCTGGGGCAGTAAATACCGTGATTTTACCTAGTAAAGGTTTCAGAGTAGCAGCCGTGTTAGTCTGTAGTCGCAAGGTGCCACAAGTACTCCTTTTCTTTTTACCTAGTAAAGTCCACCTCTAGTAAATACCATCTCATCCCTGGTTGGAATTTTTTTTTCCCTCTGAAGGGAAAAAAGTGAGTCAAGCGTTGGTTGGGACCTAAAAGACACCTTTGCTTTTGTCCTTTAAAAAAAAAATCAGTCAAAGCCACTTGGTTGCCCTCTTTTCTCCCCGCTTCCGCCCCCTCCCAAAAAAGAAGGGGGGCAGCAAACTGGTGGGCAAAAAGTTGTCAACCACTTTAAATCCACACCCAGAGAGCACTGCATACCCCTGGACCTAGTGAAATCTCAGAAGGGGAAAGAAATATATTCTCCTACAGATTAACACCCTGTCCTGGTGTCATGTGGCCATGTAAATCTAACTTTACCCCCCAGATAGGCTCCATTATGAGTAATGGTTGGAGAAGTGTCTAGTGGGGTAATGCTGTTTTGTGAACTACTTACAAGGCTTTTTAAAGCTTTCAGTCATATGTAGAATTAAAGCCACTTTTATACAATTTAAGAAATGCTTTTTGGTAGGGAGAAGCAGGTTCCACTAGATTATCTGTTAAGGTTGTGGGGGAGGGGTGTTGCACAAAAGTATTGTACCTGTGTATAAAACAATTAAAGGAACAGGAAAATTTGCTTGTTGCTCTCATTTAGTGTACTTCATACTATACTAACACAAAGGAGGATGTGTGTGTTCAGCAGTGCAATCTTTAATCATTCTCAAGCTATTTGGCTGAAGAAAGGGACTCTCAAAGCCCAAACTTTCCAATACGTTTGGAGTACAATTTAAGAAAATCACTAAACTTACAAATGTATTTACATCTGCAAAATGCCTTTTATTTGTTGCCACCAGAGTGAAATATTCTAATATGTGCTATTTATAATGGTCAGTTTTAAATATCTCATGAAATTACACTTAAAGATCAGCCTTAAAACAAAATTGTCAATTTAACTCTCAACTTTGCTGTACTTTAGATTAAGTTGATAACTCTTTCTTTAGTTTTTAGATCCTCTTCAAGAAAATAAATCCACCTGGAAAGAAGAGTGTTCTGAAAGAGCAGATGTTACCACATTAACAAATGTAGGAAGCCATAAATATTGTTTTTGGGGTGTTCAACATTTCATCATGCACAAAAAGCTTAAATTTTGTCTTTTTCTGTAGGTTTGTGTTCAGTGTCATTACTAGAATGTTACAATTGTAGGACTTTTTCTTAGAATGCCTTGAAGTTCAGTATTAAGTTGACACCAACTTAAAATTCATATTTTTTCTGAAATCTTTACTACTGTTACTTGACACATGTACATTTACTGTAGCGGAAAGAGATTAGAAAAATTATTTCAATTTGTTTACTTTGCGCTTCTCACAGAAACGTCTAAAACAGTTTTGTCTGCTTGTATAGTCATTCACGTCTCCTGTTGTCCCTATTGGTCTTTCAGTGCTGTAACAGAAGAGAGAGAAACCCCTAAAAAAAATAATAAAATGTAAAACTACAAACATTGATAACCGACTTAAGCAAGGTGTAATTCCTGAAACTAACTTTTTGAAGCTGACTAGATTTCCAGTTGTATGCAGTGTTGTTGCTGTGTTAGTACCAGGATATTAGAGAGACAAGGTAAATGAGGTAATACCTTTTATTGGACCAACTTCTGTTGGTAGGAAAGACGAGCTTTTGAGCTTACACCGAGCTCTTTCAGAACAAGAAGAGCTCTGTGGAAGCTCGAAAGCTTATGTCTTTCACCAATAGAAGTTGGTCTGATAAAAGATATTACCTCCCCCACCTTTTCTCATTAGATTTCAAGTTGATGGTCAAAATCTAGATTTCAGCCAACTTTTATCAGGGGTTAGGAGGAAACTTTCTCTAAGGCAACAGTTATCCCTTACTGCCTAAAAGATTTCATGCACCTTCTGTGAAGCATTTGGTACTGTCCAGTCACCAACAATGGTGACTGGCTTAGATGGACCACTGGTCTGATCTGGCATGGAATTCATATCTTCTTAAACTTGTACATAATAATAATAAAACAGAAATACATAGACAAGTCTCTTAAAATGTTAGTGAAATCAACTTGTTTTTATTTGGATAAAAACCTTCTCCTGCAGTTTGTAACCCAAACACTGCGGTATTGTGAGAGTATGTATATCTGAGCTGGAAAGTGATTGTGACTCAAAACAATTATTTTGGCTAGTCTATTTTAATGGATATAAACTGAAATAGAAAATACATTTTTCTAAAGTGATCATAAATGTTAACAGTTTAAGGTACTTGTAAACAAGGAACAACTTAAATTTTGCATGTGTGTTCCTCTGCAATGACTAAGTACTGGGTACTGTTATATTTACTGTCATAGCAATCACTGTGTAAGGAATGCTTCTGTCCAGTGTAATAAAGGTAAAAGTTGTTTTTGCAAGGACTTCCATGCTTTGCATGGTCTACTGTACTTCAGAGCTCATATAATTTTCCTATCTGTGGTCCATCAATTCCTGTATCTTATATGCTTGCCAGTATCAGGTGCTTTAAATAAAAGTGCAAGAAACCCCCATAGTGGCCAATGATGAAATAACCTTTTCCATGAGGAAAAAGCTTCTCCTAACCCATGTCAGTGGTTGACTTATGCCTTGAAGCATGAGTTCTGTATGCTTTCCAAAAACACTGGCTGATAGTTTTTAGATGAAAAATATTTTTCTTGTATTTTGACTTTACATTATTTCTATTTTGTAAGGATCTTCATTTACCTGTTTCCATACCTGATGTTTCCTCCTCACCAAGCACAGAATTTCCTGCAGACTGGAGTATTAAAACTCGACTTCTGTTCACTTCTTCTCAACCTTTCACTTGGGCAGAGCATTTAAAGGCACAAGAAGAGGCTCAAGGATTTGCCCAGCACTGTAGAGCAACATCAGTCAATTTCCCACAAAGCATACAGGTAATCATTCTCCTGTAATCATGTTAAATATAATGGAGATACTGGGAGTTGAGGATTTATTGTTGGGCTTTGGGGTTTTTTTTTTAAGTTCTTGTGTACACTGGGAATATCCCTTATTGAGCAACTGGTGTAACTGCACCAGTGCTGACCACCTACTGCAGAAAAAGGAAAGTTAGGGTTTGCAACAATTGTGAAGTTGTTAAATTAAGGTTTATACCTTCAACTGGGTGTACAACGGTGCAAACAGTACTGGTGCAGTTCCCTAGTTGCTGCCTACCACTTGCTGAATTGGGGCTATTCACTAGAGTAGACAAGGCCTTAGGTTTATGTGTAAAATAAATGCTTGAAGTGCCGGAAAGGGAGACTGTCCAGCTCTCTGAGAAGAAAGATATTACCAATCTTATTAAACACTGTGTTTGGAATCTAGGAACCAAAGCTGTCCACGGAACTCCGCTGTGCATTCCAGCAAAGTCTTATTTATTGGCTTCACCCTTCACTGCCAGGGCTACAGCTATTCCCTCGTATTGGAGCAGACAGGAAAATAGCTGGAAAGACTAGTTTTTGGTCACATGATGAAGCACTGCAACAAGTTCTAATGAGCGAGTGGTACGTTGAACTGACGAATTTCTGGATTTGGTAAACCCAAACACTTAGATTACTGTATTTTAATTTAATTATGTATTTGTTGTCCTCATTCCTGTGGAAAACGCTTTCTTTCACAAAGAATATTTATCATTTTGAGGGTCGCTGTATTTGCAAATACAGAATGTGGCATCCCTTCTGTTGAGCTGCAGAACTGCCTCAAAGCAGTGCCCCAAAGAGACCTCACATGATGGTGACATCATCACCCTACTCTGTATAAGGGATTGTGTGTGCATACCCCAAAGGCCTCAGTTTCTTTGCCACCACCAGAGAAAGCAAACAGACCTTGCTTTTGTCCTCAGGCTAGATCTTCCCCTAGTCAAACTTACAAGAAAATAAGATGATGGTGTATAGTAGGATAGTATAGTTTAGTATACATAGCTTGCCCTTATCTCAAGAGCCTTTGGCCCCTTTCTAGGGTCATGTCAAGGCCAGAGCCCCATAAAGGTTTCAAGAGGCGTACCTCCAAATTGTACTAGAGACTGTCACTCATGTCTGGTGCCTTCCACAGCTGAACCAAGATTTACTCGATGACCTACTGTGCAGTTTCCCACACCTTCACTCCCCACACTGGAATGGGGAGACATTTGAGTCTCCAGATTCATTTGGCTTCTCAATGTCTACAGCCTGATACTCTGGCCCTGTTGGAGGTACCTAGACCGGTCTTCTTGCTGAGGCTCTCTGACACAAGACTCACTTTGCCAGTCCAGCCTCTCTGCTACCTTCTATCGTGGGCCCAAGATGGAATCTCTTCTGCCTTGTTCTAGGAGCAAATCCTTTATCCAGCGCTGCTGGGAAATCAAAAGCAGCACCCAAGACCAAACTGGCACTGCCCAGCACTGTAGAGCCTTGGCGATGACACAAGAACTGACCGCCACACAGCCTACTCCTCACTCAGCACTGCTGCCCTTGACATTGATGCCAATCTCTCCTCCACTGCAGATACCCCTATACGCAGGTGCCTGTTGGGAAAAGGCAATAGAAGAGGAAGCTCATCTACTTCTGCCCCTCTTGTGAGATGAAAGGACCATCTTTCTTCTTTCATACTTTCCAACCCACAAGGGCTTTGGAGATTAACTACACGACTGTCACCTCTTCTCCACAATTCTCTGGAGCCAGGCATCTCCGCGCCCATTAACTTGGACTCTTCTCTGATTAAGGGCAAACCAGTCTTCTCTCTCCCTACAATCTCCAGTTTCTTGAAGGGCATGGTGAATGCATTTCCCCCACCACTTTTAGGGAGCCTCTGCTGTTGTGGGACCTAAATCTTGTCTAACAAAGCTAATGGGCCCTTCCCGTGTACCTTTAGTGTAAGTGTCTCAAGCATTTGTAGATCAAATTGGCCTTCCTGAGAGCAGATACAGTTGCTAGGAGAGTTAGTGAGCTTAGGGCTTTGTGGACCACAGTGTAAAGGTTTGGTGGTCAAAGACAAGTGTGCCATTAGGCCCATCCCAGCTTCATGTCTAAGGTGATCTGAGGTTCCCATCTATCAATGTTTTCCCTTCACCATGTTGTTCGTAACAGACCCCATACCTACCCAAGGGAACTTACCTCCATACCCTTGCTGTAGTGAGGGTGCTCTTTTGCTCTCCAGAAAAGACCATGGCCTCTCGAAAATCTAATGGGTTTTTTTATCACATATGTGGAGAGATGCCAAAGAAAGCCCATTAGCAAACAGACTCTCACTGGTTAAGGAGATGTATAGATATTAGCTAGGAATCCAGTACCTTCTGGTTTAAAGACCTACTCCATGAGAGCCACCACCATGTCAGTAGCAAGCGTTACGAAGGTTCCCAGGGTGGAGTCACGCATAGGAGCGACTTGGGGTTTGATGCACTTTCACCAGATACTGCTCCTTGGATTTAGCATTGTACTCCAATTCCTAGTTTGAGAGAACAGTGCTACAGTCCTTTTTAGTTAAAAACTCCTCACTGTCTGCCATCCTGATGGGGCACTGCTTGCTAATCTCCCAGAGGGGGAATGCACAGAGACTTTCTAGGAAGAAAGGTTACTTACCGATAACTGTTCTGGGTTTGCACTGACAGTCCTCCCACCTTCCTCTTTACCTTGGAATTCTAATTAACATCAGGCCTTTCTGGTTTGGGGGAAGAAACTGAGGCAGATGGGGGATTGCACTCCCTTGTGTAGAGTAGGCTGATGACCCTCATGTGAGGGGTCTCATTGTCTTTCCCAATGGACATAACTTTATCAAAGAGACAAGGTAGGTGAGGTAGTATCTTGTCTCTCTCCAACAGAAGTTGGTCCGATAAAAGTTATTGTGTTTACACAGAGCTCTTCTGCAGGTCTGAAAAACTTACTACACAGCTAAGTACAAGGTGGAACGGATTGTTTAGCATACATCGTTAACACACACATTTCAAGGAACCATTCAAGGTGAAATGGCTTGTCTCTTTCGCCAACAGAAGTTGGTCCAATAAAAGATATTACCTCACCCACCTTGTCTCCCTAATATTCTGGGGTCCAAACAGCTATAACAGCACTGCATACAACTCTATCAAGGCAGTTTCACACCTTATCACCAGGGACACCATATTTCTACAGGTGTAAATACAGAGGCAACTCTTGAACAATAGTTACTACAATAGAATCCATATCTTAAAAACTAGTGGGGATTGAGGAGGTCTTAAAAGTGAACATCTCAAAATTACCATAGGTACAGTGTATAAGTTGCAGTATGGTGCATTGCTTTCTTGGCCTTTGAACCACTGCAAAGCAACTTCTGATGCATTGAAATGTGAAAAGATACTGACTTGTTCTTCATAGACACCACTTTCATTCATGATTAATTTTGTCCCGCTAACTCGCCCTCCCCCTGCCCCCCCCCCAGGAAAAATGGTTCATAAAACTGATCATTCATAAGATAGGTGTTTGTAAAATTTGAAGTCCTACTGTAGTAACCAACCTCTCTTTCTCATGGCTACATAAAGCAGACATGCAAAGCTCTTATAAAATCCTTCCATCATAGTAAAGGGAGCTGAATACGCTCAATAGGCAGTCTTAAGACTCTACAGCTAACTTGTTGTGTTGAATGCCTTTCCAAGCCTAGCTGTTGATCTGAGAGAATTTTGCAAAACTATTAGCAAATTTCCATTAATGCTTTATGGGAATTAATACACTAAGGAGTAAACTTCTCAAAAGAGCTCAGCACCCACAATCAGGGCCAGACTTTATCAAAAGAGCTCAGCACAGTGGATGATAACTCCTGAAAATCTAGCCTTAGGTGTTCCAAGACCACCTCCTTCAAACCTGATCATACAAGGTGCATGTTATCTAAAATACCGTAAAACTAAACATTTTATGGAGTATTTTATTTCAACCTATTTGAGATCCAGGTGGTTGTTGTAGCAGGTGGCAATAGTTTAAAAAATGTCTTACAGGATGGTCATTAAAATTTTATAACTTCTCTTTCCTCTAACCCGCAGGTCTGTCAGTTTTACTTCCCTATATAATCTTCTCAAAGCCAAGCTGTGTCCTTATTTCTATGTTTGTACCTACCAATTTACTGTGCTGTTTCGTGCAGCAGGCCTTGCAGGAAGTGATGTGATCACAGCTGTTGTTTCCCCCACAACCAGGGGTTTAAGGGAAGCCATGAGAAATGAAGGTAAGGCAGAGTTCCTTCCAATAAGATTTAACTGTGTTAGAACATGAGTTTTGTATGGTATTTATGTATATAAACCATTCATTTGCTAATCTTTCCTACTCAGGCATAGAATTTTCTTTACCTTTGGTAGAAGAAACTAGGAGCAAGACTCAGAAAAACTCTGAAACAAACTTGGATACAGAAGTTAACAGTCCTGAAACAGGCAAAAACACTGAAGATGGAGAGTATGTAACAAAACTGTCTGTGTCTAGAATTTAAATGCACTTGCCACTGCCTAGACAATTTAATAGATATTAATGTGGAGTATTTTAACCATCTGAATCTGTTTTTCCTAGGGAACAAGGAGTGAGTGACGATGAAAGTTTCTCTTGGCTTGAGGAGATGGGAGTCCAAGACCAGATTAAAAAGCCAGATGCAATTTCTATCCAACTGTATCCTTTGAGTACCAGAATATACTATATCAAAAAACATGCATTGGAGTACTTCATTTCTCTGTGAAGATCTGTGGTTTTTAAATCGTAGTCCATCAATGACTGTGCAATAATGATGATTCTGTAGAATTTTCAGTTAGTGATACAGCATTTTATGAACACTTACTGTAAAAAGTGTATCTCCTTCTGTACTTTTAACACTTTGGCTTTGCTTTTTTTAAAGCACCAAATATTGTTACAGGATCACTAAGCGACTACACTTTTAATTGTACCAAATATTAATGTAGATTCTATCACATTATAAAACGTAATGAGTGAAAATATACCTGTTACTGATCTGCCTTCTGATTAGGCTGAGAGTAATAGTAACTGCATTCTCTCTTACATGTGTGTTTAAAGTACATTTGCTTTTTATGGAAAAACTGGTTTCTGTCTCAAGCTTATCTGGTTATAAATTTTACCCAAGACTAGGCGGTATAGATTCCATGTAGCATAACAGAAATATAGTACCTGTTATACAGCTACAGGGTGGGCGCCTGTGATGAAATGATGTAAACAAATGTCAGTTCTAGGTTTTCTGTCAACTGGTATTTCTGCACATCCATGTCCAACCTATTACGGCATATGTCTCTGTATTTGATGCATTTTTATATTTTGATATAAGAACCAATTCCACCTGTTTCTGCCAAGACAAGGAATAATCAGCATACTTCACTTGTAAAGCCATACATGGCAAGCGAGGTCAAATTTTCTTTGTTCAACTGCCTTCTCAGTAATCTATATAGTACAGACCAGTGTGACAATATCAACGACACTTCACCCCTACAGATCATAAGCTGTTTGTTACCTCCCAGAATGGTTCAGTAGGAAGACTTACTAGACAAGCGGACGGTTTGGTTAAAGATATTTGTCTACACAAACTTACAATGTACTAGTACAAACCTAAAACTGGGAACAGTACTTTTTCACACTCCAATTTTCCTAATAAACACAAGAAAACTGTTTTAGTAATAGCTGTCCCTGAAGAGCTGTTAAACAGGTCATTAAAGGAAAATTGTTTAGTTTAATTACAAAACAATCTGGAAAACATTCCTTGCCTCATGATTTCAATGAAGTTTAGGCCTAAACTATTTTTGAGTTCTTTACCTTTCCAGAGCAAATGTAAATTAGCATAGACTGCTGTTCAGTGAATTTTTACTTGACTTTAATTCTTGGTCTGGTGTATTTGATGCCCTTAAACTTCTTGTGTGTTTCCTTTGACCCATATCAACATAGCCGTAAAGAGAAAAATGAAGTGCAAGTGGATCACAAGCCTGAATCTGTTGCGTTAGTGAAAGGAACAAACACATTCACATTGCTGAACTTCTTGATAAACTGTAAGAGTTTAGTGGCTGCTGCAGGCCCTCAAGCAGGGCTCCCGCCAACACTGTTGTCCCCAGTTGCTTTTCGAGGTGCAACAATGCAAACGCTCAAGGTAAAGAGCCAAGGAAAGAATGACTTTCTGGTGCTGTCTGTCTTCAGGAAGGGAAGGCTTTGTTCCTTCGCATATCTTTGTGTGGTTACTGCTCCTCCAGCGATATTTCTTAATGGTGCCATTTGTGCTGTATAATTTGATGTTGAATTAGCAGTTTAATTACAAACCTCTCTATTGGGGTTTCAGGTTGGTAGCACAGATTTAAAGGATTTGGAGCCTTAGTCGTACATAGTCTCACCTTCAAGACACAGGATTAAAACTATACTCGCCACTCCCAGTCACTAAGGTCGCTAATTACATTCCCCATGCAGTTGCACACTCTACCTACCATACTGTGTAGTTTCCTTGTGTATGAGGGTTTAGTATATTATATAATAAAATCATACTATAGCTTATGCCTTGTAGAGATATTGAATAACTTAATATCTAATTCATAAAGCACTTTGAGAACCTTGACTTAAAGCTAATGTTGAAGTAGATGAAAAATAAGATTGTCACTAATCTTGATGTGAATATGAATATGTAATTTCATACACTGAATATGTAATTTATTGTCTTCAGGCTCGAAGCATCAATGTGAAAACACCGGTTCACTCATGTTATAATGATATATTTAGCTTGGAGATCACAGGTCCTGTCATGCCTCATTGTCTGCATACTTTGACCATGCTGCTCAAATCTGCACAGAGGGGAGCTTTTTCTGCTGTATTATACACCCATGAGCCAACAGCTGTGTTTAACACTAATATAGAGAGAATCTTAAATAAGGTAAGTAGACTGAAATGGTGTCTTCTATGTTAGGGTTAGTACTTCTTATCACTAGAAACAATAGACTAGTGAATGTGGGGGGAAAAACTGCTCTTGGCTTGGGATAATGGCTAACACCCATTTGTTAGCCACTTTAGAGTAACCAGTTTACAAGGTTTTATCAGTGGTAAGGAGGAGGCTGGGATTCTGAGTCATAACAGTGGAAAAGCATGTATATTAAACTGATGGCTTTAACCCAGTCCCTATCTGCTGCTCCACCGCTAGACTAGGCAGCTCTTCAAAATCTACTGGTCATTGGCACAAAAATGGGTATAAAATAGAATTAGTAGTTTGAAACCAATGCATCTTGCACACCTTTTGTGAAACTGAATTTCCACAGGAAACTATGTGCAAGGACCTCACTAAGTGTGGATTGCATCTTAAAACCTTGGATCAATTGATTCAACTTCCAACATTAGGAAAATCTTCCATAAGACTCCTAGAAATGAGAGACTATGCTTACACCTGGAAATCCTAAGTATGCTATTTTGGCTCATGAAATGAGGCTAGTAGTCTTTGGTCAACACTCTACAGAAGCTATTGTGTACCAGGAAGGGAGAATCGCCTACTTGCGAAAGCTTTTGGATGTAGTGGAGAAGAACTTCTGTTGCACACCATCACTCATAAGACAACTTCCAGTGGAAAAACAAATATTCTGAACAGTCCAGCAAGAACGCTGCCTCTTTCAAAACCTGAATTTGTCTTTAATGTTTTTAAATAAAATGTTTTATAAACAAGGTAATCTTGTGTTTTCTCCTGTTTGGCATTAAGAGTGAGGGTTAGTGTATTTCCACCATTTTTAAGGTACAGAACTGTTAGAGGAACCACTTCTAGTTTCTACAGAAGGTGAAGTAGCTCCTATGCTAGTGGACACTGGAGGTCAGTAATTATTACTTGTTTCAGTATTTAAAAAGAGACAGGTTTCAGAGTAACAGCCGTGTTAGTCTGTATTCGCAAAAAGAAAAGGAGTACTTGTGGCACCTTAGAGACAATGATTGGATTAAACAGTAGTTGTCCTCGTGCTTAAACCATGATAGCTAAATGAGTATATGTAATCCTAAACCTTTACCGTTCATTAAAGATATAAAATGAGATATTAAGTATAAAAAGTTGTGACACTTATCTTTTCCAGTGAGAACTTAACTCCTTTACACTATGGAACAAAGCAAAAAAGAGTGGTATCCCTCCCAAGTACAGTTTATTCTTAGCAGTAACTAAATGTAACTGGAAGCATCTAAAGTTCAAAGGAAGCACAACTGTCATCTAAAAGGAAGGATTTCAATGCTATTGGTAAGATCCGTTGAATAAACTTATGTTCAGTAACAAACTGAATAGCTTTGTTCTGACATGCTATTTATTACATTACCTGCAATAGAATTTAAATATCAGTCTGCTGTTTCGTTATGTAATGGTTCAGCTTTGGCAGAATACAGACTAAGATGTTCACCTGACAGGTAAGTTGTCACTTTGAGTACATTTTGAAAGGATTCAACAATGAAAAGTACACTACTAGTGATACCAGACTGAGCCTGACAAGTCACAAGTGACTTTAACCTGTCAGGATGCTTTTACTATATTAACCAGTTGTAGTTGATGAAATAATACTTACGCAGTTTGTTTTCCTCACAGCAAAATGACTATTTCCCCTGTCATACTGTTTAAATATCAATATGTAGTACTATAGTAAAAGAAACACTATGAATTCACACTACTGTACCTCTTTTGGGTAATGCTGATTGCTAATGTGGCTTCTGAACCACAGAGGTCTGAGTATCAGTGCTCTAGGTTGATGTAGATAGCGGATATTGTCCTCCAACTTTAGCTGAAAGTAATTCTAAGAAACTGACACACATCCTTGAAGTGCTGTAGAATGCTTTTTACTACATAGACTTCTGGTAAACAGGCTCCTGCACGATAGATCATGAGCTCTTAAGATCAATATGTAGAACACTGAAGAGGCTGCCCCATGGAAGTTGGAAAGTCAATTAGTCACTGTAGCTCTTGGTTTTAGCTTTGTGTAATTGTTATCTCAATCCATGTAGGCTGGGGTGATCTACCACTCCACTCCAATAACATCATTAACCTTTAATTCTAATAAAGTGTCCTCACTAACTTATTATGATACTTAGATGAGCAAATCTGATGGTAAAATGAATGCATTTTAGGCACAGGCCTTTAAGTATGACTTTAAAACAACTCTTAATAGTTTAACTAGTTGAAAGTTACTTTAAAAGAGGTGATAATGCTTTTTTGGCATTTTATGCATAAATGCCTGAAAGTGTTGTTAAAACAAGCAGAGGTTTTAAACTTTAAAACCAGGTGTATCAAGTCTTCCCTGGTTGTAGAGGACTTGCTGCCATCTATATTGATTTCTCCACCTTTAAGCAGAACTAAGCTTGCACAGGTTACCTTAATTCTAGTATCTACTTTTGCAGTGCTTCCTTATTCCTTTAAGACTTTTATATGGAACTATTTAACCTAAACCAGCTCCTGTGAAAAGGTTCATTTTCTGCGTTGGGCAAAAAGGTTAGTGTTGGGGCTTGTGAATTTGAACCCTCTTATATTGGAGTGTTCCTTTACACATTATAGTAGAGTACAAGTTTTCATTGAATCATTTCTAATCCAGCTTGATGTGCAGATCATCTTGGAATCAACCAAGGCTCATCTTCCTGAACTAGGGCATGATTTTTCACAGGTATATCCACAGCTCCAATGGACTACAGCTGGAACAGCGCTGAGCACTTCTGAAAACAATACCTTATAAGCATCAAGTGGTCAACTAGACAAACACACACACATTTAGTGGTCACCTCCCACAATCTTCTAGGCTACTTTCACTACAGGCCTTCTAACTTCTGCAGCAAATGAAGCAGGGGTCCCATAACCAACAGCTTCATTCATTTAATGAGGTTAGGGGCCTGGTAGGGAGAAGGAAGCATGATTAAGTAATTAAGTTTACCTGTGCATTATCTTTAATTCAAGCATTTCCTATTTGAGTGTCTCACTTTGCAACATAAATGGTCTTTGAACATACGGTTTTTTATTTAACTAGAATTTAAAAAAAATAAATCAATCAACCCCCTGTTGCCACTATGTTTTAGAGGATAGCAGAATACTGGATATAAGGCTTCCAGAGTTGGAGTGTGAATTAACAGAGCAGGGGATGGAGTTGGGACTCATGCATGCTACTTTATTTTTAAGCAGTGCTTTACCTTCATAGTATTTATTCAGCTCTTTGTCAAAGCACTTTGTACAGGTGGTTATGGAGGAACAGTCCCAATTCACAAATAGCCTAGCAAAGCACACATTTTATGTATTTTGCCAACAGACAAGCATGGATGGAACTCATCTGCCATATTACACAGCTAGGTTCTATTCCCAGCTTTGACAAAGGTGACTTTATACTACACTTCTAGCCTTCAGTCACTCTATGACATGGGACATTGATATTTTGTTCAATAAAAAGGTGCAAAGGATAGAGAATTGACGTTAATCCATGGAAGAAATGGGACTAGAATTCATCTTCTGGCTCCTAGAGCAAAGCTCCTTCCCCTCAGACCAAAGGACAGCTTGATGCTAAGAGGAGCTCCATTTTGTCCCTGTGAATTTGTGGAGGTGTGTGCAGTTGACAAGATACAAGCTTTGAGGGGGGAAAAAAATTTAAAGAAATAATTAAGCATACAAACTACTAGGCATGCGCAAACTACTAGGCCATTTTCTAAGATTTATAACTCAGCCATGTAAGACATGAGAACTATTTTCCCCCACTGCAAATCTGCAAACCCCCCACTGTCAACAGTTTAGAGCTATTTTTAAAAAGAGAAAAAGTGCCTATTTTTCCTACACACCTTCGTTAGCAAAAACTGCCAAAATTTTGAATCAAACTTAAAAAAACAAAACAAAACCCTTATCTTGTGATAGAGTACAAGCACAGAAAACATGAGGCCAAAAGTTAGCTTGGTAACTTTATAAACAACTGAAAACATTTCACTATTGCTCCCCCTCTGATACATACTCTCTAAATTACTGCTTTGGCACAGATCTTAATTACTGTTTACTGACCAATGATTAAGATTATGAACTTGTGCGGCTTTATTGACTTGAGTTGGGTACAACAATTGAAGTATCATTCTACCCCCCATCCAGTTGTAGATTTGTTATAGCTTAAAATTCACATTAACCACAAATTCATACAATCAACATCAGGCAGTGTGTTAATTTGAGATTGGAATAGATAATTTCATATCTCCTTACCAGAACATGCAGGGGAGAGAGACTTTTACACTGCAATTCTCATCAATTTCATCGCTTGACTTTCCTCCCTCTCATTTAAGCCAGGTCATTTGCCTTTTCTTTTTAGTCTTAAAAAGTAAGCAATATGACCAGTTGCAGTACACCATTGACTTAAACCCCAAACAAGACAGAGAGAAGTGGTAATGTTAGCATTGTACAACAGTGCCACAATTTACCTACCTTCTTGGAGGGGTAACATTACTGGCCCAGTATCTGTCCAGCAGTACATACCAGCCTTTTTCTAGACTACGATAAGCTGCACAGCCTTGTACTGGCTATAGGCAAAAGTACTACAACAGTAGCTTTACCAAGACCAGGGAAAACTGCATGATAGTACAAAAAAGAGTATGAAAGGGTTAACATTCCATATTGAAGAGAACTTGCATGAGTTTCAAAGAGAAATTGCATGAGTTTTAAAACAAGGGTTTAGATTACTGATGCCCTCCAGAGTCTGCCTGTTGAATTTAGTCATTTAAGAAATAATTACATCACTAATGTAAACAATATAAACATACCAAAAACTAAGTATGATTTAAATACATTTTTGATGGTACAAAAGAAAATCTTGAAGGTGTCTGTACAGTTTTTACAACGTGGGAATCACCAATTTATTTACAACATGAAACGGGGAAATACCTTTCTTGTGCAGAATAAAATTATCTGAAATAATGTCAATATAAAAAACAATATCTAGCGGTGTGAGGCACTCCTGAAGATGGTAGCATTGGGCATGCTGTCCTTTGGTACAAGTCCCATCGCTTGGAGAGCCGCAGTTGCTGCTGTGGCTTTAGCATGCTTCTTATTAAGGCTGGGAAAGCTAGGCCTGTATTCATGCCCATTGACCATCACCTGTTTAAGAGAAAAAACATACAATAAAATAAGAGATTTAACCAGTTGTTTGTTACTAGTACTGGAAAAGTTCTTTATAAGAGCCAGAAAGAGCGATACGCAAACTTCCTATTAAAAGTATGCAAAATCCGCTGCCAGCATCACCTGCAACATGCATGCATGTCCTCGCTGAAGTCTCTATGATATTTATAAACAACTCCATTGGATCTTAATGCTGAAAGACAAGCAAGTACAAACTATCGGGCTGCACTGAGGATGAGGAAATTAAGGTTCCTCAAAAACATCAATCTGTGAACTCTTCACTATTATTCGAAGTACAAAAACACTCATTAAGTTTTCCCCATTCTCTACATTTTTCTCTCATGCTGGCACACTTTGCATCTTGAAATTGTGTCTTCACTTCCCTTTCTGTCGTTTTAGATATGGGTATAATTCAGATGTAGTAAGTTATTCATATTTATATTCTAGTAACACCAAGGCCCCCACTCAGGATCAGAGTCTCACTGCAAACACAAAATAAGATCGTCCCTACCCAAAAGAGGCTTATAATCTAAATATACAAGACACTGATAGACTACATATTAGGAAAATGTTAAAGGGCCAACTAATACCCTTTACTGGACCAACTTCTGTTGGTGAAAGCTCTTCTTCAGGTCTAAAAGATATGACCTCACCTACCTTCTCTCTCTAATATCCTGGGACTGACATGGCAATAACTACACCGCATGCAAAGATCCAAGTATTTTAAAAAACCCTGCCCCACCTAACTCTTCCTCCCACTCCCTGTGCAGAGCCTGTTATACCAGGTACACTGTGGCTCCATGGGAGTCTACATAGCAAACTTCCGTTGTAATTTAGCACTATTACAGCTCCACCAGCGAAAGCTGTTGCACCCACAGGGCTTTGGTGTTTTTACCATCATATCAACAAATGATGCTTGAGACTACCTTTAAAAAGGATTCAAAAGCTCCCTCATGTGATACAGAAAGGAACCGCTTCCCTCAAAGGGGATGAGTATATGATGTCTATTATTATTAATCATGTTTATTACAGTAGTACCTAAGGAACGACTAAGAATGGGTGCAATTGTACTAGGCACTGTACAAACAGTCCCTGCTCCAAAGCAAATTAGGTTGCTAGTTAATGTATTTAATAAAGATCTATTAAATAAGACTAAGGTGGTGACCTAATGTGGCTGAGAGACCTTCTCCCTATATCCCCTCCAGGCAGTTGTGGTCTGCTGGTTTGCTTTTGCGTCTTGTGATTGAACTCTGTGATTAGTAGCAATGCACTCTGAGTGGTGGGCCCACTTCTCTGGAATCTGGTCCTTGGGGACAACAGAACCAGTGTTTAGCAAACTTCATAGAGCAGTGCGAGAACTCTTGTTTTGTTAAAACTACTAATTTATTCCATTTTAGGAGCCAGATAAGTTCAGAAATGTAGCTCTAAAATACTGCTTAATAGTTTACGGAGCACAGGTTTTACTTGATGGGGGTAAATAAAAATAACTGATAAGAAACTACCGTTAAGGCAGAAAAAGTGTATGCCTGAATTTCTTTTTTGTATATGCAAACTTTTGAAATTAAGTATAGGACAAGATGCTATGGCCTGGACTCCTGCAGTGATCTTTTCCACAATGCTTGAGAATTTTTCTCCTAGAGAAGGAGCGGAGAAGACACTAATATGTTTTTGTGATCTATTTCTGTCAGTTCTTTAGCAGAAGAGTAGTCATTTTCAATGGCAAACACTAATGCAAGATTCAAGTGGAAAGAGTAAGCTGGACTAAACAATAAAAAAGGGTTAAATCCTGCTCAATTTATTCACAAGGGCCGTTCCACTAAAGCTTATTCATGGAACTATGGCAGGTAGGATTGACTCCAAATTGGTTTAACTCATTTAAATTGGCAGTGGGAAGATTGGCATTTAGCCTCTTCATAGTTACAAACATGCATACATGTTTGCAGATTTTGGGGTTAAACTGTAAGCTCCCTTTAGAATAAGGACTTTGTATTCCTATGTGTTTGGACCATGCCCAGCACATTGGGGGCACTACTGGAATACAAAAAAATGAAATTAATAATTCTAGATTTATCATTTCTAACCGAGTACTAGACATGTCAGAAAAGGGAATTCAAGCTTACCTTAAAGATAAAATGTTTGCGATGATCAGGCCCACTATCATCCACCAATACGAATACAGGTGGTGACCATCTTCTTTTATTACATATCTCCATCAATGCAGAAACTGGATGTTTACCTTAAATATAACAACATATTTTATTTCTAAATTAATTCCAATGTTACTCCTAGACAAGTTACCTTAAATTATATATTTTAAAGGAGTAAAAAAAGGCCTTACCTGAAAGATCCTTCATTACACTAAAATGTCCCGATCTCTTTTGTGTCTTTTCTCCCACTGCAACAAGGCCTAAACAAAATATGGACCATGTTTATATCTTGTGTTACTTTTTACTCCTACAGACCTGATGTGAGCACTGAACTCTTGCTATTGGAGCCTGGGTTTCTCTCATTCCATTAACCCACAGCATGCATTAATGACACGCATCTAGGACAACGTCGACTGTGGTGCAGTCACACATTCAAAAGCCTTTTAATCTTTCCCTTCATTTCAATAGTACTTTTTCTTCACACCATGCCATTCTTCTCAACTTGTTCCATTAACTGTTCCATCGAGACTGTAACTAGTCTACCAGTCACCAGGAAGCACAAAGCATGCTAAGGAAGGCACTCTTCCCCCTCACAGAGCTCAGTACTTCACTGCTCATGTCACCTTTGGGGAAAATGCATGGCAGAAGCTGAACTAAAACTCAAGAGACGCACAGGTGCAGGGCTCCTGCAAGCCACCCAATGTTCAAAATCTCCCCCCCCTCCACCCCCCATGTACTTTAGTTGAAACATTTCCCTTTTAAATTAAAGAACTTCAAGCTTGTTGAAAAAAATCTTTGTCAATAATAGTTCACGCTACAGTGTCATTTAGTCATATGAGAGAATTTGTTAATTACAATGGCTTCCTTGTCTCATATGTGCTGTTCTTGGTTTACAATGATCAGAGTTTTCTTGTGTCTGGATTCATAGCCGTTTACACGGAAGTCAATCACATCTGGAGAAACATGATGCATTGTTACAGCTGCGTTTATGTCATGGAAGTCACGGAATCCGTGAATTCCAGAGACCTCCTTGACATTTTCTGCTTCAGCCCCAGGGGCTGCAAGACTGGAGCTGGCAGCCAGCAGGGCCCTTGCAGGGTTTCAGCAAAGGTTGACAGCCTCCTCAAGGTTCCAGTGACGGGTGACAGCCTTGCACAGGGGTGGCAGGACCTTGGGCGAGCGGCTGGGGATGTCCCATTTTCTCTTTGGGAAATATGGCTACCCTGGAGCTCCCAACCACCATGGGCAGAGGGGGGAAACCATGGAGCTGCAGCAGCAAAAGTCACAGACAGGTCACGGCTTCCGTGAATTTTTGTTTCTTGTCCGTGACCTGTGACTTTTATTAAACAATAACCATAACAAAATCTTAGCCTTATGCATTGTCTATGGCTGTGTCTACATTACAGAAACTATGCTGGTATAGACCACAGTGCAGATGCAGTTTACACTGCAGAAGGAGTTTTTCTGTCAGTGTAGGAACACCACTTCCCTGAATGACATTAGGTACCTCGAAAGAAGCACTCATCTGTTGATAAAGCTGCATCTACAATGGGGGTTTTGTCAGCGTAGCTTTGTCAATCAGGAGTGTGATTTTTTTCCAAACCCCTAACTGACAGAGCAAAGCTGATATACCTTTTTAGTACAGACCAAGCCTATAGCAGAAATACAGGGTGGGATTATCAAAATTGCTTAAGTGATGTAGGAGTACAAGTCCCACTGAAAGTCAATGGAAAACCTAACCTGCTCCAATTGTCTGTTCTCAGGAGAAAGGACAAAAATAAGTAGGTGATTAAAAAAAACATTCTATATAGTTCTGAGGCAGTAGCTATCAAACTTTCATTCTGTTAATTACTTTGTACAAGACATCCTCTCGTGAGCCATGTCCTCCACTCCAACCTTCCAATCCCAAGATTTTAAAGGGTAAAATAAAACAATCAATCTGCCTATAGCATAAGGAAATGTGTACGGTGACCCACCGTTTTCCTTTAACAAAACATTTTATCCTCATGAATTTCAAAAATCCCTTTTCTCCCTCTCGAGTGACACTTTTAAATACATGTAAAAATAAAATATTTGAACAACAATGGCCCTGAACTTCCTTTTCTTCAATCCCCTCCTTTTATTTTTCTTGTTTCTTACCTTCAACTTGATTCCTCTCCTGGCTTTTGGGAATGAAGGGAGTAAAGGGGACATAACTGCAGTTTTTCACCGCCTTTTTTTTTTTAAGCTCACATCCTCATTACCACCATACCTTCATGCTCAGAACTTCAAACATAGTTTATTTCAAGGGATTATGGCCCCAAAGTTATCTCCAAATTCAAACAACTCTGATGTTTCTTCCTTTATCTTGTTGAAAATTATTTACATAAGAAATAATTACAAAACTGAGGTTACAATGAAGGGAGGGATCCTACAGCACATTATGTTTCACATCTGGCAGCTTAAGCAGTATGGCTCTGAACCAACTAATGGGAAGATGATGTTCTGCTTTCCACTGTTAATTGAAGCAGTGTTTTTTTACACCTTTCAGAGGCTGAGAAGGGAGCTCTCACAGCTTAATGGCAGCCAACAGAGCAAAAGAGTAGCTTAGTGGCTGGAAGCTGTTCAGGTCATGCCCAAGAGTAGCTAGTCTAGTGCAGAGCCATGGGAAAGGATGGCAAGCTCTGGATTCACACCTTGTTGCTGTGTCCCAAAATAGCTTTTACTGAACATAGTTAATGGACTGTTCCTGGATGTGAATTCCCAGAAGACAAAACACTCGCCATTTTCGAATAACATTAGACAAGATTTCAAAAATTGTGTTCTTTTATAAGAAGGGAAGAAGAAAATTACTTTGTCCATTTAAATTTTCTAGCCAGAACACTAACCCCTTCTAGATAAAGTTCCAGTCTGACTTTCAGCAGTACACACACACATTGGTCAAGGCTGTCCTCAACCCTTCCCTTACATCTTCTTCATATTGGTTTGCACAGCACATGGCACAGATTTGACATTTTATAAACAGCAGCATCAGTCCATTCCAATGCACTTCAGTGCCCTCCCAATGTACAAGAATCACTTCAGCTACCTATTTTTAACAACCCAAGTTGCCTCTTTATAGCGTACATGATCTTAACATGAAGCACCCATGTCGGTTTAGCGAAATTTTGGCACTTCTTCCTATCAATCTGGGTTTGATTTTTTTTAGGGAGCCTGTTGGAAAGGATTACAGACTTGAAGGGATGTAGGATTATTTATCTGATAATTTAATCCTTTTTTAGCCCGTTTTGAGTTTTAAAACAACCCAGGGATCACACTGCAAGGATATCAGTATTTGTCGGTGAACCTATACCAAGAAAGGGAAGATGCATGGCAAGAGCTCTCCTCACTAAGATCTTACTAATAACTTTGCTTGTATGCTGTTTTCTTCTTCTCCACCTCTCTGGCCATCTTACTAAACAGTAAGCTCTTTGGGGCAGTGAATATATGTGCCTATTTGTTTGTACAGCACTTAGCACAACAAGGCCCTGGTCCTGGTTCAGGTCTTCAGGCTTTACCACAATATAAATAATCATTGGGATTGAATGTCAAACTCTACAGATGTTAAGAAATGTTATCAGATACCACACAGAGGCTGCCAGACACTCAATAAGGTTAGTACTCCTAATCATGGATGTGAGCCTGTCAGATAACCCATTCTGCAGGATGCTCAGAAAAAGAGAAATGACCTTGAAGGAATTTTAGTTTAGCTTATAGATCTATATAGTTCTTCCCTGATGCCTGCGACATTACCCACGTAAAACTCAAAGAACTGTTATCAGCAATGAGAGGTTTAGAGGACAGAGCTGCTGAACAACGCTGTGCTGCAGCTCAACAAGTTGAAGGCATTCCAGAAAAAGTGTTCTTCCTGGAACCTCGGTCAACTAATTCTTCTCCAAACTCTCTCCCTCCCTCCCCAATCTGGCAAGATGTCTGGCAGAAATGAATAGTTGTAAAGCAGGTTTAGACACTTTAATATGTAAAACTCATTTGTTTTCATGGCTTCCTTTTCTGTATTTGTGGACTGTTTCATCGCTCAGTTATAAAGCCATTGTATAGACTGCTAAAGGAGCTATAAACTTTAGACAGGATCTCATTCTTATACTTGTAAAACGAAAGAGTGAGACTCTGAGGATCTCCATTTCCTGACTCCACACAGACAATTTTTACGATTCTAACACCTTATTTTCAATGCTTGATTGAGAGTATTCCACTATTGGGAAATCTCAATGTGGACAGTCAGGGTCTGGTTTTTAGCATCTGCAGTTTTCACTGACTTAACAGCATTTATGAAAATCAGGCCTATAAAGTTTAAGTTTACGTGCTTTGTTTCTTTCCTGAGTGAAACTATGATTGAATGAAAACTCTGCTCCAAATGTCTGTAAGCTTAAATGTGATCTATGTAATGTATTGCAAGCTCAAAAAGGTTAGGGAATAACAGATAAATATTTAGTTTTCTACTTAAACTACAAGCCAATGTTAATCTGGTTTACCAATGCACATTATGAAACAATATGGGTGAAATCCAGGCTCTATTGAAGTCAATTGGAATTTTGCAACACATTTTAAAATGTTAACTTTAAGAGCTTGAAAACGTTCTTTCTGAATCACAGCATACCTCAGCATGCATTGTGAAATAAAACTGCTGCCAAGTTTGTGTATATGTGCAAAATACCCAATTGTGTAATCTGGGCAGCTCATGTAAGTCACAGTAGGGTCCTGATTCTGCAGATAGGCTTATGCATGTGTCTAACTTTAAATGGAAGAGGAGCCCCAATTGACTTATATGAGAGTATTTATGGCTTTAAAGTTAAGCTCATGCCTAAATGTATGTAGGCTAGGGTGTAAGGGGCCAGCATCAATACAACTATTTTTACTGTAATATTTTATAGTAATTTACATATTACAGTGAAAATAATTTCCATATACTATGATCATTCTATTCTTTGCTATAATAGAAAGAAAACCATTATCAGTTTTATAGTGTTTTAAAAGGTTTAAGGAAAGAGTTTACCTTTTCGATCGGTCTTAAAATCCACTAGGATAGGCTCCACAGTTCCTTCTCTGTTTTTTCCTAACCCCTCTCCTTCTCTCCAACCCATTTTTCTCATCAGCTGGGCTCCCATTCCTCCAGTTACAGGGGCTGCTCTTAAGAACTGATCCTATCCAAAGAAAGAAAAGTAAAACAAGTCCTGAAGTTAGCACTCGATTTTAAAAAAAATAACTGGGAGCTTCCAAAAATGTTTATAACAACCTTTCATTGATCAATTCAAGTGAATATACCTTAGCTTTACATACATTTACATGGCTTGTATAAACCCGAGTTCATAACACACAAGTTAGACACATAATTTGTTCAAAATATCAAACTAGGAACAGCTTAAGAAAATTTTAATGAGATCCTTTAAGTCAAAAATGGCAATTTTAAACATTGACCTGTTTCAAACATGTAAGTAATAAAATGATAACCAACGTTTATTTTTAAACACATTACTTTGGTTCCAATGTATCTCTTCTTATCTTGTGAAAGGAGGCAGTGTTAATTGTTTAACTAGCAACATTTGTGCCAAGTGTACCTAGTTATTGAACAAAATACAAGTAAATATAGTAATAACATTCAAATACTGTTTAGGCATATTTTAAATATGAATAATGCTTTCCCACTTTATTACGCAGCAGTTGCAGACACACATTTTACTCTGAAAATCCACATAGAACAGATACAGGCGTTTCTTTAAAAACAAATGAACAAAAATAAGGTACTTAGCCACACAGTTTAGCAGCAGTAGTTGTAATATCATTGTCTCAAATCATCATTACATAATAGTTGTTAAGTGTCGTAAGCTTATCAAATAGAACTTTTAAAAATCTGTTTTGTTGTAAAGAACTTTAAAAACTCCTTAAATGTTTACGTACCTAGGCCTCGATGGCCGCAGTGTTGTGAATAGTAGGGCTGGCATTGACCGTGGCAAGAAGGCAGCTACAAGGATTTGACCCTGAAACAAGTTTCCATATAGAGGGGTGAAAGTTCACAGGTTATTCTGTGAACTATCATCTCTCTTCTGCCCCACCCACTGACCCAAGTAAGTCAGTCATTTCCATCACAGCAGCAAATTGCTTGACTTAATATACAAGTTTACACATTGGTATTGATAACGCAGTTATTCTCACACAGTAGGTAATAGGTACAATGTCTAGTATTTTTGTAGTAACTTTACCTATGTTTCAAAATAGTGGTAAGTTCACGGAACACTTTTTAAATTTCTTTATTTCTTTTTTTTTTTTTTTTAAACTGTGTTTGACGTACTCAATATTTCCCAGATTTGAAGAGACGAAGACAGATATTTCCTTGGTTTCAAATATAAGCAGAATTAGAAGTTTTCCTTTTCCAGGAGACTTAGAATATATATATTCTTAATAAAAACTATTAGCCTCTCAACACAGGCACTTATGGCACATACCAAGGACATA
Source organism: Eretmochelys imbricata (assembly GCF_965152235.1). Lineage (NCBI taxonomy): Eukaryota > Metazoa > Chordata > Testudines > Cheloniidae > Eretmochelys > Eretmochelys imbricata. Next base: position 165,704,892 of record NC_135572.1, read on the forward strand.
TGCATCATAACCCCCCACATTTCCTGTTGTTAAGAAGTTAAATAATAAAAATTCATGAACATGTATAATAAGAATAGTTTTCCAAATATTTACCTATATAAGCAACAAAACAAATCCCTAGAAACCATGCAACTGGATGTTGAGTTTAACAACAAGGTGCTCTGACGGAAGGAAGGGTAGACAGAGGCTAAGTTTACCTCTCCAGTTCAACTTTCAATCGGTGCAGGCCATGCAGTTTATGTGTACGCAGAGACAAGTTAGCTGATGTTCGATACCAGCTGCCTCACTCTATACACCTAGAATGGCTTTTACTTACTTCCAGTTTCATCCTCCCCTGTCTTTTCCAGGAACCTCTCATAAGAAAAGGTCAACCATGCAGAGTATGATACAAACCCCAGTCAATGTCACCCAGGGTTCCGATTCCTCTTTTGTACCTGCTTTGCAATGATAGAATTTTCAACATCAACATCTGTTTCATTATCACCAACGTGTATTCAGTTCACAACCAGAGTAGGAGCAAGTTCTTGATGAAGTCACTTTCATGTTATAGAGCTTTCCCATTACATTTTCAAATTAATTTTGGAAAAAAAAGACATAAAATATACCCATTTCGTGGCTTAAAATGAAGGCATCAACCTTAGACAGAAATATCAAAGCCTAAACAAATCCTAAACTTAGAAAAAAATCTAACTTTCTCTAAACTTTTAAAGTGCAATTGTACTTCAAAATGACTGTAAATATGGCATCCTCTTACTCAGATCTGCTTCTTGTGTATTCATATCTTGTATTGATATCTGCTGATTTTAGTGGCAGACCATGTTTTTACTGCTTTTCACTCCTGTTGCCACAACAGAGCTAACAGGGTTAAGAATGAGAGCTGAATTCTATTCCTTCTTGTGCTTCATTAACAAAGCCTTTTACTACACTGCAAACAGTTACACCTGCACAACCCCGTTGCAGGCTGCAGAAAGTTGGTTTCTCACACATCACTACCAGAAATAAAGAGTTCAGCTCGTCTCACATTCCAATTAAAGAGAACAAGTACTGCAGGTCAGAGGAAAAACAAAACAAAACTTTTACTTATAAATGGAGGATAACTGAAATAGAAATCATAAAAGAAAAACATGAAGCCATACAATGCCATTTATACAGTTACATTCAGAGTGAAACTGCACTTTAAAGCGAATGTGAAAAATGACATTTATAAAATGTTAACTTTTTTAATTAGATAATGAATGGAACTAAGAGGGAACAGTATGGTCTAGAAACTGAACAAAGTACTTGAAATGACTACGCTCCAAGTCCACTCTGCCACCAATTTACAGTGTGATGTTGGAAAAGACACTTCAGCTCTTTGTCTCAGTTTCCTTCTCTCCAAACAAAGATAATACCGTACTAACTCATCCACCCCATTATCTCACAGGGGTATTTGTAAGAGCGCCATATTTGTAATGAACTTTGAAAGTGTTAAAAAAAAAAAAAATCAAAAAATCAAGTGATGCAGGACATGTGGAAGATTCAAATTCCTTTTTATTTTAAATTAGACAGGCAGAATACCAGACTAGACAGTCCAATAGGATCATCAGGTACAGTAAATCCTATGTTCCTAATTCTTTTCATTACCATTGTCAAATGAGTTTCATAACAGATTAAAAAAATATTTCCCATTTACCCAATCTCTATTCACAAATTGTATTACAAGAGAAATTGTTCATCAAGATGACAGTTTAATGGCAACTTCTCACCTGTTAATCTCCAAGCCCTCCTATGCCAGGCCAGACAAGTGGGTACATCTCCTCCTACCAGCAGATGGGGATGAACAAAGAGCAATGCTCTTGTGACACTACTTCTCCTACAAAGGAGGCTGGCTGGCAGATCCTGCTCAAATAGTTTGGAATGCTTAACGCTTAAAACTACAATAGGAAAATAACTTCAGAACAGTTTCAACTCCAACAACAAAATAAGAACAAGCGTGGGATACCTGGGCTGGCACAGGAGGGCTTAAAAACCAAACTAACAGGTAAAAGATTACAATTTTACAGCTTTATGCTATGCCAACAAAGCCCAGAGATAAGTGGGAATGTCAATAACAAGACAAAAGGCGAATACCTTACAAAAAATAGAGTAAGGGATTACAGTGAGCAGGACCTGGCTACCGAAGATGGCAGCAGCAAAGCCTAAAACATCAAGTCCAGAATGATTTGAGATAGCATGTAAATATGCTCAACCGGCTCCTTTCCACACAGTTCTGGAGGGGAAGAATCTCCTCCTCTTCTGTCAGTGATGTAGACATGATGTTGAAGGAATAAGTCTTCATAGAAAACAGAGCTGCTTCATCCTGGTCAATGGTTCCTCTCACACAAGACACTGAAGCTTGCAGATTGCTAAGCCTTTTATGGTTGGGACTCTCAAAAACACGACTACCACACGGGATCTGACTTTCTAACCACTAGATATCTAAGATACACAAAGCCTTCACAGTGAGTGTTTCACAGGGCCAGTCAGAATAAGGAGAAGGAACAGCCTTGTGGATGGGAGAAACCAACTTGGAAGGAAATTGAGAGCAACCCTAATTACTACCTTGTCCTGATAAAAAATTAGGCAGGGTTCCCTGAATTAAAGGACTTATAGCACTCATTCTCTCCTAACAAAAAGGCAAACTGAAAAGAAATGTTCACCCCTCTTTAATGGTGCACAAGAGAGGGCATTTGGCACGAAATACAGATCTTATCGGGACAGAGAAAAAAAAAATCTCAGTTTTAGCTTGTCAGCTGTCCTAAAAAACATTATCTTCAAAAGTGCATCATAGAAGAATGCTCTAACTTTGCCTCTTAGTATTAGAGTGGCGTGGACCCCAAAAGCCAATATTCCAGGCCTTTCAAAAACAGAACAGAATTTCACTAGTAACTGAACTTAAATCTTCTGGCCTTGCATCAAGCTTGAAATATGCCTTAATCTGCTTTTGAACACTTACCAAGCAGTTCCGATAAATCCCTCTTCATGCAGGTTCACTCAAGAACAAGGGATTCTCCATGCTGAATTGTACCCACAGTGAAACATAGTGGGTGATCACAGAAGAGATCCAGCCAGCTACTGTGCTACCACCTCCCGAGCCAGTCCAGGAATTCCAGCCAGTCCAGAAATACCAGGATGATCTTCTCCCTGAATTTGGCTATCTTCTGAAGGACTGACTATGGTGAGACGTATAGGGAAGATATACAGCAGGTCAAACTCCTACAAGGGAGAGTTAACACCTGCTCCCAGGGCCAATGAATCCTGGACTCTGGAGTAAAAGGCCTCTATATTCCCATTCATCCAAAGGGGGTACCAACAAAATTCTGAAAAGCACCTATTAGTTTGAAGGACTATTCACCACCTCTGTTTGTACAAAGGTATTACTGAGTGCTTAGTTTTGTTGGTGGGCTTTTTGTTTTGATTTTAGATTGTACAGAATATAAAGCTTTAGAGTATTTTTGATTGTGTATCTTCTGGAAGTGATGCTGTATCATCCCTTAGAGCTGGAAAGACTTTGGCAAAGATACTGGTTTTCCATTCCACCGGGAAGGTACTGATTACAGTGATTTATGTTCAGAGGAAACTCCTTTGTAAAGAGTCCACCACAAAGGAAGCCTTATCCCCTTCCTCCTAAAAACTGAGCACTGTCACCTCCAGGATTTCTGCTGTTCATAACTGTTGTGCTGAGCCAGAGAGAAAGGAAGTCTCTGAAGCCTCAGAGCCAGTCCATTCGGAGGCCTTTGAAAATTAAATCCAGGGACTTGTAATGGATTCAGTACTGGACAGGGAGCCTGCGTAGCATAAGCCACATCAGAGCGTCTTGTTAAACCACCTGGCCTTTACTTTCATCCCCAAGCAAAGCACAGTGTAGCAGACAAGCCTGAAGGTGATGAGCATGTGATAACTTGAAAGGCTGCCTCCACTTCTTGTAAGATCAGAGAAGGCCAGACAACTCTCCATTCAAGAGGAGGTGATATCACAAGAGTTTTGTTTTTTCTTGTCTCCATCTACTGGAGGAGGGAGTTATACTCACTTGTGGTGAGCACCAGGGAATGTGGAAGAAAGGATTTTACCTTTTCAGAATGTCTAGCCCTAAATATAGCTTTATAACAGCCCTGAAAATGCCTTGTTTTACAGAGATAGCACAAATCAACAAAAAAGCCATTACACTGCGCAATGTGTTATAAAAAAGAACCCAGTTAACAAAACACAAACCTAAAAAACACCTAGTTTTGGAAAAAATGTATTTGTTGTACAATACATGTGGTAGCGTTTATTGATCTAGAAGCAACTGGTGGCTTTGGGAAAGTCTAAACAAGAGTAAGCCTCAAAAGAACTTGCTTGACCAAAATATTTTACCTACTTCCCCTCAAATGATATTTTGTACAGCAACATTCTGTTTTGTTTTGTTTTCTTTTGTTGCAAATCATCAGCCTCCAGAGAGAATCTATCCTATATATGCTATATGTAACAGGTTAATATTTTCCACATTTGTGAACTGATTACATCATTGATGATAAACAGAAATCCACTTTTCAGAAAAAATAATATTGGTCACAACTGTATCAATGGGATAAAATGGAACCTACAGAATGTTGTTCTTTTGGGAATATTGTTCAACAACCCAATGTCCAAACATTATGAATCAGTCACACTGCTAAAACGAAAGAAAATAAAAATGCTGCTAGTTGGAATGCCACAGTTATTCAATCTGCCATATTAACCATTTTAAGTAAATTAACTTACATGCCACACAAAAATTTATTAAGGTGAAGTTAAGGTTGCAGATACACAGCGGTTTGACTACATACTACCTTCCAAAAATACTAATTAAATTTTTGGAAACCCAAATCCCAGGAAATGCAGAGTTAAGGTTGCATTTCTCAAACAAGCAACCCCAACTAACTTAGCTCGCCTCACAGAAATGCCTATTATCTTCTTTGCATTTAGAGGATCAAAAATGTACACCACACACTGGTTTTATAATCTGTTTCATACATGCCTGTCATACTAAGTGCGATGTCTGCATATGGAGACACACTAACTCTGTCTCTACTGACAGTTTTGATTCTGCCAAGTGCTGCATGCCTCCAGCTCCTTGCAGGGTAGGGCCCTTAGTAAAGACAGGCATGATTGCTTTCAGTATGCTATTTGTAACAGTAATATGTAACATTTCTTTGTGCGTGCTGTGTATAGCTGTAAGGACAGCCATAAAGCAGCAGTATCGCTACACAGCTATGAAGAAGACATTCTACTTTTTGTGGTCACTAACAGAAATTTAACATTTTGGTACGATGGATAACTGAGCATGCGTTTAATTTCTCAGGGCATCACTACAAAAGCAGAGTTAAAGGTCGTTCAGGTGCCTTGCCTGAGAAATGCAACTTGAACTCTGTATTTACTAGTTCATTCATTTTTTTTTTTTAAACTACCGTTCCTGAAAGATAATATGCACTCAAAACACAGTGTGCCTGCTTTGCCTTTTGTGTGAGATTTTCCCATCTCATCCACAGAGCTGAGGTCCACCTTGTAAAGTTCATCAACCCTCTAAGTAAGCTTTGTGAGGTTTGTCAACAGTCCCACAATTCTTGCAAGCTTTAAGAGACTTGTGTGGGCCCCCAGAGCCCTTTAGATTGGGTTTGTGATTGTGGTTACCTCTCAACCCCAAAATTTTGGTGGCCATACATGGGGAATGGGTAAGCTGAAAGGAGCAAAGAAGTCAATCTGAGGAACAGCTCAACGATGCAGGAGAAAGTGTGGAGGAAGCACGAGTGCCTCCCTGACTTCTCCACCCAATGGATTATCCTATGGTCTGCCAGAGAAGAGTTCTGCTGCTTCAAACCACAGGATGTCTATTGATTAGAGAAAGGACAGAAGTGCTAGTGTTTCTCCCTGCCTGCTCATTTGCTACTGAACTCCACATCCCCATCTGAAGCTTTCTCAAGCCAGAGGTCAACAGTCAACATGCAGGGGCGGCTCTAGCAATTTTGCTGCCCCAAGCAGCCACTGCCGAATTGCTGCCGCGGGACACAGACTGCCGCCCCATTCTAATTGCCGCCCCAAGAACCTGCTTGGAAAGTTGGTGCCTGGAGCCAGCCCTGTCTACATATTTCTCCCCGCAGAGACATGAATATCTTTTGAGAAGGATGACATGCTCAGAAGCAGCTCAGGAGTACAGGAGAAAAAGGCAGAGGGAAAACACACCTGCCTTCTCCACTCCATGTATTTTGTTAAAGGACAGTCCTGCTACTGCAAGCCACAGAAGACCATCAGAGAATGTCAAAGAAGGAGAGATGGATGAAAACGGGGGGCTTGGGAAAGAGGAGATCAAAGGGGCATTCTCCTGCCTTGTCTTGGGTATCTCCTGAGGTACGCAGGAAAAGAGAACCCCAGAGAGCCTTAGGAAGGCTTACTGGCCTCTTTCACAAGCCTTTAAGTGGAAAAGTTCTCTTTTTCTCCTCACTCATAAGCCTCTCTGCTGAGTGGTTTTCATTTTGAAGTCTCTCTCTGCCAGGAAAAAGGTAGATACTCTATTTTTCAATCACTGGAGCTGATATTCTGAAGCAATGTTACAAATTCAAAACAACATTTAGTTTATGGAAGTCTTAATTTAAAGTTGGTCCTCAGCCCTAAGTCTCATCAAGATCCCAGAAAATTTTCCATCTAACAAGTATCTCTCTTTCCTTTCTATTGTCTTCCTAAAAACTTGGGGGGTGGGGGGAAAGGGGGAAGAGTTCTGAACTCTAGTGAACACTTTCTATTTTTAGAGTGTCATAATTCAAGAACCTCTTGTTCAGTTCAAGTCAAATTTCTGCCTAAGCTTCAAACCTAACTTACTAGTTTTGAGAATCCTATTACTTTTTTGTGGATTATAGAATGAGCAAAATCAGTTTTGTAACAAACTCAGCTACTGCAACCATTGCCAGAGTGAGTGCTGTTACTCATGATTATTTGCCTGTAAAAATGGAAATCTCATAGATTCCCCAGTTTTATTCACTGAAACAGAACTCGTTCAACACTGATTTTCAAAGACGAAATATAAAATATTAACAAATTTACAAAAACATAAAAATGTATGACACATTTTGCTCAGGTGATAGGCTGTTATTTCTCTTATTAACAAATATCTAGGTGCTTGATGATACTAGATCAATAAACCAGTTGCAACCCCTATTTTAATATTTCAAAATATTTGGCTTGCAGAAATGGTGTTATATAATGCAAACTGAGGCAAGAAAGTAAATGGATGGAACTAATCCAAACAGAACAATTCATCTTGGGACAGAAGTGCTGATCCTGTTCCCATTGAAGTCAATGCCAAAACACCACTGAATTCAATTACATCAGGATCAGGCCCTGACCAGTACATTCCAAACGGATTAGCTTAATTGATGACCTACCACTGCAACCATACCCAAGATTATGGATGTCATTTCAGCACATCAACAGTAATAGAATGCGTGAACCAATCTATTTCAAATACCAGCCAGATTTTTTTTAAATTTCCATAATGCACCTATCAAGCTCTCTAGGCATCAGAAAACCTGTTCATATGAACACCTTAACGCATAGCTAGATAGATATGCATTGTTATTATGCCTAGATTGAACGCATATAGTAAATTAATTCAGTTAAAGGTATAGCATATTTTCCAAGTACATTGTAGTAGACTGTTAACAACTTTAGTGTGCCATTTTTCGTATCTTCCAATAATTTCAATGTTATTTATCATGTGATATTTGGACATATCTGTCTGCATATCATCTACCTTTCTAATCCAGGCTTGGGGACCACTGTTGGACAACTCATCTGAGGACAAAATCTGTGCTCCAGTACTTCCTGTGAATTGGCCCGGCAGAGAGTTTGACTGCGCCCAGGCATCAATCTACAAGATAGATCAGCATAAAAACAAAATAAAAATCTGCAGCTTCTCCCCCCAAATGTAAAGATCCATGCCATTTGTGTTATGAAACAGAACATTTACCTCCCGCCCCCGGTTTAATAAAAAATTTTAAAAAATACAAAGTTACTAGACGGCTATAATTTAGAACTATTTTTACTTTAAAACATTTAAACCACAGCGTGACCATGAACAAGTCATCCCCCTATTCTTTACCACCATAGTACAACTATTTTCATCACTTTTGTAAAGTACTTGTTCTGGAGACAAGTACAAAAATTACTACTGTCGCCCCCAACCTCTTTCCACCATAATTATAATCTTTTTCGGGACTAGGAAAAACTATTTCTGATCAATTCCTTAATCAGAGATGTGAAACAGAAATATCACCAGGTAAACCATAGTATGCCTTATATATCCAACACTATGGTATATTTAAAGTACTGTTTTACTATGAAAGATCGTTTTTTAAAATAGCATTCTCTCAAGGACTCCCACTTGAACTCTGCCTAGCTTTTTATACTGTGCTCATCACAATTGTTCTGGGCATGTGTTTACAAATAAAATTCTCATCACCTTTTAACTTCCAGCCATGCAATCTGAAAATCAAGTTAGTTTACTTCCGGCTTATGTATCACCAACAATAAATACTCTGTGGTAAAAATTTAAACTAAAATTTTCAAATGAGTGCCTAAAGTCAGACTCCTAAAATCCATATTTCGGTATTTATAGAGAAAGTGGCCTGATCTAAAAAGAAGCTTAGCATCATTTTTCACTGACTTCACAAAACTCTGATAAAGAAAAAACAGCGCAACCCACCTGTTCCTGTGCACGATTTAACAAGCACATGGCCTCTAAGTCAAATGTATTTTCTGTAAGCCTCTTCTGAGCCATTGTTCGTTCATTCATTGCCGTAGAGATGTCCACAGTCTAGGAAGAAATACAGCTTATTTATTTTTTTAAAACAGATTGACCATAATAATGTGTTCTTGCTCTAGAAGCGTTTATTGTAAAATAAGGAGATATGCTAAAAAGTTGTGTTATACATCTGAAAGTAGTAAATTGAAATGGAAAACAGATTCAACAAAAAAAATTAATCTGACAACTGCTTGTTAAACATGTATAATCTGACTTTTATAAAATTAATAGAAATTGTGTAGGGATAAAATACAATATAGTGGCATTACTTTTTGCAGTTCTAGCATGTTCATAAATTGGTCATCAATCGTTAGCCTAGTAAGCGTAAATTTTACATTTATTTTCAACAAAGAGAAATAGAGCAAAGATATATAAAACTGAAAAGTATTTTTAAAAAATGCTATAAATCCATTTAATATTGTCAAAACTGGAATGCAGAAATAATTAATTAAAGGTAAACGGTCAGGTCCCACAGAAATGTAAGCAGAATTTCTTTATAAAGAGCAGTTCCTGTTAGGATTCATGTTTTAATACACACTATTATTTCTCCAATGTAATGCAACTTTTCATACTTGTATCACATGCACTTTTATCAACCTGGATTTAGTCCCACTCATCTACTTAAGACCTCTTCTCCTCTCTCAACCACTTTGCTTCTCATTTCTTCAAAAGGATGTACTTATTTCTGCTCATTCACAGACAGCAAGCACCTTTAATTCTTAAACCTGATTAGGATTCTTCCCCACCAGCTGCAGTTGGACTTCAAAGGATGTGCTGCTCCAGCTAATGCAAATTATTCTGGGCTGTACCTAAAACCCAAAGGCATCCAAAACACACTACTGAACAGAAACAGGGACAAAATTTTAAGAGGGCAGGCCATGTACATATCAATTTCACAGTGAAGAAGAGTGGTTTGGGACTGGCCTATTGATGACACACTGCTGTTTCCTACCACTTAACCTGAAGCAAAGAGGTGGTAGCAAATGGCTGATCTCACCATATTAAAAAAATCAGTACAAACCAATATCGCATTCCGATACATGAGTCCAAATTCTGGTATTGTCTTGGAAGTTAATTCACTTTGAAAGCATAGAAAAATAAGGTTTATTTAGATTTTGTTCCTATACATAAACTATTACCAAAGGCAACTATACCAGTAAACGTCCTGAAGATTTTGATAAAGAGTTCAGCTTTGGAAAACAATTATTTTTCTCTCAAAAACTGAAAAACTCTGCTGGTATAACAAAACAGTTATACCAGATTGTAGTAGGGAGGGCACTTTTTTCCTGAAGAGTAAAAACAAACAAACACAGTCCAGCCTTGACGGTAGGGGAATGGTCTAGATGACCTCTAGAGGTGCCTTCCAGTCCTACACCTCTATGATTCTGTGAAACAAAAAATTTCTTCTGCCAAAGATACCACACATCAAGCAGACAAATTCATGTAAAGTTACTAAAGGGACACAGTCAACTTACATTTGCCCCAAGTTTAAATTCTGTAAAAAATCAAACTTTTATAAAATTGAAGACCACAAGAATTTTTTTTCTTAACTTCAGTGACATCTGTTTTTACATATTCTCCCTGAAGTGTGAAACCTAGACTGATATACTGAGCACCTAAAATTAAAATACAATTAACCAATGTAGAACCAGATTGCTGGCACAGAAAATTATTTAATAATCCCCTCCAAAAACTGACAGGCATTAATGGAAATACAATGCATGCAGTGGGGGCACTCAGGATAAAGACATTTGCTTAAATGCTAATAATTTAAATCTCTCTGTATATCAGGTGAAGGGTAGGATAAAAGTTACAGTGGAACTTCTGAAATCACAGAAAAATTCTGGAAAATAATGTCAGACTAAGGAGTTAAATACAAATACAGAGCAAAAAATAAATTATAAATTTCTATACACCAATGAAAGAAGCTTAAATGCAAAAACAGATGAACCAGAATGCCTTTTAATAGAAGAGGAATCAGAACTTCTGTCATAGACATTAGTGAGTTCTTGAAACTCTCAGGAAAGAGACATGGGTGAACCAACTGGAACAGCTCCAGGCAAACCTCTGCTCAATGCACATCAGTGGTCAAAAAACAAAAACAAAGTGTTAAGAGGTACAAGTATGGGATAAAAAATAAGAACAGTATAAAGCAATTATATACTTTAGTGGTACACTCTCACTTAGAATACTCTGTTCATTTTGGATCACCATATCTCAAAAAAGAGAGAAAGAGAAAGGTCCAGAGACAGGTGATTGGTATGCAGACCTCCGAATGAGGGAGACTGAAAAGACTGGGACTGTTTACTTTAGAGAGGAGACATGACAGAAATCATCAGTACAAGGAATGGTACAGACAAGGTAAACTGGGTGTTCCTATTTAGCCTCTCACATAATATAAGAGGGTATTCAATAAAATTGAAAGGAAATTAATTTAAAACTAATGAATATATACTTTACACAGACACAATTAACTGACAGCTCACTGCCACTGGAAATCATTAAAGCCAAGAATTTAGGAGGATTTGAAAAAGAGAAATGAGAAAAATGAGAACATCTAGAATTACATAAAACAGGATAATTAAGTTTTATACATGGGATATAAACCTTCATGTTTAAGGGGAAAAGACGACAATCATTCACTGTCTGGGATTAGGAAGAATCTTTCCATATGGGCAAGTTATTCCATAACTGTGCACGGGGTAGTTTGTTGCACAAACTACCTGTGAAGAATCTGGTACTGGCAAGTCAGATACTGGATTAGATGGACCCGTAAAACAATTCCTGTGTTCTGCAGAGAACTGCAGAACATAAACAAGCAGCATAAACAGTGAAAATGTTAATCAAAACAAATTCCAGTAATTATAATCTAAGGTGTTAATAAATTTGTGTACAACATGTACTTTTTTGTGTTGACAGTGCTACTTAAATTTTGGTGAGTAGAATAATTTTCTCTTGAATCCTGACTACAAGCTAAACATTAATAAACTTTAATGTTAACATTTTATCTTCCTTTCTAAAGCCCCAATCCAGCAATACACTTACGCATGTGAGCACTGCACTCAAGTCAGTAGGACTATTCACACAGTTAAAGGTACACATGCACTTAAGTGCTTTGCTAGATCTGGGCCTATTAGCAGACACCCTACTTAGAAAGAATTTCCCCTCATGATTGGTCACCATATTTGAGACAGTAGTGGCTTGTATTACTCTATGGTAGCTTTGGGTCTCGGAAAATGCTTCAAATAAGGAAAGATACTGTTTTACTTGACTAAACAATAGTATCAACTTCAATGCTTTACCCTCTGTAGAACTCTTGCTCTCCATTTGAGTTTCAACACTAATGTTGTCCCCACAGAAATTATGCAAAATCTTGCAGCACTGAGGACTATTTTGGCAGACAGATATGCCAAACTATATTTTGTGGGGATGCTGCTGGATTTTTTGTTACACTGGCTGCAGAGATTATGTTTTTAATTAGTGAGGGGTGTGCAGAATATGAGCTAGGTGCCTCTCAGTTTTACAAATCTACAGCAAATAAGTAAATCAGTAAATAAATGTTCTCATGGAACATTTTCAGACTTTTAGAGTTCACTGCAGAATAAAACTCCCCCCACATGCTTCCTTTGTTAGCTGCCACTAAACTTCCCAATAGGCTCAGCATCTTTAGTACATAGAGTCTACTCTTCTCTCTCCACCAGCATTCATCTTTTCCAGAGAAATCCTGAAGCTGGGAGAAAGCTAAGGACCATATGTTTTTTTCCCATCTCCAACCATACTGGATAATCACATTAGTTGGATACTTCTGCTAACATGGTCAGCAGCAAACTAGTTGCAGGGGGCAATTTTGATAGCTTATTCTGAAACTAGGTCAGTAAATTAAAAAATGTCCCACACAAATTAGGCATGATCTTCTGATTCCTGATGCCAATGTGGACTGATATCTGAATTGTCACCATTAGGTTTCACAGTTGTTAACACAGTGAGACGAATGGGACCAATTCACATTTGTTAGATCTATTAGTTAAGCTCCAATAATAGTGTACTTGGTACTGCACAATGTAAAGAAGAAAATAAGGTCCTGGCTACAAGAAGTGTATAATCTAACAAACAAATCATTCAGATACAAAATGCACTGGGATGGCCCAGAAGAAGCAAGTGACAGACAGAGCTCCAGAGCTTCATGGCACTGATGAGGGGCAGGGAGGGAGGGGGGGGGGGGAGAGAGAGAGAGGCATCTTAAATTGGATGATATAGAAAACAGAGTGAAAAGAAATAACCTCAGAATTAAGGGACTGCCTGAAAACGTTGAAAGAGGAAGCCAATATGTAAACACTTCAACTGTGGATTTGTTAAATCTCAGCTCTCTGCAAGGGGTGAAAGTAGAGAGCACATACAGCACTGTTGCCCCCAACTGAGTCTAATAACCGTAACAGCCCAGAGATCTAATTGTGAAATTTCACCATTATCAGACAAAAAACTTAATTAGGAAAAAAGCCAGAGAGCATTCAAAGCTAAGACTCAAATGCCACAAACTGCAATTTTTCCATACTCTCTCTGTCCCAATCTTAAAAAAAGAGGAAAGCACTGGGAGAAATTACAGCAGCACTCAGGCAGGAAGATATTTGCTACAGATGGGGATACCCATTTAAATTCTCTTTCAACTTGCAACACACAGTAAGAGACTTTAAACAAGGGGGGAAATATACTCTTGGAATAGAACTCCAAATCTCAGACACACAAGCAGATACTCCAGAGGTAGAAAGCAAGGATAAAATGCCGTTAGAATCCTGACAGATGGTGAAACCCAAAAAAGGAAGATAGGAAAAGAAAAGACAAGAGCCTCTAGAGAACATATTGCAATGGCAGAAGTGAAGCTGAACAGGAGAACAAAGATACCTGACAAATAACCTACAAGGGATTTCTTGGGAGTCATCAAGAATGAACTGTTGTAAACTAACTATGTTTATGTTAGAAGGGGAATAGTATGAAATGTGCTTCAACTGGGGTGATCATAACTGTGATAGCTGTGTTTTTTATTTTAAAAAGTAGAGAAAATAAAGGACAAAGGACAATAAGGGGCTGTAGAAAGGGAGGTCCCAGGTATGGTGGAGATTGGAGCAAATAGAGAGGGGATGGGAGGAGACTTTGGCAGGGTTCTGTGTAAATCCCCTGTGTAACTCAAATGATCAGACGGTAATCTATCCCTAAAGGCAGAATTACCTCCTCTGGATTGAAGAGAAGTAATCCAAGTGTTCATGGAGAGAGTATGAGGATTTAGCATTCAGCAAAGCAATCATTTGGTGGCTGATTTATAAGCCCTGCTGGTATTTTATTTCTGGAATTAAATAAGGCAAATGAGGGGAATTATCACAAGAATGGCTCTTTCTTTTGAAGTAATGTCTTTGAATGATAAAAGGCTAAATTATGTCATTAAAAGGAAAAAAAGCCCTGAAAGAATTTAAAAACAAAAACTACTCAGATTATTTTCTCTCTCTCGAAACTCACTTTCAGGAGGGGAAAATTATGGGCATGCAAGGTAACTGGTTTCAGACATTTTTTGCTTCAGCCAAAGAAAAAAGAAAAAAAAAAGTGGGCATAGTATTTGCTAAACGTATATCTTTTCAGATTAATACTCAATTTAAGAAAAAGGAGGGATGGCTTATCTTGTCGAACAGCACAATTGCTGTGTTATTAATAACAATGGGTTTAGTGTATGCTCCCAATTGAAAGCAAAAAAAATCCCAAAACCTTTTTTAAGGACTTCTTTAAAATACTGCAACACTTTGGGGAAGGGGAAATTATACATGAATCCTTTCTGGGACAGATCTGATAAAAAGAGAAAGGGGATAAGAAAGCAGAACTACACCCAGGGGAAAGAGATACTGTTATTCGTACACTTATCAGTTATATGCTAGACTAGACTGAATGTTAATCTCTAAATCCTTAATGAAGCTGACAAGATCTGCAGAAATTGGCACCATTAGGTCAGAATATGCACCAGTGGAAGCAATATTTGATAGCTGGTATGGGTCCCAAACATTAACCTTTTGGAAAATGAACTGCTTGCTTCTTCAAGATGTATAAATAAATGATACAGACAATACAAAAAGAGGCCTTCTTTGGGAAGCACGTAAAGCACTGGTTAGGGGCCAACTGATATGCAGAGCCTCTCAGCTGAAAAAAAGAAAGAGCTCAAGAAACGGCAGAACTAAAACAGGAGATAAAAAGGCTACAAGACCTTCATCAAAAACACAGGTTCCAAAAAAGTGTATGAACAATTAACATATATGTGAAAATTGAATGTGTTCATGACAGATGGCCCTGAGGTATACAAAGCAAATGTTTTCTGAAAAAGGAAATAAAATTGATAGGCTATTGGCTTGAAAGCTAAAAGTGATTCAAGACCAACATATTGTTTCACCAATTAAAAACAATCAGAAAAAAGTATTTCATCAGGGAGCGTAAGTATGTGCTACTTTTGCTTTTTATTATGAAACCTTCTTACCTCAGATACTCCAAGCTCTAAAGTTATTCAAAAATATCTGGAAGTAGCAGGCTTGCCAAAGATAAACAAAAATTATAAACTTTAGATAAAGAAATAAAAAGAAAAAATCTGAGTGGCAAAAGCAAGTCATGAAAAGTAGTAAAACTCCAGGATCAGATGGCTTTCCATAAGAATTTTACAAGGTACAGCACAACCCAGTTTATCTGATCTAATTCGAACTGGGGCCAGATCGGATAATCGGGAGAATGGGAAAGTGCGGGACTGCAGCGCCATGTGGCAGCCACAAGAGAGATCGCCCACTTCCGGACTTGTGCGCGCTAGTTGTCTGGTTAATACGGAGAGCCAGGTAACGTAGGGTCGGATAAACGGGGTTCTACTTTATTTAAGGAGGTATTAGTGGGTCCCTTGAAAGGTACCTTCAATGCTATGTTGTTAGAGGATAAACTTCCACAACCTATTAACGAAGCTACTGTGGTTTTTCTCCCTAAAGCTGGAAAAGACCTTACCTTAAGCAGCTCTTATAAGCCCACATCACTGTTGAATCATGACAAAGATTTTAGTAAAAATACTAGTTAACTGATTGCAGTCCATGCTCTCAGCTTATGTAAATCCAGATCAAAGTGGATACATTAAGGATAGACAAACGTCATACATTATTCAGCGAGTTCTTGGGATCATCCACAATACCAGATCACGAAAAGATCCATTTTTTTTAATTATCACTTGATGCAGAGAAGGCCGTTGATAGAACAGAGTGGAGCTTTCCATTTCAAGCCCTGTCCTATAGGGACATTGGCCCCTAGTTCCTTAAATGGAAAAAAACTACTCGACACCAGCCCCAAAGCAGCTGTGCGAGTTATTGGGGTTAAATCTCATGTTTGAATTATACAGAGGGACTATGCAGGGATGTCCATTGTCTCCTTTACTTTTTGCACTGCTCATGGAGCCTTTCACACAACGATGAGGAACAAGGAATCTATCACAGGAATAAAACTTGCAGGAACACATCAGAAAATAGCTTTAAATGCAGATAATGTAATTTTTATATGAACCAAATATTTCCTTAAAATTAGTTTCTAAAAAAAAAAAAAAAAAATCTATGACTTTGGGTTAGATTTGAAGTAAATCCTGCCAAATCCGAAAACCTAGCTATAAATGTGTCCAACTCTGAAAAGCTATTCCTTCAGAAAACATTTGGGTACAAATGGGCAACGAATTCTAGAAGACACCTGGGAATTCAAATCTTAAATAGTCTTGAAGAATTCTATGATTTAAATGTCAAACACAACTTCAGCAAACGGCATGCTTGGGGAAGTATGCAATTTTTTGGTTGGGAAGAACAGCTAGGGTCAAAATTAACATTTTGCCAAGGATACTCTTCTTGTTTCAAAATATTTCTTTGATGATTCCAGATAAAACCCTAGCAGGAATACAGAGGATTTTGTTAAAATGTATATGGAATAAGACCAAAAGAAACTGCAGAAACTTTGTACAAACCCATTAAAACAGGATGGACTAGCTGGTTCCAAATAATCTATGGTACTATCAAGCCAGCCAGCCCAAAGCAGTAGTGGACAGGAGGTGCTTTAACCCATCCAAACACTTTACAGAGCAAGAACATTGTGGTGGTGTGTGCATCACTAGGCTACCATGGATTAAATTAAAAAAAAAAAAATAAAAAAAAATCACACCCTCCAGAAATTTATACACATCCTATAGTAAGTCTACTCTACAGATTTGCGATAGAACTAGATATAAAAGAAGATCTTTTATCTTGCCAAATGATACCCACTGCAAATAATCCAGATATTAACCCAAATTACGAACCAGAGAGCTTTAAAAATTGGGAGAGCCATGGAATATATATGGTTCACCCGCTACTGAGCAAAGAAACGTTTCTAACTTATTTAGAGATCAAAACTAACTTTAACTGGCCCACTCTCCCATGGTAACAGTACTTTCTAGTTAGACATTATATTTCTTTCAACTCTTTAGAAAAAAATGTTTTATACAGAAACCTAACTTTAATAGAAGTGGTGGCATCTGGTCAATTAGGAAACAAATAGGTTATAACTAATTCAATCTTTGCAGACAACTTTCCTAACAAAAAATGTCCATATATGACATGCTCGGAAAAGGACCTGGGCAGAAAAATTATACCAGACGAATGATGTTTGATCTGGAAAAATGTACCAACAACTTCAGTCTTCAGCACAATAAAAAAAAATTTATTTAAGAAAATTTATTTAAGATACTGTTTCAATGGTACCTCACACCAGTCAGGTTATACATACATACATACATACATACATACACACACACACACTTGAATGGGAACAAATGTTGGGAGAAATCATAGTGAAAGAAGAGATTTTATGCATATATGGTGCACATGCCCAGTCACCAGAGAATACTGGGATGCAATCCATCACCAAATATTTTTGGATATTTATTACCAAATGATCCTTTGGTAATCCTCATGTGACTTCCTAGAGGAAATGATCACATAAAAAGTAATGAAGAATTAATCTCTCATCTGCTAGTAGCTCCTCAGTTATTGATAGACTCTCATTGGAAAAAGAAAAATAGTCCAACTGTAGAGGAATGTCTCAAAAATATGGAAGGCGGTTATTATAGAAAAATTAACACACCAGTTATGTACTCAGCAAAATAGACAGAGGACAAATAGATACTTAGATATTTAGTTACCTTTTATTCAATACTCAGACAAAGTACATTGACCTGCAAAAACCCCCACCACACCTGTTCAATTTTTTTTTAATATTTACATTTGATAGACATCCTGGTCTGTTAAATATGTGTAATCGGAGATTTTACTCAATTAAATAAAATAACTAAAAACAAAATGTCATAGGTATTGTAATGATGATCACTCTGTAATATGGGAAAGTCCTCCTAAATAGAGATCGGATGTTTATATTCTGGTATAATGTCTCTTTAAACAAAAGCTCATTGTTGTAATGTTTTTCTTTTGCTCCTGATATTTACATGGCAAGGATTCTAAACCTGTTAATACTTCCTAAATTAATAAATAGTAAAAAACAACTGCATTTCAATGTAATTCTGAACCAGTACTAAAATACATTCAATGAAGCTTTTCACACATAGTCCTTTAATACTGAACTTGTCAAATTTAAAAATATATTAATTCAGTAAGAAACAGCCAGCTAACAGAGTTCTGGCATTAAAAAATAAATGTTACAGGCTTTTGTTTTTAAAAAGAAAAAAACCAACACTTGCAGGTGAAATATTTGTTTTGCCTACTATATTTACAAGAAACACAAAATATTACTTTGACTGAAAGTGATTAAATAAAATTTTTACTATTTCACTATTCTATTGTTTCCACTTTGTTTATTTTGTGTATTTGACAGCACCACTTTATACATAGTCAATTTCTCCTTTACATTTTGTGGGTTTTACATAAAAAACAAGAGAAGACAAATATTTAGGAAAATGTGATTGTAAAACTACAGAAATGGGCAGACACAGTCAGATATATATATATGTAGTACTGAAAACTACTTTCAAATCATATTTTTAAATTGATTACATTTCAAGTTGATGTTGATTTAACATTGGTAGGCCATTGGTAACTATTGTTTTAGGTTCTCTGGTTCAGGAAGACTAAGCTTGGAAGGTTTTCTTGGCAATGGCAAGGGCTAGAAGCTTAGTTTTTATTTTTAAGTGAAAGATTAAATTTCACAGAAACTAAGAGGTCACCCATGGACAGACGGAAATACCATGGCTGACTATATGCTGCAATAATTAGCACTCATATGAACAGCCTATCTCCAAAAACCAAAATAGGATAGCCGATTTAGTCATTAAAAGGGCAAATACTACTGATATGAACAATTTCTTTACAAAGATTACAACTAGATCCCAGAGCGAGCAGGTAACAACTTTCTTTTTGTAAAATAAGATGTGTTATTTCCCTTCCCTACCTGTGCAAGAGCTGGTTTGGGGAAAACATCATCTTTGCTTTCTTCTTTGCTTTTCTCAACTGGAACCCATTCTCCATAGACACTGTCAGCTTCCTTTTTCCTGTGTTGAGACCCAGATGAGACAGGGAACTCCTTTGTCAAAGTTACCTGATTTTTTGGTGCTGGTTTTACGATAGGAGTGGTCTTAAAGAAAAAGAAGCATTTTGCGATTAGGAAGTAATAAAGCACAATACGCATACAAGGTCCTATTCCATAGGAACAATTACTGTAGGGGTTTTGTGAACACTAAGTGCCAAACACTATTTCAATTTTCCCTCCTTAACTGGAATTAAAATGAAAACTCTAAAGATACAGTGTCTGAACTAAAATCGGGATTATGTTATTTAAAACTGGATCCTTGTTTCAAACATATGATGAGTGAAGTGACATCTAAATGGGTAGTTTTTCTTTCAGTTCATAAACAGTGCTAGAATTATTATGGAGTAAAGGTGCTAAATAAATTAAAATGATTATTGCTGATGATGAGAACAATACAGGAAATGCCCAATTCTACAGAGCGAAGAAAATATTGATTGCTCTGTGAAAAACCCAAGATGTGATTTTGGACCCTTCCCCTCCACATTAGAAAATCATGACATTTCACTAAATAAAAAATAAATAAATGCTTCAGCTACATTAATGGAATACTTGTTGTACTCACTCAATTAAAATGATTGCTTTTTAAATCTTCTGGCACATGTACAGTTTAAGCATTAAATGTGGGGAAAATGCAGGTAAATAAAGAAACTGAAAACTAAGCAACTCAAAGTACCATTTAATAGCATCATCATATCTTTACTTGGTTCTGGAAGAGAATATATTCCCATTTTGTCATAGAGATGAGACATTTTGCACTTGTGTTTTATTGACATGGAGTCTCAAAGTAGAATGCTATATATACTTAGTTATGGAATAAAACATACAAAAACAGAAGATCAAATGTTGTGTGCCCAAGAAACCAAGACCTAGATGCACTGTCAATGCTAGATCCTGCCACGTGACGCTTACACAGAATATACATATATAAAACGAACACAGAGGAAGTGTGCAGGTATCACTGATTTCAACGGTGTACAGTTTATCCAAAATAAAAAGAAGACAGGACAAAAGAACATCTAAAGTACATAAAAAATTAATTTACTATAATTCTACAATTAAATTTATACAAAGTAACAGCTGTAAACCATTGTTTGGAAAGCATGTACGTAAAGAACAATTATAATTAGTATATCAGAAAGAATGTACCTAGTTTTGACTCCCGAACAGCGCCGTCTCTCTCTTCCAAAAAAAATTCTAAAAACTCATCTATGATATACTTCTCTTTGTTCTAATAATACTTAGCACTAATATAGTGCTTTCTATCTTCAAATAGCTTTACAATTTTATTTATTCCTCACAACATTCCTGTGAGGTAGGTAAGATTTAGACCCATTTTCCACTTGGGGAAACAGTCAGAAACACTACCTGACTTGCCTAGGCCACAAAAGGATATCTGTGTCAAAACAAGGATTAGGATTCCGGAGTTCTTAATTCCAAGTCCCATGCTCTCAGGTCTCCCCTCTATCTGTGTATTGCAACATATTATTTTTCTGCTTATGGTTTTACATTATCAGCTCTTAATGGCAGGGGCCGGCTGAGCACCATTCACCTACTGCATATTACTATGTACACTTGTAGTAGTATAGTAACATCATCTTGATCAATTAAATCTTAGGCAAACCTAGCCAAAGAGAAACCTGCTAGAGTTGTACACAGATGATGGATTGATGTTTTGGAGGGATTATTAACAGACTCCACCTCTAGATGAGAAGGCAGGAAGTGCCCACAAGGTACAGTCCCTCTAAATATCTGATCACACGTGCAAGAGAGAACACATTGCCATAAAGAACTCCCCTCACCCTCTTCCCCTGGTACTGCATATATATTTAAATCTCCCAGAAGGAATAATGAAAACCAAATACTATTATATTAGCAAAAACAAAAGATTAACAGCAATGAAACCATGGGATCTAATTAAACTGAATCAGAGTTCTCAGACAGAATACAATGTACTGTCAAAAAGCTACTCTATCATCTACAATTAATATATTACCAGAAGCATCTTCAGGTTTACAAAACACATGGCTGACCACCTCACTCCTGGAACAGTTTTTTGTGGATACAGCAAAAATAAAATCCCAGAGTTCCCTGAGCTATGTTTAAGGTAATAAAAACTCTTCTTGTATTGTAATAATGCTGACATATAATCCAAAAAGATTTTAGTTTGAGAAGATGCGAATTCCAGCATTTCTAAGTTCCTTGCTATTTATAGCAGTCTGTGTTGCAACTGAGGATTTCTGCATTCGAAAATAGTACCAGGAAAAAGGGTTTTGTTTGTTTTAAGTGGGATGCCTTTCACTCAGCATGAAGGCAACAGTTCCAGCAGGCAACAAAGATCCTAGAACATTGGTAAGTCTTTTAGAGAAGACAGACATTCAGTAAGCATATTCCAGTTTTCTCTGGTACACCCAGTCCATTAAACTCTTCCTCTGTCCATCAGTATTATTTTGAAATGCTTTGTTGTCCTGTATAAAACTAATTAAATCTGTATGATCTGAAGAAGCTTTCTTCAAGTCACTCACCCACTGTAGAACTGCCTCCATTTTGCCATAGAACTTTTTCAGCATTTCCCACCCCCCACTCAGTACCTGAAAGAAGTTCCAGAACAGTGTGTAAATGATTATGAAGCAAGTCCAAACACTTAGACATTGCCATTTTGAAGTGCCAACACTCAGATTCTAATGAAAATCCTGGGCATAGAAGGTGCTGAAGATTGAGTGTGCCCTTCTTTAGCCTCCTAGTGATGCGGTCAAAAAGTCTTCCTTAGATGAAGAAGGCTTGCATTTCAGCATAATCAGGTTTTCTAATACTATATAGAGCCAGAAATAACAAAAAGTCTAAAAAATTCATGCATAGATTCTGTTTAAAGGAGAACAGACTGTTCTCTTACTCCCCAGACCAACAGGGACTGGGAGTGCTGGATAAGTAAAAATCAGTATGGACAACAAATGTGGATCTCCAAACAAGAAAATCAAAAGGAGTATCTCTGTCTGGTGTGAATGTCACAATACAGTATTCTATTTCTGGAAATTATCATAATACAGCAGGTAAGACATCACACAATCATAATAAAAGTGATGGGATATTATACATACATATGCTTTTTGGTGTATAGATAGAAAACCAGATATTTCATCTAAAACAATTCCAATATGTTAACTGATAACCAGGAAATAGACAGAAATGTCACCTGGGATTTCTGAGGACAACCACAAAGACTGGAACATTCTGTTTAGGTGGTCATCAGAAACCCTTGATGAAAATTTAGTCTTTGGCCAATTATTTACACACACACACACACACACACACACACAAAATGTATGTGCAGGCCGATGGACCCAAAGATACACACACATGATGATACATAGATAGTATATAATGTATATGATTCTTTATATAAAAGTTGACCTGCAGAGGACTATTAAAATTCAGCAACTTTAGAAGCACGTGCCGAATGTCCCCAGTAAACAAGGATGTGCTTTTGGTAGATTGATTTAAAATGAAGGCAAGTGATGGAGGATGTACTCTGTTCACTGTTCTTCACTCTCACAGTGGACCTCAATCAAAAACTTAGCCCTCCCTTATTAACTATTTTTAAGCCTCTAGTTTCAATACTGAGGCAGCAATGTCAGTATCTTTTGCTCAGCCCTCACATGACCGGTGTTTGGTCCTGATCCTGTGAACACCTAAACACATGAGTAAGAGCTTCTCTATGCAGAGAAGTTACACCAGTAAAAAGTAGGGTACAAATTTAAACCACTGATTATATTGATATAACTCCTTGTGTGAACAGACTTATTCTGGACACTCACTTTGGAAGTGATTTAAACTAAGCCAAAAAAAGCCATTCCTACTCCAAAATAAGAGTGTCCAGATGGGGAGTTATACCAGTATAACGATACCGGTTTAAACTACACCTGTATAACTGGTGAAACTTTCCCATGTACAGAAACCCCAAATCCTGTTTACAGGATTGAGGGCTTTATATGTAAAGAAGGCAACCACTACTTCTTCCTCCAACCTCAAAAGAAACTAAGGTGTGTAGTGAGATTATTGAAACTGTCAACAGATTAAGAGTGGCTGAACTCCATGCGAGTTGATTTAAAAACGAATTCATTTAAAGCCAGTCAGTGTGTTCCTACCAATATCTGTAACAAAAAAAAACAAAAAAAAAAACCACATCACACCAACCTCAAATATGCTGTATTGGAAAACTGTTTAAATAAAAAGGGCTCATCTGTTTTCAGGAGTTTCTAGCTTTAATCAGAACTCCTGAGGACCTGTCAAATCCTTCCATACCTCATCTGCTACAAATATAAAAAAGACAAGGTTACCAGCTGTGGTCAAAAAGAATGATTACACCTTTCAGTTCCAAGATCTGGTGAAAAATTTCACCAAGGAGAAAAATGTGTTTTTGTAGAAACAGAACATTTCAACAGTCCCGCCATCTCTGCTCTGTTTGTACTAAAAAAGAAGTGTTATGCAGTTTGTAGGGTCAGAAAACGATGGTGTAAGAAAGTGGACGCCACTCATCTGCAGTGTGCAGCTACCTCTTAATAAGCTTCTTATACTAGTCTGTGATGGAACTAGTCACTATTTCCACAGACACCTGGTCATGGTAGATAACCTGGCAAAAATAAACCGGAAACACTCTGTAAGACCAGGAAACAAACTTCTTAAGACAGCAGGTGATCTACACAAGTACCACGTTTAATGAATATTAATCCATATAAAAAAATGTCAATATATTGATTCAGTTTAAATATCCGTTAATTCTAAACTGGCTAAAAATATATTTGATACTGGTAAGTGGAGAGTTAGAGGGACTGTAAAACAATCTTGCTTCAGTTGGTGTCCTAATCACCCACCTTTAAATTTATTTCCAGACAACATACATTATAAATAGAAAAAAATATATTAGTGCAATATTAAGGCAAACAAAAATCAAGAAACATGAAAATTAAGGTTAACCATGCAACCTTGACTCTGCCTCTTTATGCAAATAGCAGGCAATCACATAATTAGGTTATCAATTGAAAAAATACACTTTAGATATATGCACCTAAGATAACGTATTGTCTTGAATTTAAAGAAGAGGCAGAATTAAGGTTAACTTTTATTATCCCAGACTTTTAAGAGCTTAACTATGCCCACCTGGATAGTACTCCAGCTCCTCCATTTCAATAAATTATGTTTTTTTTGCAGTTTAAATTGATCTAAACCTTTAAATCACATTAGGCAGCTAAAATTGATCCACACATTTAGATCACTTCAAGCTTTGTGAAAGGTGTACAAAGCAGGTGAAGGTTAGACAAGAATTGGTAGGGTGCAGATC
The DNA here is from genome assembly GCF_965152235.1 of Eretmochelys imbricata. Lineage (NCBI taxonomy): Eukaryota > Metazoa > Chordata > Testudines > Cheloniidae > Eretmochelys > Eretmochelys imbricata. Next base: position 165,729,674 of record NC_135572.1, read on the forward strand.
AACAAGGAGCACTCAGACTAAACTTTTAAACGAGTTTTGAAAAGCATGCCGTTCCTAAGCTGAGAATGCATGCTCTCTGCATTTAAGTGTACACCTCCCAGTGTTATAACAGAAAGCTACTGCATGTGCTCAATATGCATTTTTTAAATGCTCCTAACTTTAGTAGATGAAAATGAAACCAACCAATGTGAATAGTCCTCAGTAATTATAGTAGAGCTGTCAATTAATTGCAGTTAACGCAATTAACTCAAAAAAATTAATCACAATTAATCAGTTTTGATCGCACTGTTAAACAATACCAATTGAAATTTATTAAATATTTTGGATGTTTTTCTACACTTTCAAATATATTGATTTCAATTACAACAAACTATACGAAGTGTACACTGCTCACTTTATATTATTTATTACAAATATTTGCACTGCAAAAATGATAAAACAGTATTTTTCATTTCACCTCATGCAAGTACCATACTGCAATCTCTTTATCATGAAAGCGCAACTTACAAATGTAGATTTTTTTTTTTTTTTTGGTTACATAACTGCACTGAAAAACAAAACAATGTAAAACTTCAGCGCCTACAAGTCCACTCAGTCCTATTTCTTTTGCAGCCAATCGCTAAGAGAAACAAGTTTGTTTACATTTATAGGAGATAATGTACATTTACAATGTCACCTGAAAGTGAGAACAGATTTTCACATGGCACTTTTGTAGCAGTCACTGCAAGGTATTTAAGTGACAGACATGCTAAACATTTGTATGCCCCTTCATGCTTGGCCACCATTCCAGAGGACATGCTTCCATGCTGATGACGCTTGTTAAAAAAATCATGTGTTAATTAAATTTGTGACTGAACTCCTTGGGGGAGAATTGTATGTCTCCTGCTGTGTGTTTTACCCACATTCTGCCATATGTTTATAGCAGTTATAGCAGTCTCAGATGATGACCCAACACGTTGTTCGTTTTAACACCACTTTCACTGCAGATGTGACAAAACTCAAAGAAGGTACCAATGTGAGATTTCTAAAGATAGCTACAGCACTCAACCCCAGATTCAAGAATCTGGGCTGCCAAAATCTGAGAGGGATAAGGTGTGGAGCATGCCTTCAGAATTCTTAAAAGAGCAATACTCCGACATGGAAACTACAGAACCCAAACCACCAAAAGAGAAAATCAACCTTCTGCTGGTGACATCTGACTCAGATGATGAAAATGAACATGCGTTGGTCTGCACTGCTTTGGATCGTTATCTAGCAGAACCCATCATCAGCATGGACGCATGTCCTCTGGAATGGTGGTTGAAGCACGAAGGGACATATGAATCTTTAGCGCATCTGGCACGTAAACATTTGGCAAAGCCGGCTACAACAGTGCCACGCGAATGCCTGTTCTCATTTTCAGGTGACATCATAAAGAAGAAGCAGACAGCATTATCTCCTGCAAATGTAAAAAAACTTGTTTGTCTGAGCGATTGGCTGAGAAAACGTAGGACTGAGTGGACTTGTAGGCTCAAGTTTTACATGGTTTTATTTTTGAATGCAGTTATTTTTTGTATATAACCTGTAAGTTCAACTTTCATGATAAATAGATTGCACTACAGCACTTGTATTAGGGGAAATGAAAAATACTATTTCTTTTATCATTTTTACAGTGCAAATACTTGTAATCAAAAATAAAAATAAAGTGAGCACTGTACACTTTGTATTCTGTGTTGTAATAGAAATCAATATATTTAAAAATGTGGAAAACATCCAAAAATATTTATATAAATGGTATTTATTATTATTTAATCGCATGATTAATTGTGGTTAATTTTTTTTAATCACTTGACAGCCCTAAATTATACACATGCCAAGTTTTATATGTCAAACCTCAGTCACAAGTTTTCCACATATTCAAGAATGTTTTAAAGTGGAAAAAATGCCCTATATTTCATTTTCTTTCCACTCACGCAAACCTGAAAGAACAGCTGAAGGTATTTTCTCCAATCTTTCAAAAAATAAAAAAATCCATTTTTGGGGAGAAGCCAAACAGGGAAAATTTTACCCCAAAGGTGAATACTTCAGAACATTTTGAGCATATGAAAACATGAAACCGTAACAAAAATTTATTTGCATTCTAAACTATAAAGTACTTGCTGCTAGCATGAGAGCTGTATTAAATAAGCAGCATTATGAAAGGCTACATGCTAGTTTTCTGTATATATGTATCTGTCTCTACACAGTTACATTGCCTAATTTATTATTCTGAGCCTTATCTGGGTAACAAATAATACCAGCCTTAAAAACATATTTCATTTAATTGTACGGTATTTTATATTCTTCAGGACTTTGATCGCCACACCCTGTGAAGCCTAGTCAGCACCAGGAGCTGAGAGAGATTCAGGCAGTCTCAGTAAGGATAAAATTTTCAGAGATTTTAGATGAAATATGAAGAAATCTCTACTGAGCATGTGTGAAGTAAGATTTTTCAAAGGGTTATAACGTGGCCATATTTGGTCAGATTTTCAAGGACATAGCAAGAGGCACATCCCTAATAAAAAGGTCAAATCCTTGTTAAATTTCAAGTCTCTGATTCAAAGCATAGGGGTGCTAAAGCTGTTCAAAAAACAACAACAACAAAAAACCCACATAGTTGTTAGAATCTTCTAACATGGGCAAAAAAAGTGCATTTTCCCTAGGTTCATTTTTGGAAACAGCTTTACTATTTTGGTTGAAATTTTCCAGAAAAAAATATTCAGCCTTAGGCAGCCATCTGGCATGAAAAACTTCAGCCCAAATGCTTAAAGTTTGGCAAAGTTATAAGCAACCGAAACCATGATCCTATAATGGAAAGCGTCAGGCAACCTCAATAATTTACAGCATTCATTATCAGCCCAGTTTATTCTTTTAAAAAAAAAAAAAAAAAAAAGGGGTGGGGGGGCAAATACTGTATTTTGCCTGTATTGCATCTTAAAGATAGGCTCATCAGGTGTCTGTCCCCACCTCTACCCCAATATGCCGGACACCCACTTACAGCTAGGAGTTGAAGACACTGAAATTCGCAGGCAAAGCTGTGAGCCCCTGCTGCCAGCCCAAGGCAGCCAGAGCAGGAGCAGCACTGGGGTCTGCGCTGCTTTCCTGTAAGCCATAGGTGCTGTTTTCACCCTCCCATCCCCCACACCCCAGTCGGGAGGGGAACAAGCTTGCCCAGGCTGGGAAAGAAGCTGCCTGCAAGGAAGTGCCTAGCTGCCTCTGGAGCCTGGCGTGGAGCGTGAACTGCTGGAGCTGCGTTTTGTTCAGAGTTACGAACATTTTGGAGCCACGGATAACCTCCATTCCCAAGGTGCCTGTGACTCTCAGGTTCTACTATAAATACTGAAAAATTAGCTTTAAAAAACTGTTAGTTAAAGGAAATCAGTTGTTTTTAAATATATTAATTTTAATCAGACAATATCTCTAGAAAGAAAAACAGTGAGTTTTAATCTAGCACCAAAAGTTTCTCTTAACTTGGCCATGAACTTCACTGGGTTTTGGACCAGTCTCTTACTATAGCATTCAAATAGGCATGTTGTTGTTGAAATTTTGTTAACATTCCGTTGCAAATCCATATCAAGATTAAAACTATAATCCTGTAATAAACTAAAATTTCCTCCATTGATAAGGGTCACCGAATTTGTTTTTCCCGTACCTACATAAGTTTGCTAAAATAAAACAAAATTAAAACTTATAATCTATAATTGATGAAAGTACTTACATTTAAGTTGAAAAAAATAGGTTTGGGTTCATTGAGTTTAAAAGGATGATTGTAGAAAGGGCGTTCTTCCTCCTCTTCATCAGAATCATGAGGCTTGTTCACGATCACGTCATCTGTGCTTTGTGCAATCTTCTTGCATTTCTACCAAAAAATAAATTCTGAATCAATCTGAACATCTGGACAGAAACATTCCTTATTTCTACAAGAAATAGGACTTTCTGACAAATTCATTGAAATAAATATTTAAAATCAGGAATAAAAGAATTATAAAGGAGGAGTTGATCGTTTGGGGAAATATTTAAAAAAAGTCAACTTTGCCATTTTATTTGTACCTCATCTATCTACTGAAGTGTGTCCATCTTGTCTAGATAGGCTTTGAGCTCTACTCTTACATCCATCCAGAGCCCTACTATAATCAAAGGGGGCTGCATGGAGCTATTTGCAGGATCCAGGGCTAAAATTATGAGCTCTTCAAAAGCACAGACTGTCTCTTACTGTGTGCTTGTATCAGCACTAGGACCCAGGACAGTGGGGCCCCTCTCCTGATTGGGGCTTTTAGGCACCACAACATAAATGTTTAATAATAGTAGTAGTAGTAATAATAATAATAATAAAGTAAAATAAAATAAAATAAAATAATAATAGACAGCTCACTTATTTAGTTGGCCTGCAAAATTTCCACACAAAATGACTGCAAGGAAAAACCCAAGAAACAATTACTGGTTTTCACTGGTAGTGCAGAAATCTTCCCAGGTGCAAGGGTTTTAAAAGAAAGATTGGGACACCTCTGAAATGTTTTGCAGGTTACAAGAACTGAACAGGACAATCCCATTTTGCGTACTGTGGAAGTGCAACCTAAAAACGTACAGTAAGTAGGGAGGTGCTAAGAACAAATCTGTGTGGCAGTCCAAGTTGTTACTCTTCCAGGAATATGTAAAAGCAACGTTAGGGTAGGCAGTAACAGTATGACTGGAATATCAGAGAAGAGACAGCTTCCTGAAAACAACTGGTGGACTAGCATTTAATAACAAATTACTATTTATTATTTATAGACTGGCTTGTACTTTTTGCTCCAAAGGTATTTGTAAATGCATTGGTTTGAAGTGAGTTTGAGAACATTATAAAGTTGGAAATTCTGACAGCCAAAATAATTAATGGTGTTTTTCTGTCATGAAAAGGAGCAGAGAAAACAGTGGCAATGTGTTATTGCTATGTGACCATTCATCATTATATATTAGTAACAAATTGGAGACATTACATGGCTCAGGAGATTGGTAAAAAGATTTAGATCCAATCATCTATAACTTATTGGTTCAACTCCAGTTCGTATCAATAGCAATCAGAAGTTGTAACCATTTGATGATTGTTTGATGGCCTATTTGGAGTTGAGAAGAAGCTATATCACAAAAACTACCATTGCAATGGCACACTTCTTGTCAGTCTCAGCAGAAACCAAAAACTGAATAGACTTGGAGACTGTGCTACTATTTATGTCAAGTCCCTCCAAGACAAGGTTGAAGCACATCTGTGTCGTGGGGCAATGTGGGGAAGCCTGCACTGCCACTATACCATGTTATACCTAATATGTGAATAGTCAAATTTCAGTCTTTATTTATGTGAAATGGCATCTTTTCCATGAACACTAAAATTATGATTTTATTTTATAAAAAAGCTTAGATGTCAGAACTGTGATAGTTTTTAAAATGTCACAATGGCATCTTTGAATAGAAATTTTTCAGTGTGAAAACATGAGAACATATCCCAGAACTAGGCAAAATCAGACTGCATGAAGTTTCCTGTGACAGAAGAAACAAGGTGCAAAGATTTCTTTTGTGATCTGATTAAAAAGAACTTTAACATACTGCAAGTGGTACAGGTCATAATTTTAATCATCAAATTCTGTCCTTGGGTACGCATAGGTAAGTCTCACCAAAATTGAGAGGAGCTGAGTATGTGCAGTAAAGGATAGAATTTGACTGAGTATAAATTGTGAAATTTTTATATTTTTAAATTATAAAAGTCAGTGACTGAATGCTGTAAAACAACAAATATTAAATTTTCCATATTAATATAAGCTGTGAAGAGAACACACTAAACAATTAGGGTTCAATCTTGCAGTCTTCCTACAAGCAGACTTTCATGAGAATTAAACATATAGAATTATAGCTTGTCCAGACACCTACTTATTAACAGTAGCAGTTGGTTAGTTATTTTCAAATTTAATTTGCTTACCTCAGTGAGCTCCTTTATTGTATCTCTTGCTGACTTCTGAGTAACTTTCTCTTCCTTCTTTGCTGGAGCTATAATAGGCAGTAGGCTTGGTGGTAAGGGGACACCAGCCTTAGCACACATGGCAGCTGCATTAGCTTTGGCTATTTCAAGTAGCTGGGCCTTGTCTATAAGAATATTAAATATTAATTAGTGGGCCTTTAAAGATTTCTGAAGGCCAACGTATATGTATAGATATACATATATAATAATTTTAGGACCAGTTGCAATAGTAAATCTGTTTTTCCACCAGGCCAAACAAACTTTATGAAAATAAAAACAGTGCACATACATATATAAAGTGTGAATAATATGTTGTGTATTTTTAAAAGTAACATGGAACATTCCATTCACTTTTCCTTCATATCACAGGAGGCATATAATTAAAGAGACTTGCACAGGAGGAAAAAACTGCATCTGTGCATTTTTTTTATTTTTGCTTCTTTATGTTGTATAAAAGAAGGCCTGAAGGGTTCCCCCCCACCAAAAAAAGTGTTAGTTTTTTCTGCTTGGTCCTTACTTTAGAAATTCAGGTCTGTGAGACTTGAGAAACAGTGAAACAAAAACTTTACAAGAGAGTGAGAAAACATGAAAGATAAGAACTGAGAAGGGAAGGAAGAAGTCCTTAAGACTACCTAAAATTCCAGATTTTGTGTGAGAGTGTGTTTTGGTCAATGCCTACTTAACTTAATTGACTAATTAACATTTTGAAGATATTGTTTAAAGAGTCAACATCATTGCCTCTTATATTAAGGTGAAAGTTCACAATACTCATCCTTGAAGACATGGGAAAGGTCCTCCCACAAAAACTATGGAAGACCAGAGTTGACACTCCTGATATTTCTCAAGTAAAAGTGAGGGAGAAAAGTCATAAAAAAACGAAAATGGGACACAAGCCCAATTCTTCTGAAATCCTTTGCAGCTCACTTTTAAACCATTCCTTGAAATAATATCTCAAACACTGAAAGTCAACTAAAAAGGACAATATTAAATATACAGACTATAACCAAAACAATCAGGAAGTTAACAAGCATTTTATGTCATAGGTTAAACACTATGAATATATATCTCAAACTGTTAAGAAAATTACTACATATTAAAAATTTTTAAACATGACAGGATTTTGCTTTTTCATGGAAAATAATAAATGTGGTTTCTAATGTGTAGAGGAGTCAGGTAATGGAAATACACAAAGCATATTTGTATATTCTAATAATTGTGATTCAAACTGCTTTTCAAAAAATCCTGCAACAACCAAATAAATGAAGTATCACCACCTTAAGGAAAGAGTTACACAGGTAAACCCTCGCATATCAGGATGAGATTCCCCTTACTTTTTAAGCAATCAAAAAGAAGATCACAGAGCTTCATAGCTTGCAGCTACAGAAAGGCCTCCAAATGAAGGTCTAAGTGAATTTGCAACAGCGGAAGCTCACCTCCCCAAAAAATACTCTCACTCCACCAGGAAAAGCTGAACATGCTGAGTAGGGGCTACATCTCTGCTCATGCTAAACCAGCTCTTGTTTCCAGATATTTTCTCCCTCCACTAGCTCAAACAATGTGGAATGGGGGGGACAAGTCAGCATGCTGAGCTGTTCAACTCTTCATCCTCTCATTTCTTCAAGCAATGAGACTAGCTGGGGTTGGGAACAATTTAAGAATTTGCCTCCCTCCCTAAATGCTTTGAATATAAAGCTACTCTGGCACCTGTAATGTGGCTGAGAGAGGGAGAATACAAAGGAGTGAAGTGAGGGGCATAAGATGTGGCCCAAGGTGAAATCAGGAAGCAGAGCACACACATAAGGAACAGAAACAAAACTATTCAAAAGATCAGGGAGAATGGAAAGGAACAGATAAAGCAAATATATAAGTGACTTCTTTATTTTAGGGTGGGAGTATACTGAAGTTTCTTTCAGCTACTGACCAAAATAACTATTACATCTAAATAACCAATAGCAAAAAAGAAACTCAAGAAATATCAACTCCTCACTACAATTCTTCACAGTGGGGATTCCTCCTCTTCCCCAAGGATAATAAATTGGAGCTCTGTTCCTTGTGGCAGGAAAGAGGCTGAGGACCCAAGAAAACAATGTGTGATATTACTGCTTTTAGCCTTAATTTTTGGTTGGTCTCCATTGTTCTGTAAGGAGACATCCCCAGTCATATCAGATTCTCAAAATCTGTTGCATCTTGCCACACAGTTGAAGAGCCGTTTTCAGTGCTATATCATATATGTGATGTTAGGTTACGGTCATGCCCTCAATAAAGAGTTTTAAGTTCCTCACATTTCTAGGTAAGTCGTCTTCCACATCTTGATCTGGAAGTCATTCCTGATGCAGGCAGCAATCAATGAGGAGCAATGAACTTCCATACTACAGCTTTCCAGCATCTGGAATAACATCCCAGGTGTCTTGAGTCTTGCCTCTGACTAAGGCTGCCTCAGTCGCCAGTTTTATGTGGAAACGTGTAGTTAACATAATGGATTGCTGCTTAACAACTTGGAAACCAGCTAGTTGTAGCCATATATCGCCACCTTACTATGTGATACAGAATAGAATATAGGGACCCTGACAACCTATACATGGTGGCAAAGTGAGTAGATCTATTCAATATACTCAGAAATTTCAGCCCAGCATCCTTAAAGGGTTCTACCTTAAAAGAACTAGTCTCAATACAGGCAAGCTCAGCTCCTAAGGGGAGTAAGCAAGGGATAGTTACTAGATTTTTCCTCCTCAACCCCCATGGAAATTTGGAGTGCATCACATGAATCCTCTAGCTCACATCCTTTGTTAACCAGATTACTTGCTCAGTCCTGCCTGTTTTCATATAAGTAGGAAGTAGTTTTGAACAGCAACACAGAAGCTGTGAATGAGGTAAGAGAATTAATATGACTGGCAAAGAAACATTATGTTGACCGTAGAGGACTCCCACATGTATATTTTGTTTTCCACTTTCTTAAATAATGTGCTATAGGCTCTTGGAAAAAAAACAAATCTGATGAATCACTGCATCTTAACAAAAACATTAAGGCCTTGATCCTATGATTACAATGTGTGTGGACAAATCCTTGTGCACCTGCATAGACTCATAACCCCAGGGTTCATCATGGGTCTGCCTATGTGGAATAACCTGTAAAATCCTGTACCCTTCACATTTTTCTGCTGCATTTTCAATCAGACTACACACTTGAATCCCCTATAAGTGCATACTCAATGCCAACAGAAAGTCTATTAAACAATTGCTTAAAATTACTTCGAAGAGATTCCTGATGAATGCTAGGGTTGCACTGTATTATCTTCATCAGAGGTAGGATGAAGTTTACATAGGTCAACACTACACAGCCATGAAAATGATTGATGAAAAGAGCATTACTTACCTAAGTCTGTAAGACGTTTAGGTGATCTGCTTGAAAACTTATCAGATGACCTGGACCTTCTTTGACGATCAGGTGATCTGCTATAGCACCTTCTTCTCCCAGGTGATCTTGATCTCCTTAGTCGAACTGGTGATTTGCTAGAGCTTCGTCTTCTTCCCACTGATCTAGACCGTTTTCGTCGAATAGGTGTTCGACTTCTGGTCCGTAACCTGAGCACTATTCGGTGATCCCTTGAGTTTGATCTCCTCCTTCGTCGATCAGCAGACCTTGATCTGTTCCTTTGAGATCTTTTGTGTCTCTCTCTTGATAAAGACCGTCTCCTTTTTGACACTGATCTTGACCGAGTCCTCCTCCTGTGTCTTGAACGTGACAGGGAGCGTGTCCGAGACCGATGATTAGATTTAGATTTTGAGAGTCTTTTACGTGTTACCGACCGAGACCGATTTCGTCTAGACCGCAATTCGCTATCATTTTTTTGTGATTTGCGCTCAGAGGATTTAGAGCGCTTACTTCTAGACCTCTGTGAAGACTCTTTCCCCTCTACTTTTTCAACTGATTTGGATCTAGATTTGTGACGTTCAGAAGACTTGGAGCGTTTTCTTCTAGACCTTTGTGAAGACACTTTGCCCTTTATTTTTTCAACAGATTTCGATCTAGACTTTTGAAGTTCAGGAGACTTGGAGCGGCTACTCCGAGACCTCTGTGAAGACACTTTGCCCTTTATTTTTTCAACGGATTTGGATCTAGACTTTTGAAGTTCAGGAGACTTGGAGCGGCTACTCCGAGACTTCTGTGAAGAAACTTTGCCCTCAATTTTTTCAACAGATTTGGATCTAGAGTGTTGAAGTTCAGGAGACTTGGAGCGGCTACTCCGAGACCTCAGAGAAGAATCTTTGCCCTCAATTTTTTCAACAGATTTGGATCTAGAGTGCTGAAGTTCAGGAGACTTGGAGCCGCTACTCCGAGACCTTTGTGAAGGCTCCTGAATCTCTATTTCTTCAACAGATTTGGATCTGGACTCGTGACGTTCAGACGACTTGGAGCGGCTACTTCGAGACCTCTGTGAAGGCTCCTCAACCTCCATTTCTTCAACAGATTTGGATCTGGACTTGTGACGTTCAGAAGACTTGGAGCAGCTACTTCGAGACCTCTGTGAAGGCTCCTCAACCTCTATTTCCTCAACAGATTTGGATCTGGACTTGTGTCTTTCAGAAGACTTGGAGCGGCTACTTCGAGACCTCTGTGAAGGCTCCTCGACCTCTATTTCTTCAACAGAATTGGATCTAGATTTGTGACGTTCAGAAGACTTGGAGCGGCTACTTCGAGACCTCTGTGAAGGCTCCTCGACCTCTATTTCTTCAACAGAATTGGATCTAGATTTATGACGTTCAGAAGACTTGGAGCGGCTACTTCGAGACCTCTGTGAAGGCTCCTCAACCTCTATTTCTTCAACAGAATTGGATCTAGATTTATGACGTTCAGAAGACTTGGAGCGGCTACTTCGAGACCTCTGTGAAGAACCTTTTCCCTCTATTTTTTCAACAGACTTCGATCTAGACGTGTGACGTTCAGAAGACTTGGAGCGGCTCCGAGACCTCTCTGAAGGCTCCTCAACCACTATTTCCTCAACAGATTTGGATCTGGACTTGTGTCTTTCAGAAGACTTAGAGCGGCTACTTCGAGACCTCTGTGAAGGCTCCTCAACCTCTATTTCTTCAACAGAATTGGATCTAGATTTGTGATGCTCAGAAGACTTGGAGCGGCTACTTCGAGACCTCTGTGAAGAATCTTTTCCCTCTATTTTTTCAACAGATTTCGATCTAGACGTGTGACGTTCAGAAGACTTGGAGCAGCTCCGAGACCTCTCTGAAGGCTCCTCAACCACTATTTCCTCAACAGATTTGGACCTAGATTTGTGACGTTCAGAAGACTTGGAGCAGCTACTTCGAGACCTCTGTGAAGGCTCCTCAACCTCTATTTCTTCAACAGAATTGGATCTAGATTTGTGACGCTCAGAAGACTTGGAGCGGCTACTTCGAGATCTCTGTGAAGAATCTTTTCCCTCTATTTTTTCAACAGATTTGGATCTAGATGTGTGATGTTCAGAAGATCTGGAGCGGCTACTTCGAGACCTCTCTGAAGGCTCCTCAACCACTATTTCCTCAACAGATTTGGATCTGGACTTGTGTCTTTCAGAAGACTTGGAGCGGCTACTTCGAGACCTCTGTGAAGGCTCCTCAACCTCTATTTCTTCAACAGAATTGGATCTAGATTTGTGATGTTCAGAAGACTTGGAGCAGCTCCTTCGAGATCTCTGTGAAGAATCTTTTCCCTCTATTTTTTCAACAGATTTGGATCTAGATGTGTGATGTTCAGAAGATCTGGAGCGGCTACTTCGAGACCTCTGTGAAGGCTCCTCAACCTCTATTTCCTCAACAGATTTGGATCTGGACTTGTGTCTTTCAGAAGACTTGGAGCGGCTACTTCGAGACCTCTGTGAAGGCTCCTCAACCTCTATTTCTTCAACAGAATTGGATCTAGATTTGTGACGTTCAGAAGACTTGGAGCGGCTACTTCGAGATCTCTGTGAAGAATCTTTTCCCTCTATTTTTTCAACAGATTTGGATCTAGACGTGTGACGTTCAGAAGATCTGGAGCGGCTACTTCGAGACCTCTGTGAAGACTCCTGAACCTCCATTTCTTCAACAGATTTGGATCTGGACTTGTGACGTTCAGAAGATCTGGATCGGCTACTTCGAGACCTCTCTGAAGGCTCCTCCACCTCTATTTCTTCAACAGATTTGGATCTAGACGTGTGACGTTCAGAAGACTTGGAACGGCTACTTCGAGACCTCTCTGAAGGCTCCTCCACCTCTATTTCCTCAACAGATTTGGATCTGGACTTGTGACGTTCAGAAGATCTGGAGCGGCTACTTCGAGACCTCTCTGAAGGCTCCTCCACCTCTATTTCCTCAACAGATTTGGATCTGGACTTGTGACGTTCAGAAGACTTGGAGCGGCTACTTCGAGACCTCTCTGAAGGCTCCTCCATCTCTATTTCCTCAACAGATTTGGATCTGGACTTGTGACGTTCAGAAGATCTGGAACGGCTACTTCGAGACCTCTGTGAAGGCTCCTCCACCTCTATTTCTTCAACAGATTTGGATCTAGATCTGGGACGTTCAGAAGACCTGGAGCGGCTACTTCGAGATCTCTGTGAAGAATCTTTGCCCTCTATTTTTTCAACAGATTTGGATCTAGACCTGTGACGCTCAGAAGATCTGGAGCGGCTACTTCGAGACCTCTGTGAAGAATCTTTGCCCTCTATTTTTTCAACAGATTTGGATCTAGACCTGTAACGTTCAGAAGATCTGGAGCGGCTACTTCGAGACCTCTGTGAAGAATCTTTGCCCTCTATTTTTTCAACAGATTTGGATCTAGACCTGTAACGTTCAGAAGATCTGGAGCGGCTACTTCGAGACCTCTGTGAAGAATCTTTGCCCTCTATTTTTTCAACAGATTTGGATCTAGACTTTTGAAGTTCAGGAGACTTGGAGCAGCTGCTTCGAGACCTCTCTGCAGGCTCCTGAGCCTCTATTTCTTGAACAGATTTGGATTCAGACGTGACACATTCAGAAGACTTGGAGAGGCTACTTTGAAAGCTTTGTGAAAGCTTCTGCACCTCTATTCCTGCAACAGATTTGGATCTGCAGTGGAGATGTTCAAAAGACTTGGAACGGCTACTTTGAGACATCCCTGAAGGCTTCGGCACCTCCATTTGTTCAACAGATTTGGATCTGGACTTGTGTCGTTCAGAAGACTTGGACCGGCTACTTCGAGACCTCTGTGAAAATTCTTTGCCCTCTATTTCTTCAACTGATTTGGATCTAGACATGTGATGTTCCAAGGACTTGGAGCGGCTACTTCGAAACCTCTTTGAAGGCTCCTGAACCACTATTTCTTCAACAGATTTAGATCTATACGTGTGACATTCAGAAGACTTGGAGCAGCTACTTTGAAACCTCTGTGAAGGCTCCTGAACCTCTATTTCTTCAACAGGTTTGGATCTGGATTTGTTACGTTCAGAAGACTTGGAGCGGCTACTTCGAGACCTCGGTGAAGATTCTTTTCCCTCTATTTCTTCGACAGATTTGGATTTGTTACGTTCAGAAGACTTGGAGCGGCTACTTCGAGACCTCGGTGAAGATTCTTTTCCCTCTATTTCTTCGACAGATTTGGATCCAGATGTGTGATGTTCAAAGGACTTCGAGCGGCTACTTCGAGACCTCTGTGAAGGCTCCTGAGCCTCTATTTCTTCAACAGGTTTGGATCTGGATTTGTTACGTTCAGAAGACTTGGAGCGGCTACTTCGAGACCTCGGTGAAGATTCTTTTCCCTCTATTTCTTCGACAGATTTAGATCCAGATGTGTGACGTTCAAAAGACTTTGGGCGGCTACTTCGAGTCCTCTGTGAAGGCTCCTGAGCCTCCTTTTCTTCAACAGATTTGGATCTGGATTTGTTACATTCAGAAGACTTAGAGCGGCTACTTCGAGACCTCAATGAAGATTCTTTTCCCTCTATTTCTTCGACAGATTTGGATCCAGATGTGTGATGTTCAAAGGACTTCGAGCGGCTACTTCGAGACCTCTGTGAAGGCTCCTGTGCCTCTATTTCTTCAACAGATTTGGAACTGGACTTGTGACACTCAGAAGACTTGGAGCAGCTACTTCGAGACCTCTGCGAAGGTTCCTGTACCTCTATTCTTTCAACAGATTTAGATCTCAATTTGTGACGTTCAAAGGACTTGGAACGTTTACTTCTAGATCTCCATGAAGATTCCTTACTCTCTCCTTTTTCAACAGATTTGGATCTAGATCTAGACTTTAGATCATCAAAGGATTTCGAGCATCTGCGTCTGGACCTCCATGAAGACTCTTTGCTTCCCAGTTTTTCAATAGATTTGGATCTAGATTTGATACGATCAGAGGACTTGGAACGTCTACGTTTAGACCTCCGTGAAGACTCTTTACTACCTATTTTTTCAACAGATTTGGATCTAGACCTGTGATGATCAGTGGATTTGGAGCGTCTACGTTTAGACCTCCGTGAAGAGTCTCTGCCGCCTCTTTTTTCAACAGATCTTGATCTAGATTTGAGACGATCCGAGGACTTGGAGCGTCTACGTTTAGACCTCCATGAAGAGTCCCTGCCCCCTCTTTTTTCAACAGATATCGATCTTGACTTGAGACGATCAGAGGACTTGGAACGTCTGCGTCTGGACCTCCAGGAAGACCCTTTGCCACTTCTTTTTTCAACAGATCTGGATCTGGATTTTGATTTGAGACGATCAGAAGACTTAGAGCGTCTGCGTCTAGACCTCCAGGAAGATGTTTTGCCACCCCTTTTTTCAAAAGATCTGGATCTGGATTTTGATTTGAGACGATCAGAGGACTTGGAACGTCTGCGTCTGGACCTCCAGGAAGATTCTTTGCCACCTCTTTTTTCAAAAGATCTGGATCTGGACTTGAAACGATCAGAGGACTTGGAGCGTCTGCGTCTGGATCTCCAGGAAGATTCTTTGCCACCCTTTTTTTCAAAAGATCTGGATCTGGATCTGGACTTGAGACGATCAGAGGACTTGGAGCGTCTGTGTCTAGACCTCCGTGAAGAGTCTTTGCGCTCTCTTTTTTCAACAGATCTGGATCTAGATTTGAGACGATCAGAGGACTTGGAGCGTCTGCGTCTGGACCTCCATGAAGAGCTTTTGTGCCCTTTTTTTCCAACAGACCTGGATCGGGATCTAGACTTGAGACGATCAAAGGACTTGGAGCGTCTGCGTCTAGACCGCCGTGAAGAGTCTTTGCGCTCTCTTTTTTCAACAGATCGGGATCTAGACTTGAAACGATCAGATGACTTAGAGCGTCTGCGTCTAGACTTCCGTGAAGAATCTTTGCCCTCTCTTTTTTCAACAGATCTGGATTTAGACTTGAGATGATCAGAGGACCTGGAGCGCCTACGTCTGGACCTCCAGGAAGAGTCTTTGCCTTCCCTTTTATCAATGGATCTGGATCTTGACTTGAGACCATCAGAGGACCTGGAGCGCCTGCGTCTGGACCTCCAGGAAGAGTCTTTGCCCCTTCCTTTTTCAACAGATCTGGATCTAGACTTGTCGTAAGATGTGGAACGTTTCTTTCTGGAATCTGAGTAGTTTCTGCTCCTAGACCTTGCTCTTTTACATTTCAAATGTTTAGAGACAGAACGTGACCTGGACTTCTTTTTCCGCTTCCTGGATCGTGAAAGAGATTTAGATTTACTCCTTTTTAATTTCTTTGCATCTTGTTTATTTTTATCACTACTCTTGTTACTTTTTTCATATGCTTTCTTTTTTTTAGAAAGATCTTCATCGCTTTCCTTCACTACAGTCACAGATCCTGGAGCCACTCTGGAATCTTTTGCCTCTGCCACAGCCGCCACCAATTCTGAAGGCGCTCCCGAAACTTCCACCGCTGCCACAGCCGCCACCAATTCTGGAGGAGCTCCCAAATCTTTCGCTGCTGCTGCCACTGCCCCAAAGGCTGGAGTTGCTTCCAAATCATTCACCTCTGCTCTCACTCCCACAGATTCTTGAGTTGTTTCTGAATCTTTAACGTACAGCGTATACAGAGAATCTGGAGCTGCCTCCAAATTCTTCATCTCTGCCGTAGCCTCCACGGATTCTCGAGTTGCTTCTAAATCATTCACATCTAAAGTATGCAGAGAAACACTCGCTGCTTCTGAATCTTCTATCTCTGCCACCACCACCAGAGAATCTGGAGCAGCTTGCAAATCCTTCCCCTCTGCTGCTATCACCACAGATTCTGAAGCTGCTTCTGAATCTTTCGCGTCTGCAGCCACCGCCCTAAATGCTGGAGTTACTTCCAAATCATTCACATCTGCTGTCACTGCCACAGATTCCTGAGTTGTTTCTGAATCTTTAACATATGCTGTATACCAAGAACCTGGAGGTGCTTCCATATTTTTCACCTCTGCCATGGCCACCACAGATTCTGGAGCTTCTTCCAAATCTTTCATCTCTGCAGCCAACCCCACAGATTTTGGAGCTGCTTCTGAATCATTCATATCTACAGCATGCAGAGACTCACTAGCTCCTTCTGAATCTTCTATATCTGCCACCAACACCAGAGAAATGGGAACAGTTTGCAAATCTTTCACCTCTGTCACTGTCACCATAGATTCTGGTGCTGCTTCCAAATCTGTCACCTCTGCTGCCACTACTACAAATTCCGGACTTGTTTCTGAGTATTTTACCTCTGCCACTGATTCTGGAACTGTTTCAGAATCCTTCATCTCTGCAGCCACTACCACAGATTGTGGAGTTCTTTCAGAATCTTTCACATCTACAGTACACAGGAAATCTGGAGCTGCTTCCAAATCTGTCACCTCTTCAGCCGCTATCACAGATTCTGTAGTTGTTCCAGAATCTTTCACATCTACAATACACAGAAAATCTGGAGCTGCTTCCAAATCTGTCACTTCTGCTGCCAAAGATTCTGGAGATGCTTTCAAATCTTTCACCTCTGCCACCACCACCACAGCATCTGGAGCAGACTCCAAATCCTTCATCTCTGCCACAGATTCCAGAACTGCTTCTAAATCTTTCACTTCTGCAGTAGCCACCACAGATTCTGGACTTGTTTCTGAATATTTCAATTCTGCCATTGTCACAACAGATTCTGGAGCAGTTTCTGAATCTTTCACCTCTGAAGACACCAGCAGAGATTCTGTACTTGTTTCAGAATCTTTCACATCTACAGTATGCAGAACATCTGGCACTGCTTCCAAATCTTTGATCTCTTCAGCCACCACCACAGATTCTGGAGCTGTTTCAGAATCTTTCACATCTACAGGACGCAGAATATCTAGCACTGCTTCCAAATCTGTCACCTCTGCTGCCAAAGATTCTGGAGCTGCTCTCAAATCCTTCACCTCTGCCACCACCACAGATTTCAGAGCTGCTTCCAAATCTTTCATTTCTGCAGTCACCACCACAGATTCTGGAGTTGTTTCTGAGTATTTAAATTTTGCTGCTGTCACAACAGATTCTGGAGCTCCTTCCAAATCTTTCACCTCTTCAGCCACTACCACAGATTCTGGAGTTGTTTCAAAATCTTTCACATCTACGGTATGCAGAGAAACTGGAACTACTTCTGAATCTTTCACCTCTGCCAGCATCACCACATATTCTGGAGCTGCTTCCAAATCTTTCACCACTGCTGCCGATTCTGGAGCTGCTTGTAAATCCTTCACCTCTGCTACTATCGCCACAGATTCTGGAGCTGCTTCCAAATCTTTCACACCTACAGTATGCAGAGAATCTGAAACTACTTCCAAATCTTTCACCTCTGCCAGCACCACCACAGATTCAGGAACTGCGTCCAAATCTTTCATCTCTGCAGCTGCCACCAATTCCGGAGTTGCTTCCAAATTATTCATGTGTACTGCGTGAAGAGAATCTGGAACTGCTTTCAAATTTTTCACCTCCACTGTGGCCACAGACTCTGGAGTAGCTTGCAAGTCTTTTGCCTCTGTAATAGTCTCAGATTCTAGAGCTGCTTCAGAATCTTTCACCTCCACTTTTAACTCAGGAATCTGAGGAGTTTCTGGAAATTTCAGATCCACAGTAAGCTGAGATTCTGAAACCAGTTCCAAATCTAGCACTGCATTAGGATTTTCTACAGTTGTTCCCAAATGTTTTCTCTCTGCTATGCCCACAGATTTCAAAACTGCTTCTGAATATTTCACCTGTGCAGTGCCCAAAGTTCCTTCCATATCCTTCAGATCCGTTGAAGCCTCAGCTTCTACATCTGCTTCCAAATCTTTCATTTCCTCAGAGTGCAGAAATTCGAGACACGCTTTTGAATTTATCTTTTCCACTGTCAAGAATTCTGGAGTATCTTCCAAAATTTTCACCTCCACTGTTTTCTCAGATTTTAGAGTTGTTGCTGAGAATTTCAGATCCATCACAGCCTCAGATTCTTTCACCTCTACCATTGGCATAGATTCTGTAATTTTTTCCAACTCCTCCACCTCTGCAGTGTACAGAGATTCCAGAGTTTCTTCCAAATCTTTCGTCTCTGTCAACACCTGAGTTTCTGGAGTTGCTTCTGAATATTTTACCTCCGCTGTTTTCTCAGATTCCGGAGATGCTTCCAAAACTTTCACATCCACTGGTTGCCAATGTTCTGGAATTTCTTCCAAATCTTTTACCTTCATCCTGATCACAGATTCTGAAGCAGCTTCCAAATCTTTCACGTCTACCATGACCTTAGATTCTAGGGTTTCTTTCAAATCCTTCACCTTTGCTGCTGCCTCCAATTCTAGAGCTAATTCAGCAACTTTCACCTTCGATGAGTAGAGAGATTCTGGGACTGCTTCTGAATCCTTTACCTTTGCTTTATACGAAGATTCTGGAGCAGCTTTAGAATGCTTTACATCCATGATTGCTTCAGATTTTAGGGTTGTTTCCAAATCTTTTGCCACCACCATCTCACACTCTAGAGTTTCCTTCAAATCTTTCACGACTGCCACAGTCTCAGATTCTGGAGTTGATTGCACATTTTTTACCACTATATGTAGCAATTCTCTACTAGCTTCAGAATCTTTCACCAGAGCGATGGGCTCAGATTTTTTAGTTGTTTTTGAATCTTTCATTTGCAGAATCACCTCAGGTTCTGGAGTTTTTCCAGAATCTTTCAAGTCTGTCGAGTGTAAAGATTCTGGACTAGCTTCTGAATGTTTCAACTCTGCGGTGGCCTCAGATTCTAGAATTTTTTTAGAATATTTTATGCCTGTTATTGCCTCAGATTCCGGTGTGGCTTTCGGATCTTTCACCTCTACTACTGCCCTAGATTCCAGAGTTGATTCAGAATCTTCCACCTCCATTATAGTGGCATCAGACTTTGTAGCTGTTTCAAAACCTTTCATCACCTCCACCTCAGTACGTGGAGATATTTTCAAGTCACTCACTTCTGTCATGACTTGGGATCGTGGAATGGTTTCCAAATCTTTCACTTCCATCACCACCTGAGATTCTGTAGTTGTTTCTGAATCCTTTGACTCTGCCACTGCCTCAGATTCTGGGGTGGTTTCCAAATCTTTCACTTCTGCCAGCAATTCGGATTGTCCAATTATTTCCAAGTTTTTCACTTCTGATGTTATCTCAGATTCTGGAGTTATTACCAAATCTCCCTCCATGCACAGAAATTTGGGAATTGCTTCCAAATCTTTAAACTGAGCTGTGACCTCAGACTCAGCTTGTACAGGTTTATTTAAATCCTTCACCTCTACCATGACTACCGACTCAAAGGCTGCTTCCAAAGCCTTCAACTTCACCACAGACATAGATTCTAGAACTCCTTCTGATTCTGTCACATCTTCTATTTGCAGAGATAGTGGAGGTGTTTCTGCACCTTTCTCCTCTGCCACAGGCCCTAGGGTTGCTTCCAAACTTTTTGTCACCACAACAGATTCTAGGGTTCCTTCTAATTCTTTCACATCTTCCATTTGCAGAGACTGAAGCATTGCTTCCGAATCTTTCACCTCTGCCACAGGTTCTGGAGGTGCCTCTAAATCTTTTGCCATGGCCACAGATTCCAGGGCTCCTTCTGAATCTTTCACATTCTCCATTTGCAGAGACAGAACTGCTTCCAGACCTTTAGCCTCTACAATGGCCACAGGTTCTAGGGTTGGTTCTGAATCTATTGCCCGGGCCACAGATTCTAAGGCTTCCTCATCATCTTTCACATTCTCCATTTCCAGAGACAGCAGAGTTGCTTCTGAACCTCTTCCCTCCCCCACAGACACAGCTTTCAGGGTTGGTTTTGAACCTTTTGCCATGGCCAAAGATTTTACACCTCCTTCTGAACCTTTCACATCTTCCATCTGCAGAGACAGTGGTGCTGGTTCTGAACCTCTCACCTCCAAAACAGATTTTAGGATTGCTTCCAAGTCTTTTGCCTCTGTCACTGGTCCCTGGGTTGCTTCTGAGCCTTCTTCCATGACAATAGATTCTAGGGCTCCTTCTGAATCTTTCACATCTTCCATTTGCAGAGATAGTGAAGTTGGTTCCATACCTTTCTTCTCTGCCAAGACAACATGTTCTAGGGCTGCTTCTGAACCTTTTGTCACTGCCACAGATTCTACTAGGGCTCCTTCCAAATCTTTCACTTCTTCCATTTGCATAGAAAGTGGAGTTGCTTCTACACCTTTCACCACAGCCACATGTTCTAGAGCCACTTCCAGACCTGTTCTCATGACTACAGGTTCTAAGGATGCTTCCAAATCTTCCATATCCTGTATGTGCAGAGATTCTGGAATTCCTTCCAAATTTTTCTCCTCTGCCACCTCTGCAGGTTCTAGGATTGTTTCTAGACCTTCTGCCACCCCTACGGGGTCTAGGATTGTTTCTGGACCTTTTGTCATGGCTACAGATTCTAGGAACCCTTTTGAATCTTTCATATCTTCCATTTGCGGAGACAGTGATGCTGCATCTGAATCTTTTGCCTCTCCCACAAGAGCAAGTTTGAGGGTTCCTTCCAAATCTATTGCCATAGCCACAGATTCTAGGGCTCCTTCTGCACCTTTCACCTCCTCCATGTGCAGAGATTCTGGAGTTCCTTCCAAACCTTTCATCTCCACCACAAGTTTTAGAGCTGCTTCCGAATCTTTCGCATTCCCAACAGGTTCTAGGGTTGTTTGTGAACCTTTCCCCAGGGCAACAGATTCTAGGGTTCTTTCCAAATCTTTTGCCTCCTGCATGGCCACAGGTTCTAGAGCAGCTTCTGAATCTTTCACCTTCACCACAGACGCAGATTTTGGAGTTGCTTCCAAATCATTCACCTCTGCCTCGGCCACAGATTTTGAAGTCGCTACCAAATCATTTGGCACAGTCACAAATTCTAGACCTCCTTCCAAACTTTTTGCCTCAGCCACACCCACAGTTTCTAGAGTTGTTTCCAAACCTTTCATATCTGTCAAGACAACAGATCCTGCGGTTTCTTCCAAAGCTTTCATCTCCATTACAACTTCAGATGTTGGAGTTACTACCAAATCATTTGTCATAGCCACAGATTCTCCAGTTGCTTTCAGCTCCGCTATGGCTACAGATTCTAGAGGGGCATCTGAAGTCATAGTCAGAGATTTTAGAATTGCTTCTGAACATTTAATCTTTGCCATGGTCTCAGATTCTAAGGTTGTTTTTAATTCTTTCACCTCCACCATGCCCATCGATTCCAGAGTAGCTTCTGACTCTTTTAGTTCTTCAGTTATCTCAGAGGCTGGAGCAGCTTCCAAATCCTTTTCAATTTCAGATTTACCAGCAACTCCAGTTCTGTTGGTAGACACAGTACCATTTTCAGTGTCTTTAACTGGTAAAGGTTCATCCTTTGCATTCATATTAAAAGCTATATGATATATACTTTCATGAGTCTTATTCACCAATAATTTTACATTAGCTTGCTCTTGAATTTTCATTGTACTAGTATTTTCTTCCTGGGTATCCAATTTGCTGGTTTCTGAATTGAATGTACTGCGTGTATCAGTCAAGGCCAAGTTAGTTTTTTCACTCCCAAGTTTTTCCACAGATGATTCAGAATCTGATAGCAAAAGAGGTGTGAGTCTTTTAATTGAATGTCCCATGTACTCTGAACTCAATTTTGTGCCCAATTCTTCTGGCTGCATTTGACCACCAAGATCTGAATCTGCATGTCCTCCATGCCGTGTGATCAACTTTGAGCCCAATTTTTCTGTCTTTGAGTGAGAAGCAGGTTGTAAATCTGCCTGCTCTCCATACTGTGCACTTAATTTTGATTCCTTTGGCTGCTTTTTATGTTTTTTTTCTTTCTTCCTTTTCTTCTTTTTCTTCTTCTTCTTCTTCTTGCTTTTGTGTTTTTTGTTCTTTTTTGACTTTTTTCTTGGAATTTCATCTTCTACTTCGTCAGTGGGGCCTCTTTTTGTACAGGGAGAGCTATTTTTCACTGAATCTTCCTCTACACCTAAAAAAAAAATAGAGAAATTTATTTAAAACTAATTTTATAAAAAGACATTCAAATATCAATATTTTAAACCAGTATTTGGGCACAGGTGCACATAAAGTTATACACAACCTGAAGTCAACATTTTTTTCCTGATATACATCACGAGTTACATTTTCCCTCAGTAGGAGCTTCAAATGTTTGGGTAAAAAACAAAAATTTAGCTTTCAAAAACATTAAACCAATCTTCAAACTGCCTCTTGCCAATTTTTTGCTAGGATTTCTACACTTAAAACAACAAATAAGACTGTTAAGATGATGTGATAGCAACTGACCTTTGATCAGTAGCTAAAACACTTATAATGTGCAAAGACTATTCCTGAAAAAAATAGCACACCTTACAAAATTACACAACTGGAAAGAAAATGTGCCATTTGCATGATCCAATAAAAAGACTTCAACAAAACTTTTACTTTAGTTGTTAAAATACATGTCTTTAAGATTTTTTTAAGTGACAGGTCAACATTTTCCTAAAATTGAATGTGTATGTTTAAAAAGCCTTAACAAACATTTAAGAAAATTTCTCAAGGTTATTTATTAATTCCAACTGAAACACTGTTTCTTAAAAAAATAAAATAAAAATTTTGCAACCACACATTGCAGCATTTGCTTGTACATGAAGACGAGCAAAAAAATGATCAGAAGCTACAAATAAAACTGAATTCAAATTCACTAGCTTTCATTACCAAGTCTGAGAGAACTTGAGAAATACACAAAGAACTTAAATAGTGAGGTATACAAACATCTTAAAGCCCACTTAAGTACGCCTCAATCCTGCAAAGATTTACACATGTGCTTAACTATGCACTGAGTAGTGCCACTGAAACCAATGGCATGTGAGGTAAGCATGTAAATACTTGCAGAATTGGGCGCTAAAGTGTTATTAGTAAGCACATCATTTTTAATACAGTATATAATTCTAGTCTGCCGGGTTCCTTTAAAAAAATGATTGCACTGAAAAAAAATTTTTGTACGTTGCAGCAACTCAGCAACCCTAAGCTATATCACAGGACTATGATTTACTTCTATCCTCAAAACAATACTTAAAAGGAGAAAGTGATCTTGGAATAAAAGAGTTGATATAAAAAGTAAACATTCAGATACTATGATGATGGGCATACTATAAAACGCATATGTCCCTGATCAAGAAAACATGCATGTAACTTTACACACGAGTGTTTTTATCACTATGGACTATATTAGCTAAGTATTTTAATTTTAAAAAATGGTATTTCTATCCATGTTCCTTTGAATGCCATGAAGAGTATCAATAATATAGGATCAGTGTCCTTTTCTGCACAACTTTTTCAATAAATCCCAAATCACTGCTGTAGCTTCACCTTTACTATTACTGATGGGAGCATTATCACATAATGGTTGCAAGTCTTTTTACTACCAAATTATCTAGTCTTCTTTTGAGAAGAATTAGACAAGTTTTAAAAACACGAATGCCCAGTTTGCACTAGTGCGCCTCCTGTTCCTTGTACTATTCGACCAACACCAGTTCTACACCAACTGCAAGGAAGATTTCTGAAAATGCTCAATGTAGAAAAGCCATAGTACATTACGGAAAGAAGGAACATCAGAAAAAATTGCAAATGTAGCCTTTGAGATTATTCACATCAAAGATCAACCACAAAGTTCTACATTGTCTTCTGTGGAAACACTTAGAATATATACTTACCAAGTGCACAGCAGTCCTCTCATTTCCGTGACAATGAAAATGCATTTTTGTAACCAAGCAGGACCCCAATACTGCCAACACTTACATACACAAGTAACTTTATTCATGTGAATATCCCATTGAAATCACTGTAACTACTCAAATGTAGACAATGCTTGCAGGACTCGTTTTTGCTGGATTCATTGTTATCAGAGGGTCTATACAGCCATTTTATTTAGTGTATTACATTTGAAGCAACTGAAAGCTGAATGCCTGTTTTTTTCCAATTATAAGTACATTATTCACTAATACCACCACCAAGGAATTACTTTATTTCATACCTTGCTATCTGATTAATATACCTAGCCATACAATTTTGTAGTTTGATAAACGATGTAAGGAGTAATCCTATAGACCTTACTCAGGCAAAACTTCCATTAGTTTCAGTAAGTTCTGCCAGAGTTAGAACTGCACAACAATACCTTGAAGAAGATACTTATGAATTGTCACATGCCTTATTTCAAAAGTAATCTTTAAAGAGGCACTTGTCAACTAAGAAAAAAAATTATATTCTCTGATTTTTTTTTTATTCTGTTACTGTCACAAATAAAATTGATTACTACTATAACAAAGAAATAAGAGGGGAAGATTACTTTTCTCTTAATTTGTGCACTTGACAGCACTATGTGGATAATCAGTTTCAGAGTTTATAGAATACATGTTTGTCAGACCAATTTTGTGTAGGTTTATCAGCACTATGAGGGGGAGACAAAATCCTTTGTAAAATATCATAAAACCATTAAAAAAGTATCAGGGAAGTGCATGGCAAGAGTAGCACTGGAAACTTTTATTTAATTTTCAAAAAACTGACTAGATTTACTCTTTATAGTGTCCCCTTGAAGAAAAACATATTTGCAATGTTTAAGCATTTTCATTTACCTGATTTACACTGTAGCTCTGTATCAAGGGCCCCAGACAGTACTTCCTCTATTTTCTGAACTATCTGATCATTCTGAAGACTCCCAGCACCCGTAACTGTGTCATCTGAAGTGTTTGCTTGCTCAGCTGGGATTGTTTCACCATTCTGCTGGCCTTCTACCTTTCCACTAACCAAGAAAAATATTAACAAAATTCAAGTAATTTCGAGCTTTATTTTTATTTTTTTAAAAGGTAATGTATTCACATTTCTTACAGCCAAACCTTCTAAAGAATATTTTGGCCTCCTGAAGAGGCCTTGCACTTTAGTGAAATATTCATCTTTTGGTTTGTTTTACTTACTGCGTTCTTAGACAAAATACTTTGTTAGCCACTAGAACTATGCCAAAGGGAGGAAAATATTTTCTCACTGTTTCATCCCAGGCCTTTTCACAACACAGAAATTTCATTTCCCTCTTCTCTCCCCGCCCCCGCCACCCCCCCACAAAAAAATCCCATCCCACCAAGCACTCTTTTTCAGACTGAAAACACACCAGCGTGCACGTGTTGTGAGGCGCATCAAAGCATTGCGAAATTAGCCCATCCAAACTTGTTATTTTCACTGAAAAGCTGGACCGCCCGGAGGGGCAGCGGCCTGGTGGCCCCGTAACCGGATGTCGCCGCTGAGCGCCGGGCCAGGCCCCGTATGTTCGAGTGACCCGCAACGGCCGCCCCTCCCCCGTCCCGAGATTGCCCCTCCCCCCCAACTGTCCCCTAGTTATCCCTCCCTGCCCCCATCCTCCCTCCCACCCACTGCCCCCATCCCGCAACTGCCCCCAGACACCTCTCCCCGCCCCCACCCCGACTCCGCTCACACTAGGCTCCCGTCCCACTTCGCCTCTCCCACGGCCCCGAGCCGGCTCGTTACCCGCCCAGCTGCTGCTGCTGCTCCTGCTCCTCCTGGATCTCCCGGAACTTGCTGACCACAAAGGACCGAAAGATCTGCTCGATGTTAGTCGCCATGACAGCCCCACGGCTCGACTCCCCCTCCATCCGCAACGCGGGTCCTCCACTACCCCACAATGCACCACTGCAAGAAGCCACGGGCCAGCCCCCGCCGCGGACGCGGTCCCTTTATGCCCTCCCGCCATTGGTCGCCCTCTGTGGAACCAGAGGCATGACGGGACGTCAATCAGCCGCTCTGCCCCCACAGGGAACCATAGAGCGCAGCCTCTCTCTAGTGGGGGGGAGGGGACCGTGGACGTTCCCCTCCCCCCGCAGGTGCCTGGGGAGGGGGATGGGCCCCGGCAGCCATGTTGCTGCACCGAGTCCGCCCCCCCCCCCCAAAATCCACACAGAGCGCTGGCGGGCTCGGGGCCGCGCTGCCCCTCCCCCCACGGGATGAAACGCACCCCCCTTTCCCCCACCGGGCCGGTAAACGGGCTCGGCCTGGGCGGGGGCTGCCCCAGGATCGCGTACGCCTGTAGACGGGTGGCGGGGGCTCGGTTGCCCGCCTGCCCGGCCCTACTCACCTCCGCGCAGGCCGGGGATCCGGGGCCGTGACCGCCTGGAGCCCGAGCCCGCCGCCTCCGGCCGGGCCCGCCGCCGCCAGTGGGAGCTGCGCCATGGGGCTCAGACAGCGCGCCGCACCAGGCCCCGCACTTCCCTGCGCCTCCCGTGCGCGAGAGAAAGACGGCGGGTCGCCGCTGCAGCCGGGGGTGCGGCACGGCTCCGTGCGCTGGTGGCTGCACACACACACACACACACACACACACACAGCAGCTGTGTAAAGTCACGCACAGGGCAGAGCGTGTTTACGGAGAGACATGTGAGGGAAACCCCAGCTCTTAGGAAGCCTGGATCTGACCTGCGTCTGCAGGTTTGGCGGGGGGACCGGAACCCAGAACTAAATTCAGATAAATAAATAAACCCCAACCTGAAAGTCAGCGTCTGCCTCGGCTCCGTTAGCCAGACAATGCCTGGTTTGGGCAATGTTTTACTAGAACATCACTAGAAACGGGATATTATCCCCCAAGCACTTTCTCACACACATATTTTGGTGTTCCACTGATGCAGCCTTACCCCTTTCCGTATTTGGTCTGAGAGAAAATAGCCAAATCGTGTGATGGCATACAGTTATGTGATGATTCTGCATTCTTGGGTGACAACGTTAATTTTTCAAATAATAATTTACCCAAAGTAAAGTCTATACATTGTATATTTCCTCAAGACAAGCTGCATGTGTGACAGTTTCTGGAAAAAAGAGTACTTGTGGCACCTTAGAGACAAACACATTTATTTGGGCATAAGCTTTCGTGGAAAAGCCACCCTACACTAATTTGTCAGCAAATCAATTGCTGTTGAGGTCTTATTTATAATCTGTGCCATGGGACAAATTCAGTGCTATTTGTTGCCCCCATGCAGACCTTTGATGACAGTGGTTATATGCAGTATATGTGTTAGTGCAGAATGTGCCCCAATGCTAACTGAAAAGTACTGTGTTTTCAGTTACAAGATGGTTAAGTCCAAACAGACTGTAAAGAGTTACAAACAGATCTCACAAAACTAGGTGACTGAGCAACAAAAATGGCATTTTAAATTCAATGTTGATACATGCAAAGTAATGTATAGTGAAAAGTATAATCCTAACTATAGACAAAATGATGGGGTCTAAATTAGCTGTTACCATTGAAGAAAGAGATCTTGGAATAATCATGGATAGTTCTCTGAAAACATTCGCTCAATGTGCAGTGGCAGTCAAGCTAATAGAATGTTAGAAACCATTAGGAAAGGAATATATAAGAAAACAGAAAATATCATAACGCTGCTATATAAATCATCCACACCTTGAATACTGCACGCAGTTTTGGTCACCCATCCCAAAAAAGAAAAGGAGTACTTGTGGCACCTTAGAGACTAACCAATTTATTTGAGCATAAGCTTTCGTGAGCTACAGCTCACTTCATCGGATGCTGTAGCTCACAAAAGCTTATGCTCAAATAAATTGGTTAGTCTGTAAGGTGCCACAAGTACTCCTTTTCTTTTTGCGAATACAGACTAACACGACTGTTACTCTGAAACCTGTCATTATGCAAGGCATCTCAAAAAAATTATAAATGGAAAAAGTATAGAGAAGGGCAACAAAAACTATTAAGGGTATGGAACAGCTTCTACCTGAGGAGAGATTAAAAAGACTGGGACTTCATCTTGGAAAAGAGACAATTATAGAGGTCTATAAACTTATGAATGCTGTGGCGAAAGTAAATAAGGAAGTGTTATTTAGCCCTTTGCAGAACACAAGAATTGAAGGTCAACAAATAAAATTAATAGGCAGCAGGTTTAAAATAAAAGGAAGTATTTCACACAATGCACAGTTGTTAAGGAAAAGTTAGCACATGTGACTCCATTTTGGTTTGGGGCCCACCATTGTTTAAATGCCAGCACATCATACATCAGGAGGAGTGATCCTTAGACACTGAATCCCTGTGAAAATCCTCCTCCTTGTCTCCAGCCTGGCTTGACTCCCAGTATCTCGTTTTTGTCAGTCTCTAACTCACTGTCTCTTGGCCTTGATGTGAGGCCTCCCATCCTGATAATAAAAGTTACTGATACATGGCTTTAGGACCATGCTGTGTAATTAACATACTGGTATAGCACGAGGAATGCACCAAGCAGGGATAGGTGGTAGATAAGACAAGGGTTTGTTTATTGGCTAAGGTTTCCGATGCACGAGGGCAACATGCTTTGCTAAAAAGTATATAACCTTTGTAAAATCTGTATTCAGGGTCCCCCCCTGGCTAGCAGGGGGGCACCACGCTCAAGCGTAATAAACGTAGTGTCTTTTGGGAACTCTGCAGTTGTGGACTTTGTTTCTGTGCCTCAGCCTAGGTTCGAACTGTGCGTGACCTATCTGGTATAATTTGCAGCATTGGTGTGCGTGTCCTATCAGGTATAATTCGCAGCATTGGTGTGCGTGTCCTATCAGGTGTAATTTGTAGCATTGGAGTGCATGTCCTATCAGGTGTAATTCGTAGCATTGGTGTGCGTGTCCTACCAGGTGTAATTCGTAGCATTGGTGTGCATGTCCTACAAGGTATAATTCACAGCAGTTGTGTGCGTGTCCTACCAGGTGTAATTCGTAACACAGTCAACCTGTGGAACTCACTCCCGGGGGATGTTGTCATGACCAAAACTATAACTGGATTAAAAAAATATGGCTATAAACTATAAGCTTGGCTATAAGCAAAGATGGTCACAGCTGCAACCCCGTGCTCTTGGTGTCCCTAAGCCTTTGACTGCTAGATGCATAGACTGGACAATGGGATGCATAGATGGACAATTGCCATGTTCTGTTCATTCCATTTGAAACCTTTGATAAATAAGAATTAAAGCATTTGATACTACTCTGACAATATTACACATACTTTAGACAAGAATGAGAGGATTACCAAGAAATCTCATTGGTGTGAAAAATTCTCAGACTGAATCATTTATTTCAAACCTCGCTCACGTAGACCTTGCTAGATTGAAAAAAGATGTTTGTTTCAATTGAGTTAGCGCAATCAAAGTAGTGTAGCTCAATTGAAAACCAGGCTAAACACTAGTGTAGACAGTGTAACAACTTAATCTAGATTGGTGGTAAATGAGATTTTCAACTGAATTGAACTAGTTCCATTGAGCAAACTTAAATTAAAAAAATATAATTTTTCTAGTTCATACAAGGCCATAGTGATTATATATGGGTCAATTACTGTTGACCAGTTTAGGGTCCAATACTGCAATCATTTATGCTCTGGAATAATTTTTCTCCCCATAATAGTTCCATTGAAGTCAATCGTACCACTTAAAAGACAAAAACTACTCCAGAGCTTGATTGTGGGATTATTTTTTAAACCAATGATTCTTTGAGTTACGCATATATGTAAAAGTATTTAATAAACTGATATTTTATTTTGATACTCATAATTTAAAAAGATCTGATGCAACATGATACTGTGCCTTCTCAGAGCATATAATTTTTCATGCATACACTATTTGCATTCAGAGGAATTACGTACTCCTATGAAGATATGAGCAAAATTCAGCAAAGAGTGAGTCCTTCACAACTATATTACAACTCTTGGAAAGCAAAGAAACTGCAGCAAGATGAATAACATCTTTGCGCAGTGGTGCTGGAACAATTTTTATAATGGAGGTGCTGAAGGCGGAAGACATTGTATTTGGATTGGTTATTACTACTTCAAGACAGGGGGTGCATCAGCACTCCTAGTTCCAGCACCTATGCCTTTGTACCATTTTAATGCTAAATTTAACATGCTACAGCACCCACACAATTCTTCATAATTAAAGCTGATATATATAATAAGCATAAGGTATTATTTGTTATTTAATACTATAATATTCCCAAGAGCATTTGCCCTAGTAAAATAGTAAACAGTACTAGTCTTAGTAGGGTATCTTCCAATTAACCCAATTAACTATCAATGACAGGTTTCAGAGTAACAGTCGTGTTAGTCTGTATTCGCAAAAAGAAAAGGAGTACTTGTGGCACCTTAGAGACTAATCAATTTATTTGAGCATGAGCTTTCGTGAGCTACAGCTCAATGAAGTGAGCTGTAGCTCACGAAAGCTCATGCTCAAATAAATTGGTTAGTCTCTAAGGTGCCACAAGTACTCCTTTTCTTTTAACTATCAATGTTACACTATACAGTGATGTTATATTTCCTCCATTAGATCATAGAATCAAATAATCTAGAGATGAAAAATATCTATTAGCTGTAGTCCGTAACCTTGCAATGCAAAATTATTCACTGTTGTACATTTTCTGGTGTTTGTCCTATCTAGTTGTAAATGCAGCCAGGATGAGGCTCAACTACTTCCCGTGGGAAATTATTTCACAGTCTATTAGACTGCCACCCGGATACTGCAATCAGATCTACATAAGCACATCACTACATTTATGAAGAGCTGCATTGAAGTCAATGGGGCACCCCATAGACACATCGATCCTCCTGTCCAGAGCTCTTTGTAGCTCCAAGGCCTGCATGTGTCAAAAGAGCCCTCTGTTGTAAATAAATGACTGTAAAATCCCTAGCTTCATGCACAGATAGACTGTGAACTGTTAGTGGCATTCACTATCAGTTTTCTATTTCTTATTTTCTTGATTTATTAGTATAAAAAGTTCTCTTCCTCCGTTTACAATCCCTCCCATTCATTGCTTTTTCCTTTCTTCTACCTAAAGGGTTAATCAAGCATGAACATTTGATGTTGCTAAGAATTCTGGGAACTGGTCTGTCGTTTGCCGAAATTGCTGCAAAAGGTTTAGTAGTCTGGCAGGCGGACGTGCTCTGCTCTCTTTCTACAGTAAGTGTTTCGTTCGTTTTTTTTAGAAATGTGTTCTGTCTAATGCACGTTGTGCATTCATGCTAGCGGAGTTGCACATGTGTAGGTTTTGCAATGAGGCATTTGAAAGAAATAATGTTTTAAGAGACAAATTTGTAGGAGGAGATTTATTCTGTGATCTCAGAGATGGCCATGTGCTTGGTCTGTGCTGTTTGATCTTCCGTAAAATGGCTTTTCCTCTTCACTGTTGTAGGAACAGCATTTTGAATGTCAACCCGTGCTCACTGTATTTATGTGAGCCCTCCCTTTCAACTGAATGACTTGCATGAGTAAGACGAGCAACATTTGTTCTTGTATAGCTAGAACAAACTTGGGTGGGTGCGTTTAATTTTAAAACTGTGGTTATAGAGCTATAGCTCACGAAAGCTTATGCTCAAATAAATTGGTTAGTCTCGAAGGTGCCACAAGTACTCCTTTTCTTTTTGGTTATAGCATTGTAATTATTGCAACTGCAAATTGCTTCTTCTACTGCTTGTTTTATTATTTATAAGGGCAATAGGATTTTTTTTATTTATATGAATTTAAAAATAGCTGTTCTTACTCTTGCTCAGCATTGCATCTCAGAAACTAGAAATTTAAATTTTGTTTCTTTCATTATGCACACATACTGGCTTGTTATGTTAGTATTATATAAATGCTACACTGTTTTAGTTTTTGGCTTTTAACAAAGTGAATATTAAACTTTTGACCTATCTTGGTTTGATTTTTAACCTACTTTTATTCTTTCCCTTAGTTGCAAATTTGGGATACTACCAAAATTGGCATTGTCCTCTTAAATTCTTTAAATTCAGCTAGGGAAGCTTGAAATTAGTGGTTAAATTTGCTGACATTTGTTGTTATCTTTTTTTAAAGTATATTTACTTTAAATATGTAAGTATATATGTTGAAAATATTTATGCAGGAAGGAAAATGCTTCTTTCCTTTCCTTTATTCTCTCTAGGCCTTATTCTGCAATCTTTACCTAGGTCTGGATCCTGAAAGCACTCTGACCTCTTACTGAATATAATTAGGGTTACAGGTTTGAGTATCTGTTGGGATGAGGCCACCAAAATTCCCATTGATTTTTAGTATTGGTTTTCCAGTGTGTGTTTCCCTAAATTAGGAGCGGAATATGGCTTCAGGTGACTGCTTGTACTTTAGGAAGAATTTTGAGACAAGGTATAACTGTTATGACCGAATGATTTGAGTTCCTTCTAAAAGGCCAATCCTTTTTTCTCCCTGCCAAAGTCATTTTTCTCATCTGTTGCTTCAGCCATGTCACCCTCCTCTAGAGTCACTTTGCTGAGAAAGCAGTGGACTGGGATTTAGGAGATCTGGGTTCTATTTCCACTTCTGGCACTGGCCTGCTGGATGACACTTCAGCTCTCTGTGCCTCATTTTCCCCCTTTAGAAAATGGGAATAATGAAATTGGCCTCCTTTTATAAAGTGCTTTGAGATCTATAGCTGAAAAGCCTTAGGTAGGAGGTATAGGTGTCATTAGTCACTGGATCCCCATTGCTCTACACATGAAGTTTAAATTCTGTGATCTTCTTTCCAAGATTCTAGGTACAGAGCCTCGGCCAAACTTTTCATAGGCTTCTAAATTAACATCCATATTTACGTACATAATTAAGTTGTCTGGTTTTTGTGTTTTGTTTTTTTTTTCCAGAAGTGTTCAACATCCAGAAACTCAATGCAGTTCTGTAGAAGCTGGGGGTGCTCAGTGCTGTGAAAATCAGGCTATTTATGTAGATCCCCCTGATTCAATGGAACTATTCATGTGTGTAAAATTAAGCGTATGCAGTCTTTTTTTTTATATACTTTTTTATTATTTTGTGTGTGTGTGTGAAGGGCTGAGCTTCTCTCAAGGTACTCTTAACTCAGATTATTTTATCTCATTGGTGTGGTGTAGTCAGTAAGGCGGTGGCATTGGGACTGGGTTCATCAATTTAACTGGAGATTGACTTTCTCTTTTGTCATTGTGTGTCTGGCTACTGAGTGTCCCTTCTCTCAGATCAGCATTATCTAGAGTTAAGTACATTCTCCGTCCTGGTTTCAGCCTCTGTGTCAAGCACAAATGGAGTAACTTGCAGAATAAATCTTTAAAGAATGTGTTTTAATTTCTGTGGCTCTTGTGATAACCTTGCTTTTCAAGTCTGTATTCTTGTGCTCTGAGGTTCCATACGCTGCCATGGGAACATGCTTATTGGATTTGACTCATTTAGGAATAAGAGATAACTGTCTAATACATTATATTATTTTTAAATAAGAAAAAAATGTTTTCCTCTTAGATTATTATCCTTCACTGTGGCCAGCCCCTTAACCTTTCTTCCCTTTTTTCTTTTACTTGCTTACCTTTCACATCAAACATTTTTACTATAAGTGATGATTTTTCATTCCATCACAGGCTGATTAGACCATCTCTAGGACCAGTGTGAAATTTTTTAAAAACATTAATTTTTTTCATGAAAGTGAGTAGATAGCTTTTAAATGGACACGTCACTTTGCAATCAATGTATTTTAAAAATATTTATATAAATCTGAAGTGTCTGTTTCATCAGCATGTCGTTTCGGAAAGCTACCGGTTTAGAGCACCTGAAAATATGTTTTTTAAAACTAAATTTATATAGCTAATGGTGAAGTATTTCATGCTTAATTTTCTGAACTCTTCTCTCCTCCCCCCACAATTCATGATTTATTCAGGGGTTTTCTTTATTCTTCAAACTCTATTTTTGTTTTTGTTAAAATGTTCGGTCTCTGAAAGAGTCTTCTATTTGGTACAAGACTTAAAAATGTTATATCATATAGAATTGAAATATCTTCTGAAAAATGTCTGGGATCTTTCTGCCCATAATTTGCTATGAAGACTTTTTAGGTTTAAAAACATGCTTTTTCATATATATTCATGATATTAAACCAAGTGACCCCTTTGTAGTGGAAGCCATGCTCTGAATAGTAACAATTCCCAGGGAAGACAAGTTTCTAGTGTCTAGCCCTTGAAAGGAGCAAAACTAGGTAGCTGCTATATGGAGAGAAGGTAGCAGGGTTTGAGTCATGCTTTCAGCAGACTAACTACATTTCTCATGAAATATGGCTGATTTGGGTATGAGGCACATACCTTGTCTTGCTGATGGGCTGAAAACCTGCTATCAGTCACAGCTGTCGTAAGGTCACTTTTTAACCATGGAACAGTTTGTCAAGGGTCATGGTGGATTCTCCATCACTGACAATTTTTAAATCAAGGTTGATTGTTTTTTCTAAAAGATATACCCTCGGAATTATTAGGGGAATTTCTGTGGCCTGAGTTGTACAGGAGATGAGGCTGGATGATCACAATGGTGCCTTCTGGACTTAGAATCTATGAATTTTGCGGGGAGACTAGCTCTCTGACAGTTCTTTCTTACCCTTTTACATAGAAGTTCTGGTCTTTAGCCTTCTGTAAATAGAGCTTGCATGGATGCATATCCAACGTGAATACTGTGCCAAATGTTTATCTGCGCTGCTTTGGGTGAAACTGTACACATGTACATGGGTGGGTTGGTGACCAACCTCTTCATGGAAGAAATGCAGGAAGACAAATGGGATTTAAGTGCCATGTTTGCTAAGATTACAACAAAGTGCTGTTTTTTCAATTTGAATAAAATTCTTATTTAATCGATGTTCTTCCTCCTAATGAATGTAAGATGGTTTGGACAGCAAAGACACAAGACCCCCTTATTGACCACGTGAAATTTATTGTTAAGCATTAAAAAGAATTAAATTAAAGTGGTTGTGGTTGCTTCCCTCTGCATGAAAGGCTTTTAAAAATTTATTTTCACTATTTAATAATACTGTTAACTCTGTCTATTTGATATGTGTATAAACAACTGCCTTGTATGTATTATGGTTTTAAAAAAAACCTCTTTTTTGCCACTAGTACCTTTTACATTCAGGCTTAGCAACACTAGTTTGTAGCTACTGGCATTCTGCTTAGACGAATTGTCCTTTACTGGATGGCTTTTTCAAGTTCTAACTGATAGACTGGTCTGCTGTGGATATTATAGATCAGAAGTTCTCAACCAGGGGTCCTGGGGCTGCGAGCAGGCTTCAGGGAGGCCACCAAACAGGGCCAGCATTAGACTCACTGGGGCCCATGGCAGAAGTCTGAAGCCCAGGGCCCTGAACCCCATCACTCGGGGTTGAAGCAGAAGCCTGAGCAATGTGGTTGCGTGGGGCCGCAGGCAACTGCCCTGTTTGCTGTCCCCTAACACTGGCCCTGGCTTTTATATGCAGGAAAACAATTGTGGCACAGGTGGGCTTGGTTAGTCTTAGTTCATTTGGGGGTTCCCCCAGCTAACTCTCAATGAATCACTGGGAGTGTTTCCACTGATTTTTTGGGGAACGTTGGAACAGACCCCGGATTAGCTCCTTGCAGGGTCAGGCTGCTTTTTGTTTTATCAGGACATGCTGCTCTTCATGTGTTTGTCTGTAAAGTTTTGTTTGGAATACGGTTGCTCTGTCCTGAAGAAGATCGAGGTTGGAAGACATTTCCCTGTTTCATCATTCTGACCCTTTCATTTTCATATAAGGTATTGAGAAGATTCTCAGACATCACTTGTGAGAAGTCTTGAGCTCTCCCATTTAGTTTAGCAACACCACTAGACAGATTAGCAAATAATTCTTCACTAGTCCAAAGGGACTTTACCTTTGACATTTTCACATTCTTCAGAAACCTATTTAGGTTGCAAGTATAAAATGTCCTGTGATTAATCACAGCCGGGTCAGTAGTGAACATTTATCCATGTCATAAAACTACTGTGTAATTTTGGTACAGTGGGTAGTCTGGTAAGGAGAGAACCAGGAATAGTATAGGAGGTTCATGTTGATGTGCACTGGCAGAACTCCATGGAAAAACTTCTGTGGCATTTGTGCTGTGCTTGGTTGAGCCAGTGCTATCATTACCTTGCTTTCTTGATCACCACATTTATACACAAACCTGCAGGACAACAATCATGTGAAACAGGCAAAAAAGGCATCTGCCTTTGCAGTGAGTTCCTCTGCTGCTCTGCAGACTAAAGGTGTTAGTTGCTGAGTGCACGCAGTGATGTTGTTGCTTTCCTAACCTGAATATTATTACTTTGGTTGTTTTGCACAGACTGATGGCTGATCAAGTGCTTGTGATTGGTGGCGGAGGCAGAGAGCATGCCCTGGCCTGGAAATTAGCACAGTCACCACATATAAAACAAGTGCTAGTCGCTCCGGGAAATGCAGGAACAGCCAATAATGGAAAGATTTCAAATTCAGGTAATAAACGAAAAAGAGAACCTAAAATAGTATTTTTTTTAATGTGTATTACCAATAGTTGAGCCTAAACTGGTTCATTGATAAATGTAGGGTTCTATCTGTTAGTGTTATAGGAGTTCTTATGTTTCAGACCCTGAATGCTTATAAAGGTGATGTTTGGATAGGGTGAGAAGTAATTAAAAAAGCTTTACTCAGACTGTAATTTATCTTGTGCAGATTATTTCCCCCTCTGCACCAGCTCAGCTGTGCTGGTGCTGCTTTGGGGAGGTGGAGTCAAGACACTACCCACCCTCTTGTGTAGCAAGAGGCCCTGCAGAGGCTGCTGTCTATAAAACAAATGCCTGAATTCTGCCAAGCCTGCTCATAATTTTGACGGATAATATCAATGTTTATTTTTAAGGATTTTTTTTAAGTATTGATTTTCACAGTTACAGAAAACCATGGGGAGGGTCAGATAATCGTTATTTAATGACAGCAGAGATTCGAAACGTTAAAGCTTCATAACTGTTAAGCACACAGTGTCAACATCACGTCAAAATGTATAAAGTAAATCACCTTAAATCCAACTCCAATAAGTTCTCATGCAGCATTTTTCTTACTTCGCCTATCTGGTAATTTCTGTTATGATGATGGAAGTATTTTGTCGTGTGTGTATACAGTAAAATTGACGTTTTCCAATTAAAAATCAAATCCTTCCTAGCCTGCCTATAACACAGGTATCCCACTCTGGTGCTGCCTTATTCCCCTTATGCTTCCTTATTTCCTCTGCACAGGTGTGTAATCTGGGTCACGCTTGTGCCCACAAGGAATGTTAGGTTTGTGTTGAGATATTGCTTATTTAATTATCTGAGAGAATTAGCAAGTTTTTAAGGGTGAATGCTGTAGGTAAGAAAATGTTCTTATCCATGTTTTTCATGTCAGGACGTAATGAGGTTAGGTCAATTCTAGGTACCTTTTTCAGAGGTTTTAAAGTACCTACAGCGTCCATTGGCTTGAATTGGAATTGTTGGTAGTCATCAATTATAAAAGTCAGACCTGAGTTAAAGTTGAGCATCCAAAATTGGTGGTGACTTTTGAAAATGTTGGCTTAAGTGACTTTCCTAAAGTCACACAATGATTCAGGGTATGTCTGCCCTACGGAATAAGGTCGAATTTATAGAAGTCGTTTTTTTAGAAATCGGTTTTATATATTCGAGTGTGTGTGTCCCCACAGAAAATACTCTAAGTGCATTAACTCGGCGGAGTGCTTCCACAGTACCAAGGCTAGAGTCGACTTCTGGAGCATTGCACTGTGGATAGCTATCCCACAGTTCCCGCAGTCTCCGCTGCCCATTGGAATTCTGGGTTGAGATCCCAGTGCCTGATGGGGCTAAAACATTGTCGCGGGTGGTTCTGGGTATATATTGTCAGGCCCCCGTTCCCTCCTTCCCTCCGTGAAAGCAAGGGCAGACAATCGTTTCGCGCCTTTTTTCCTGAGTTACCTGTGCAGACGCCATACCATGGCAAGCATGGAGCCCGCTCAGGTAACCGTCACCCTATGTCTCCTTGGTGCTGGCAGACATGGTACGGCATTGCTACACAGTAGCAGCAACCCCTTGCCTTGTGGCAGCAGACGGTACAGTACGACTGGTAGCCGTCACCGTCATGTCCGAGGTGCTCCTGGCCACGTCGGGGGAGCACCTGGGCAGACATGGGCGCAGGGACTAAATTTGGAGTGACTTGACCAGGTCATTCTCTTTAGTCCTGCAGTCAGTCCTATTGAACCGTCTTATGGTGAGCAGGCAGGCGATACAGATTGCTAGCAGTCGTACTGTACCATCTTTTGCCGAGCAGCCATGAGATGTGGATGGCATGCAGTCCTTCTGCACCGTCTGCTGCCAGCCAAAGATGTAAAAGATAGATGGAGTGGATCAAAACAAGAAATACACCAGATTTGTTCTGTATTCATTTGCTTCCCCTTCTCCCCCGTCTAGGGGACTCATTCCTCTAGGTCACACTGCAGTCACTCACAGAGAAGGTGCAGCGAGGTAAATCTAGCCATGTATCAATCAGAGGCCAGGCTAACCTCCTTTTTCCAATAAGAACAATAACTTAGGTGCACTATTTCTTATTGGAACCCTCCGTGAAGTCCTGCCTGAAACACTCCTTGATGTAAAGCCACCCCCTTTGTTGATTTTAGCTCCCTGAAGCCAACCCTGTAAGCTGTGTCGTCAGTCGCCCCTCCCTCCGTCAGAGCAATGGCAGACAATCATTCCGCGCCTTTTTTCAGTGTGGACGCCATACCAAGGCAAGCATGGAGGCCGCTCAGCTCACTTTGGCAATTAGGAGCACATTAAACACCACACGCATTATCCAGCAGCATATGCAGCACCAGAACCTGGCAAAGCGATACCGGGCGAGGAGGCGACGTCAGCGCGGTCACGTGAGTGATCAGGACATGGACACAGACTTCTCTGAAAGCATGGGCCCTGCCAATGCATGCATCATGGTGCTAATGGGGCAGGTTCATGCTGTGGAACGCCGATTCTGGGCTCGGGAAACAAGCACAGACTGGTGGGACCGCATAGTGTTGCAGGTCTGGGACGATTCCCAGTGGCTGCGAAACTTTCGCATGCGTAAGGGCACTTTCATGGAACTTTGTGACTTGCTTTCCCTTGCCCTGAAGCGCATGAATACCAAGATGAGAGCAGCCCTCACAGCTGAGAAGCGAGTGGCGATAGCTCTGTGGAAGCTTGCAACGCCAGACAGCTACCGGTCAGTTGGGAATCAATTTGGAGTGGGCAAATCTACTGTGGGGGCTGCTGTGATGCAAGTAGCCCACTCAATCAAAGATCTGCTGATATCAAGGGTAGTGACCCTGGGAAATGTGCAGGTCATAGTAGATGGCTTTGCTGCAATGGGATTCCCTAACTGTGGTAGGCCATAGACGGAACTCATATCCCTATTTTGGCACCGGAGAACCAAGCCGCCGAGTACATAAACCGCAAGGGGTACTTTTCAATAGTGCTGCAAGCTCTGGTGGAACACAAGGGACGTTTCACCAACATCAACGTGGGATGGCCGGGAAAGGTACATGACGCTCGCATCTTCAGGAACTCTGGTCTGTTTCAAAAGCTGCAGGAAGGGACTTTATTCCCAGACCAGAAAATAACTGTTGGGGATGTTGAAATGCCTATATGTATCCTTGGGGACCCAGCCTACCCCTTAATGCCATGGCTCATGAAGCCGTACACAGGCAGCCTGGACAGTAGTCAGGAGCTGTTCGACTACAGCTGAGCAAGTGCAGAATGGTG
The DNA here is from genome assembly GCF_965152235.1 of Eretmochelys imbricata. Taxonomy (NCBI): domain Eukaryota; kingdom Metazoa; phylum Chordata; order Testudines; family Cheloniidae; genus Eretmochelys; species Eretmochelys imbricata. The sequence continues at coordinate 165,769,682 of NC_135572.1, forward strand.
GTAGAATGTGCATTTGGACGTTTAAAGGCGCGCTGGCGCAGTTTACTGACTCGCTTAGACCTCAGCAAAACCAATATTCCCACTGTTATTACTGCTTGCTGTGTGCTCCACAATATCTGTGAGAGTAAGGGGGAGACGTTTATGGCAGGGTGGGAGGTTGAGGCAAATCGCCTGGCTGCTGGTTACGCGCAGCCAGACACCAGGGTGTCTTAGAAGGTTAGAAGAGCACAGGAGGGCGCGGTACACATCAGAGAAGCTTTGAAAACCAGTTTCATGACTGGCCAGGCTACGGTGTGAAAGTTCTATTTGTTTCTCCTTGATGAAACCCCCCCGCCCCTTGGTTCACTCTACTTCCCTGTAAGCTAACCACCCGCCCCTCCTCCCTTCAATCACCGCTTGCAGAGGCAATAAAGTCATTGTTGCTTCACATTCATGCATTCTTTATTCATTCATCACACAAATAGGGGGATGACTACCAAGGTAGCCCAGGAGGGGTGGTGGAGGAGGGAAGCCACACAGCACTTTAAAAGTTTACAACTTTAAAATTTATTGAATGACAGCCTTCTTTTTTTTTTGGGCAGTCCTCTGTGGTGGAGTGGCTGGTTGGCCGGAGGCCCCCCCACCGAGTTCTTGGGCGTCTGGGTGTGGAGGCTATGCAACTTGGGGAGGAGGGCGGTTGGTTACAGAGGGGCTGCAGTGGCAGTCTGTGCTCCAGCTGCCTTTGCTGCAGCTGAACCATACACTGGAGCATACTGGTTTGGTCCTCCAGCAGCCTCAGCATTGAATCCTGCCTCCTCTCATCACGCCTCTCTTCAGCCCGCCACCTCTCCTCCCGGTCATTTTGTGCTTTCCTGCACTCTGACATTATTTGCCTCCACGCATTCGTCTGTTCTCTGTCAGTGTGGGAGGACAGCATGAGCTTGGAGAACATTTCATCGCGAGTGCGTTTATTTTTCTTTCTAAGCTTCACTAGCCTCTGGGAAGGAGAAGATCCTGTGATCATTGAAACACATGCAGCTGGTGGAGAAAAAAAAAGGGACAGCGGTATTTAAAAAGACACATTTTATAAAACAGTGACTACACTCTTTCAGGGTAAACCTTGCTGTTAACATTACATACATAGCACATGTGCTTTCGTTACAAGGTCGCATTTTGCCTCCCCCCACCGCGTGGCTACCCCCTCAACCTTCTCCCCTCCCTGTGGCTAACAGCGGGGAAGATTTCTGTTTAGCCACAGGCAAACAGCCCAGCAGGAATGGGCTCCTCTGAGTGTCCCCTGAAGAAAAGCACTCTATTTCAACCAGGTGACCATGAATTATATCTCACTCTCCTGAGGATAACACAGAGAGATAAAGAACGGATGTTGTTTGAACGTCAGCAAACATACACTGCAATACTTTGTTGTACAGTGATTCCTGAGTACGTGTTACTGGCCTGGAGTGGTAAAGTGTCCTACCATGAAGGACGCAATAAGGCTGCCCTCCACAGAAACCTTTTGCAAAGGCTTTGGGAGTACATCCAGGAGAACCGCGAATGCCAGGGCAAAGTAATCCTTTCACATGCTTGCTTTTAAACCATGTATAGTATTTTAAAAGGTACACTGTCAAGGTTCCTCCCCCACTCTGAACTCTAGGGTACAGATGTGGGGACCTGCATGAAAAACCTCCTAAGCTTATCTTTACCAGCTTAGGTCAAAACTTCCCCAAGGTACAAAGTATTCCACCCGTGGTCCTTGGAATGGCCGCTACCACCACCAAACTAATACTGGTTACTGGGGAAGAGCTGTTTGGACGCGTCTTTCCCCCCAAAATACTTCCCAAAACCCTGCACCCCACTTCCTGGACAAGGTTTGGTAAAAAGCCTCACCAATTTGTCTAGGTGACTACAGACCCAGACCCTTGGATCTTAAGAACAATGAACAATCCTCCCAACACTTGCACCCCCCCTTTCCTGGGAAATGTTGGATAAAAAGCCTCACCAATTTGCATAGGTGACCACAGACCCAAACCCTTGGATCTGAGAACAATGAAAAAGCATTCAGTTTTTTACAAGAAAACTTTTAATAGAAAATAGAAGTAAATAGAAATAAAGAAATCCCCCCTGTAAAATCAGGATGGTAGATATCTTACAGGGTAATTAGATTCAAAAACATAGAGAACCCCTCTAGGCAAAACCTTAAGTTACAAAAAAGATACACAGACAGAAATAGTTATTCTATTCAGCACAATTCTTTTCTCAGCCATTTAAAGAAATCATAATCTAACACATACCTAGCTAGATTACTTACTAAAAGTTCTAAGACTCCATTCCTGGTCTATCCCTGGCAAAGACCCAGCATACAGACAGACACAGACCCTTTGTTTCTCTCCCTCCTCCCAGCTTTTGAAAGTATCTTGTCTCCTCATTGGTCATTTTGGTCAGGTGCCAGCGAGGTTACCTTTAGCTTCTTAACCCTTTACAGGTGAGAGGAGCTTTCCCCTGGCCAGGAGGAATTTCAAAGGGGTTTACCCTTCCCCTTATATTTATGACATACACTCACCGGAGGTCCCTTCTCCGCCTGCTGGGTCCAGGAGGCAGCCTTGGGTGGGTTCGGGGGGTACTGGCTCCAGGTCCAGGGTGAGAAAAAGTTCCTGGCTGTTGGGAAAACCGGTTTCTCCGCTTGCTTGCTGTGAGCTATCTACAACCTCATCATCATCTTCTTCGTCCCCAAAACCTGCTTCCGTATTGCCTCCATCTCCATTGAAGGAGTCAAACAACACGGCTGGGGTAGTGGTGGCTGAACCCCCTAAAATGGCATGCAGCTCATCATAGAAGCAGCATGTTTGGGGCTCTGACCCGGAGCGGCCGTTTGCCTCTCTGGTTTTCTGGTAGGCTTGTCTCAGCTCCTTCAGTTTCACGCGGCACTGCTTCGGGTCCCTGTTATGGCCTCTGTCCTTCATGCCCTGGGAGATTTTGACAAAGGTTTTGGCATTTCGAAAACTGGAACGGAGTTCTGATAGCACGGATTCCTCTCCCCAAACAGCGATCAGATCCCGTACCTCCCGTTTGGTCCATGCTGGAGCTCTTTTGCGATTCTGGGACTCCATCATGGTCACCTCTGCTGATGAGTTCTGCATGGTCACTTGCAGCTTGCCACGCTGGCCAAACAGGAAATGAGATTCAAAAGTTCGCGGTTCTTTTCCTGTCTACCTGGCCAGTGCATCTGAGTTGAGAGTGCTGTCCAGAGCGGTCACAATGGAGCACTCTGGGATAGCTCCCGGAGGCCAATACCGTCAAATTGTGTCCACAGTACCCCAAATTCGAGCCAGCAAGGCCGATTTAAGCGCTAATCCACTTGTCAGGGGTGGAATAAGGAAATTGATTTTAAGAGCCCTTTAAGTCGAAATAAAGGGCTTCATCGTGTGGACGGGTGCAGGTTTACATCAATTTAATGCTGCTAAATTCGACCTAAAGTCCTAATGTAGACCAGGGCTCAGTGGGCGAGCAGGAATAATTACTCAGTCCAGGAGAGGGAGCCAGAATTACTTACTCCATTAGATCACACAGCTGCAGAGAATATTTTAATGACTGGCTTATGTTTCCATATATTTCAACTAATATATTATAAACTGTATACTTTAAAATATGTTATTACACATAAAATGAAAATTAATGCAGTAGATATGCATTATATACACATACATACGGTATATTATCCTTGTATAGCATGCGACTAAAATCTGCTTTTGTATGTCTTACCACCTTCTGTGGAAACATGAGCCATGACAGATTTCACACATTCTGAATGTAAAATAAATGCTCTGATCAGGGCCTTTCAACCTTTTTTTCATTTGTGGACCTCTAAAAAAAAATATGAATGGAGGTGTGGACCCCTTTGGAAATCTTAGACATAGTCTGCAGACCCCAGGTTGAAAACCATTGTTCTGTGGTAACGACAACCTTTTGTGGATCCCTTACACATAGTTTGCGGCCGCCCCGAGGTCTGCGGACCACAGGTTGAAAACCACTGCTCTGTAACTTCCACCTCAGGGTTCAACCAATGAAATGCCATATTTATTTTTCTCTATCTTATTTTTCCATTTGCAGTGTCATCAACCAAACAGAACAAATCTGTTGCTTGTTTTTGAGGGTGAGGGGAAGGGAATGAGCATTCCCATGGAAATCATATGATCCCTCTGCATCCACAATGTTAAACAAAGAGGTTTGTCCCTGTGTTAAATCAAGTTAAAGTCAGTTTGCATGAGGTCCAGATGATTAAATTAAATATGTCATTTAAAGAATACTGTTAGAATTATTACACTTTTCTGTCACTTTCCCAGTAAAAAAAGATGCATTTATCTACATACTGGAGAGTCTGGCCCCAATCCAACAAATCATGAACATCATTTTAGCTACTTGAGTAGTCCCCTCAAAAGCCGTTTAAGTACTTCGCTGGACTGGAGCTGCAATGAATGTGTGTTAAGGGGTAAATCCAAGCCCCTTCAGGCATTCAAGGGGCATAACCTGGATTTGTGAGGAGGGGTGAATTCATATTCTGTGGCCTGGGGGGGAAGGCTTCATCCCACTTCCGCCCACTCCCCTTGCATCTCTGTAGAGCCAAGACTTGCTGCTTGGGCCAGGAACTCAGTCTAGATTTCAGCATGTGTGAGAAAATAAGAAATAATTACACAGAGGCATGTGAGCCTTATTATGTTCTAAAGCATGGGGATTTAATCCTTTTCCCATGTATGTCAATGGGAGTGTTGCCACTGACTTCAGTCTAATCAAGTTTTGCTCCTGGAAGTCTATCCTTCCCTCTCTTTGGCAGTGATGTACAGCAGGATGCACAAGATGCCCTTTAATTAGCACTGAAATCCTATGTCTCGTGATTTTTTCAAAGGAAATAATGAACATTTAAAAAAAAATTTCTCTTTCACAAAAGGTTTATAGTACTATCGCAGTTAAACAACACCTGTCTCTTAAAAAAGTGGCTTAATGGGTAACTTATTTTGCAAGTCATTGAGGTAAAAAAGGATATCAGATCTTTTTAAATAAATAAATAAATAATCTAATACCAGTTTTCCCAAACTTTCGTCATAGTGGCCAAAACTTTCAAACCTGGGTGTCTGAAGTGAGACTGCTAACTCCATATTTAGGCACCTGAATAAAAGTGCTTTGTTTCGCAAACATGATGAGCACCCACTGACTTCACTGGGATTTCTGGGTGTACAACACTTCTGATGACTTTTTTATTTTGGTGCCTGAATATGGAGTTAGGAGTCAAACTTTAGGCACCCAGGTTTGAAAACTCTGGCCTCTGTTCCTTTCTTCAGCATAGAATACAATAGTCCTATGCCAAATTAATGGTTTCAGAAAGAATACAAAAATATTCTCTTTCAGCTTACACCCTCATGAAAATTATGTTCCACAGTAAACAGGAGCATTTTGGAATAATACGTGAACAAAATGACTCATTCATTGTTCTTTCTTGGTGGGACATTCGCACATGCTGTGGATCCTCTGCTAACGTTTTGTATGTCATAATGTCTGTTTTTAGCTGAGTCCTGCAGGAAGACAATACAGGGAGTAGTATAATGTCTTGATTTTTTTCCCCAAGCTATTCTAACCTGTGCCAGTGCTGGGACAGACAATCAGAAACCCATAGTCAGGTCGCTCTGACAGAGCACCCCTTACTTGGCTGCATTTAGTAGAAGCTGGGCACAAGAGAGAATCTCACCTGGAGCTGGGGTGTGCACATAGAGGGGATGCTGCAATCTGACATGATGCTTTTATTTGCCAGTGGCAGTATTGCTAATCTCAAGGGTTTAAACAATCAGGATATAATCCTGTGGATTTAATTTGGTTTTTGTGGCAACCTAAAATACCGCAAAACTCTCTACCGCAAAACTCTCACCTTTCTCAGTATATTTCCCGTCCTGTGAACATGCAGCATAGCATCCTCGTTAGCAACACTACATCATGAAAAGAGAAAAAGGCTTAAAGCAAAATATTCCAGGACTAAGGAGGATGTATGCTTTTGCTCTCTTTTTCTCAAATGGCGAGAGTAGCTTCAGACTGCTGTCACTCGCATTGCAAATGACCAATCCAGCTCAGAACTGTGTGAGTTCAGGTGACTCAGCCCACTGTTGACGTTGGATTTATTTATTCTGGATAAAAGTCGTGGGATAATATTGCCTCTTTGCAGAGCTTTCATCACACAATTTGATATTTAGTCTCTTGGAAGCTTTCTCTTTTATTTTATATGTAAATCTTCTGTTCATCATTATACTCTCTGTTTAAATTTCTCTTGCATCTTTTGACAGCCATCTCAATCAGTAATCATGCCGCTCTTATCCAGTTCTGCAAAGACAATGAGATCAAACTTGTGGTGGTTGGCCCAGAAGTTCCTCTTGCTGCTGGTAAATTTAAAATAAATTGTTGTTAAAGTTCCACCCACTTATTGCCATATAACTGTTCATGGAATTATGGGTTTTAATTTATTGCATCAGATGTGCTGGAAAAAATTACCACTGCTGAGGATAGTTGTTGTTTGTTTATTTAGAGGCTTTCTGTGGCACTATAGTATCTGAGCACCTTGTAAACTTTACCTGATTTATACTGTGATGTAGGGAGGTATTAATATTCAAATTTTGCAGATATGGCACTGAGGCACAGCGTGATTAAAGGTCTAATTTTTGGAGGTGCTGAATACTTGCAATGTTTGTTGAAGTTAATAGGATTTGTGGGTGGGCACAGTATCTCTGCAAATCAGGCTCTAATTGACTTGCCCAAAGTCATGCAGGCAGTCAGGAATAGAAACCAGAATCTCCTGATTATTATAATCTGTGCTGAAGAAATATTCTCAGTGTATTTTTTGGTTTTATATTGTTTTGTTTTTGTTTGAGGGCCAGTTTCATATCGGGGGGGGCACGGGACTTTCAGGGTCCCCTAGGTTAATGGAATATTAGGCCTTCTTCTCTTCCCATTGAAGTCAATAGCAAGTCTCCGAATGTGTTTATTGAGAATAGGTACAGGCCCATTGTTCCTTGAAGTTCCAGGTGGTTGTATTCTGATGAAATGCACATTTCTGAAGGTTCTTATTCGAGTAGTTTAAAATTTATGATGTCCTTAACTATTTAGATCTTTTCTTTTAAGTGCTTGGGTTTTGTAAATGATATGTCAGTGTTGTCACTTAGCAACCTTAACTAACTTTTTAAATGTAATGTTTCTGAAAATGACTGACTGATTTGCAAGTCAGCACATAGAGACTTATCTACAGAATTTATAAGTTTTCAGTTTGATTCTCTCACATCATCAAAAATTGCCACCTCATGCGATTATTCTCCCCCAATTATTACCATGGAGTTTTCGGGCTCTAATAAAGGGGGAAAGGAGTTGTACCTGTTAAAGTGGTGTTATTGCAGTTACATGCTGCAACAACAAATTCTGACCCAGGAATCCCAAAGCCCAGATCGTCCCCTGCTAGCTACGGCAAACACTGCCCTTGAGATCCATGGGGTAAAATGGCCACAATCCCATGATTGTATCCTATACATGGCACAGTGTTTGTAGCTGTTACTAACTAATATGTCAAAGTGGTAATACGAAGCAACAACTTTATTAACCTGTAAATCTTATAAACCAGCTCAGTACTGTAGTTATAGTAACTCTTAAATATCTTTATTGCTAGGCATTGTTGATGACTTGACAGGAGCTGGGGTAAGATGTTTTGGTCCTACAGCAAAGGCAGCTCAGCTAGAGTCCAGTAAGAGTTTTTCTAAAGCCTTTCTGGACCGGCATGGGATCCCTACTGCAAGATGGAAAGCATTCACCAATCCGAAAGAAGCTTGTAGCTTTATTACCAGGTAAACAACCTTTCATAGTTAGTCTTTTTTTATTATCATTACAGTAATGTGTTTACAATATGTTCAGCACCTAAAGTTGGCAACCCACTAATCATTCAGTTATTCTTTTCAGTAGTGGCACAATGTCCATATATTTAAAAGACACTCCAAAAGTAACCCTGCAAAAATGGCATCAATATGAGTTCTACATTTATTTCTCTTTAATGGCAGTTCAACTGTGCTCAGATTACAAGGGAAAAGGTGTGGGAGGTTTTTCTTGCCAACCATGCAAATCCAGATTGGGATCTGAAAATCATAATGGGTTCTTTCCAGTTAATGCTGTATTATTAGTAATGCAAATTTTGCAACTGAAGCTTCGTTAACAATCCTGTTGATGATCCACTACTCCAGTGGTGGATAACCTGTGGCCTGTCAGGGTAGTCTGCTGGTGGGCAGCGAGACAGTTTGTTTACATCGACCGTCCGCAGGCATGGCTGCCTGCAGCTCCCAATGGCTGGGAACGGCGAACTCCGGCCACTGGGAGCTGTGGGCAGCCATGCCTGCGGACGGTCGATGTAAACAAACTGTCTCGCAGCCCGCCAGCGGATTACCCTGACGAACTGCAGGTTGCCCACAACTGCATTAGTCAGAAGTCAGACCCGCTCGCTCAGTAACAGTATTGGTCTGCAGTGCTAACAGAAATAAAATATACTTATTTTCCCTGTCAGAAAAGTAGTGTCAGACAACAGTGGAAAGAAATGGCAACCAGAAATAGTGTAGTGAAGTGGGTTGGCAGGGGAAGACACTTGATTATGTGTTTTATTCAATCAAAGTTAAATGGCTACTGTGATATGAACATATGAACTCTTATTTTCAACCTTCCAAATCTATGAAGGTAGGAGGCTTGGACTTGAAAATGCATCAGAGGCTGACAGGTTATTATGGAATCCCTCAGTCATTCTCTCTCTTTTTTTTTTTTTTTTTAAAGCACGGACTTCCCTGCCCTGGTTGTAAAAGCTAGCGGTCTGGCCGCTGGCAAAGGAGTAATTGTGGCTACTAACAAAGAGGGAGCCTGCAAAGCTGTGCATGAAATCATGCAGGTGAGTTGCAATGTTATGTAAATACTCATTTTGCATGAGATTTTTGTTCGTTAGTAACGATAGCAAAATGTCACAGGCATTTTTGTGTGATTTACATGGAACATACATTAGCCTAACACAACTTATAGATGCATAGAAATTTGGGGCTAAAAAGGACTTTGAAAAGTCAGCAAGTCCAGCCCCCCTATGCCAAGGCAGGACAAAATAAAACTAGACCATCCCTGATAGGTATTTGTCCAGCCTGTTCTTAGAAGCCTCCAGTGATGGGGATTCCACAACCTCCCTTGGTACCCTATTTCCGTGCTTAACTGTCCTTACACTTAGAAAGATTTTACTAATATCTAACCTAAATCTCATTCTACCTTCAGTGGACGTAGAGAACGGTTGATCACAGTCCTCTTCATAACAGCTCCTAACAATTTTCAAACTGTTATCAGGTCCCTCCTCCTCAGTCTTCTTTTCTCAAGACTAAATATGCCCAGTTTTTTAATCTTTCCCAATAGGTCAGCTTTTCTAAACCTTTTATAATTTTTGTTGCTCTTCTCCAGATTCTTTCCAACTTATCCACATCTTTCCTACAGTGTGGCATCCTGTACCGGACACAGTACTCTAGCTGAGGCCTCGCCAGTGCCAAGTAGTGAGGGACAATTACCTCCTGTGTCTTAAATTCAACACTGCTGTTAATACGCCCCAGAATATATGCCTTTTTTGCTACTGCATCACATTGTTGACTCATATTCAGTGTGATCCATTCTAACCCCCAGATCCTTTTCAGCAGTACTACCACCTAGCCAGTTCCTCATTCTGTACTGTTGATTTTTACTTCCTAAGTGTATTACTTTGCACTTGTCTTTATTGAATTACATCTTGCTGAATTCAGGCCAATTCATCAATTTGTCAGGGTCACTTTGAATTCTAATCCTGTCCTCTGAAGTGTTTGTAAACCCCCGCTCCCCCCCCCAGTTTGATGTCATCTGCAAATTTTATAAGCATACTCTCCACTCCATTATCCAAGTCATTAATGAAAATATTGAATAGTACCAGATCCCGACTGACCCCTGCAGGATCCCACTAAATGCACCATCCCAGCAAACCATTGATAACTACTCTTTTGAGTATGGTCTTTCAACCAGTTGTGGACCCACCAAATAGTAATTTAATCTAGACCACATTTCCCTGGCTTGCTTATGAGAGTGTCATATAGGACTGTGTCAAAAGCTTTACTAAAATCAAGATCTATCATGTCTACTGTTTCTCCCCTATCCATTAACCCTGTCAAAGAAAGATATTAAGTTGGTTTGGCATGATTTGTTCTTCCCAAATCTGTGCTGGCTGTTCCTTATAACACTGTTATTCTCTAGGTGCTTACAAATTGATTGGTTTAATAATTTTTTCCAGGTAATTGTTTAATAATTTTTTTCAGGTATCTACCTGGTCTATATTTTCCTTGGTCCTCTTTGTCCTCCTTTTTAAATATGGGTACTAGGTATACCCTTCTCCAGTCCTTTGGGACCTCACCTGTCCTCCATGAGTTCTCAAAGATAATTGATAAGAGTTCCAATATTGCTTCAGCTAGTTCCTTAAATAACCCTAGGATGAATTTCATCAGGCCCTGATGACTTGAATACATGTAACTTACCTAAATATTCTTTAACCTGTTCCCTGTTTTGTCTTTCCCCTATTTGTTAATATTAGTTGTGTTGAGTATCTGGTCACCGTTAATCTTTCTAGCAAAGACTGAAGCAAAATAGGCATTAAACATCGCAGACTTATTGATGTAATCCGTTATTAGCTCTCCCTCACCATTAAATTGAGGACCTACATTTTCCTTGTCTTTCTCTTGCTCTGAATGTATTTAAAGGAGCTTTACTTATTCCCTTTTATGTCCCTTGCTAGGTATAACTTATTTTGTGCCTTACCCTTCCTGATTTTTGTCCCTTCGTGCTTGTGCTGTTCTTTTTTACTCCTCCTTGGTAATTCATCCATGTTTCTACTTTTTGTAGGAGTCCGTTTTGATTTTTCAGGTCATTAAAGAGCTCCTGATGGAGCCATATTGTCCTCTTACTATTCTTCCAGTCCTTCCTTTGCATCTGGATAATTTGCAGTTGTCTTTAATATTGTCTCCATGAGAAACTACCCGTTCTCCTGAACTCCTTTTCCCCCAAGATTTTCTTGCCATGGGACCTTATCCACCAGTTGTCTGAGATTATCCCTTCTCATATTGTCCTTGCACTATTTGGGTGTGTATGAATTAATACAATATTTTATTCCTTCGGAAAGCATTCTCTTTCCAGGCACAATCTCTATGGGCATAAATAAGATCCCATTTTCATGCTTGCATCCTTGTGGCTTTGCTTTTTCTTCATCCCTTTTGTGTCCCTGATATTACAGAACTGGCAGGACTCTAACTATTTACTCTAATAGTACTCCTATGATTAAACTGGCTAAGGCAAACTAAAGAAAAAGGTCCTTGAAACTGAACATGCAGCCTCAGCTATAGGTGCTGATTCAGCAAAGCATGTGAGCATATGCTTAACTGTACATATGTGCTTAAATCCCAGTGGAATACCTGTAAAGCTAAGCACATAGACTCATAGAAGTGTAGGACTGGAAGGGACCTCGAGAGGTCATCTAGTTCAGTCCCGTGCACACAAGGCAGACTAGTAATAGTCCTTAAATGATTCGTGACGGGCATTTGCCTAACATGTTCATAAAAACCTCCAATGATAAAGATTCCACAACCTCCCTAGGCAATTTGTTCCAATGCTTAACTACACTGACAGATAGGAAGTGCTTCCTAATGTCCAACCTAAACCTCCCTTGCTCCAATTTAGGCCAATTGCTTCTTATCCTATCCTCAGAGGTTAATGAGAACAATTTTTTACCTTCCTCCTTGCAACAGCCTTTTATGTACTTGAAAACTGTTATCTTGTCCCCCCTCTGTCTGCTCTTTTCCAAATTAAACCAACTAATTTTTTTCCATCTTTCCTCATAGATCATGTTTTCTAGACCTTTAATCATTTTTGTTGCTTTCCTCTGGACTTTCTCTAATTTGTCCGCATCTTTCCTGATGTGTGGCACCCAGAACTGGACACAATACTCCAGTCGAGGCCTAATCAGTGCAGAGGAGAGCAGAAGAGTTACTTCTAGTGTCTTGCCTACAACACTCCTGCTAATACATCCCAGAATGATGTTTACTTCTTTTGCAACAGTGTTACACTGTTGCATCATATTTAGCTTGTGATCCACTATTACCCCTCCATCCCTTTCCGCAGTACTCCTTCCAAGGCAGTCATTTCCCATTTTGAATTTGTGCAATTGATTGTGCCTTCCCAAGTGGAGTACTTTGCATTTGTCCTATTGAATTTCATGCTGTTTACTTCAGACCATTTTGCCAGATTTTCCAGATCATTTTGAATTTTAATCCTATCCTCCAAAGCACTTGCAACCCTTCCCAGCTTTGTATCGTCCACAAACTTTATAAGTGCCACTATCTTAATCATTGATGAAGATACTGTACAGAACCGGACCCAGGACTGATCCCTGAGGGTCCCCACTTGATATTCCCTTCCAGCTTGACTGTGAACAACTGGTAATTATTCTCTGGGGATGGTTTTCCAACTAATTATGCAACCACCTTATAGTAACTCCATCTAGGTTGTATTTTTCTTGTTTGTTTATGAGAAGGTCATGCGAGACTGTATCAAAAGCCTTACTAAATTCAAGATATACCACATCTACTGCTTCCCTCCTATCCAGACTTGTTATCCTGTCAAAGAAAGCTATTAGGTTGGTTTGACATGATTTGTTATTAACCAATCTACATTGGCTGTTACTTCTCACCTTATTATCTTCTAGGTGTTCGCAAATTTGATTTCTTGATTATTTGCTCCATTATCTTTCTGGGCACTGACATTAAACTGACTGGTCTATAATTCCCCTTTGTTGTCCTTATTCCCCTTTTTACAGATTGGCTCTATATTTCCCCTCTTCCAGTCCTCTGGCATCTTTCTCATCTTCCATGAGGTTTCGAAGATAATCGCTAATGTCAATTTTTTCACACCCCTGAGCAACATAAGTTATACCGACAAAAGTGGTAGTGTAGACATGGCCTCAGAGAGCCACAAAGTTGCCTTGGCAGTGTACTGCATTAATATGTGGTCAGCATGCAAACATTTCCGTGGAGCGATGTTCTCGCATTCCATTGTAATGTGTTCTGAACAAAGTGGCTTTTCTGCTCCACAAGGCTGAGAATCATTGCTCCAGTCTGAAATAATATTGGTTCAAAACATAAAACAAAAAAGGTATGCGGAATTGCCAGTCAATAACCCAAGTGGTATTAGTGTTGCGTTTATAAACTTTCAAGAGCATGTCTGTATTATGAAAAGCGGGGGGGGAGCATTCAATATTGCCTACATGTCTGATGTGGAGAATGGAAACAGAACAGATGGTTCCAGATGTATTTTTCCTTGCTGGTTTGGGAGGATTACAAAGGTTGTTTGAAATGGAGACAGAAGAAATAAAGATGATTTTTAATGCAGGATAAGACTTTTGGAGCTGCTGGGGAAACTGTTGTTGTTGAAGAACTTCTTGTAGGAGAAGAGGTTTCCGTAAGTATGCGTCTCGTCCTCTTAAGAGTTTGGGTTTCTGAAGGAACATTTTAGGGACCTACTGTACCAAGTTACTTAGAAGATACTGTACAAGTAACCAGTATCAGGGCCTGAATTTTTGTTAACAGTAAGGCCCCTTTACACCATTCTGGCAGTCTAGAGAAGCCTGAAACGGACATAAATTCTAGTTCCACCCACTTTAAGGCCCTTTAACGCTGGCAGACTGGTGTATACAGTCCTAAGTGTAAATGAGAATTCAGACTCAGTTTCTAAAAGATGGTGTGTGTAACTTCGCATTAACGCTGCAACATAGGAAATCTAAGTATGGTCTTGGGTTTCTCACTCAGGGCTAAAATAGGCTTATATTAGATGAGGCACACTTGAGCTTTGGAGGGTGATGTGATATATATGAAAAATAGCCATCACTGTTTTATTGACCAGTCATAGCGGAGGCCACGTCAGTATCCTGCCTTGCCTGAAGAAAAACAGAACTGCAGATATCAGATGGTCTTCTTCTTTAGAGTGACCTGGTCTGGAACTAAGGGGAGCTTAGACTGGTGGTTCTCTCAAGTTAAGTATGTACAAGGTGATACTCTTAATTAGCCAAAAGGACATCAGAGGATTTCAGTTCAAGAACATGAAAACTTACCTGAAAGTTCTTTGAGGGCTTCAGTAACTCAGCCAGAGGTTAGAGGT